>NC_091400.1:37208831-37514837 GCF_032191515.1 Phaenicophaeus curvirostris
AAAGAGGGGTCCAGATGGCATGATCAAAAAGGTATAGCCGTGCTAGGCAAATAGGCAGATAAAAGTGGAACTCTACCTTGAGCTGTTGGTCTGGCAGCTCTCTGCTCTGCCAGAAGGACAGCACCACATTTGGGTCTCTGCTTGGAGTCCTGTTCATACTAAGGAAAGCTTTGATTATTATCCATGTCTTAGAGAGAATTCCACAGGAGAGAGCAGTCAAGTAGCTGAGAATCAGAGATTTGCGTTTTATTCACTGCCTCTCCCTCTGCATCACTCCATAATATGGGGCAAATTAATTAGTCTCTTTTTCCTCACCTTCTCTGTTTGCATTGTGAATTATGCTGGAGACTTCTAAATGCTGCTCTTCTGGTGGGAACCAGCAAGCCAAGGCCGCGCATGTTGGCAGCCCAGGTGCTGTGTGTTTTAGGATGTTCCTCCTCCATGCAGTCACACCCTGTTGGAAGCAGAGCAGCACCAGCCAGCAGTTCTGCATGACCTGGCCCAGCAGCTTGTGAAGATGCTGCCCCAGGGGCTTTCAGGCCATTAGCATCATTAATAAGGACTAGATGTTCCATGCCTAGTGCTCCTTGCATGTGGCTGTCTTCTGGGAACACCGATGCAACTGCCCTCACCACGCCTCAGTGGGTGCTGCAGGTGCTCCTGTGCTCCTGTCCTAGATCTTCATTCCGAAGCTGCAGAGTTTAACTGCATTAACAAGATGGAACCTCCTCTTCTTGGATCCTTTTCTGTCCTTGTCATGGATATTAAACATGACTTTGAGAAGTCCGACAGCAGCAGTGTCTGCTAAAGAAAGTGTTTTCCAAACCAAGCGTTGTTTGCTTGTTCCACAAAGTGCAAAGAGACAAAAGTCAAAATGAATCAAAGGCCAATAACACGCAGATGTTTGATTGTAGATGGCTAGTCCACCGCTGAGCCCACTTGACCTTTTACTGTCAGGGAAGGACGTTGCTGCTGATGCTCTTCTCACTGCATCTCCCTGCGGGGTGGTTGGCAGTCAGTCGGATTTTGCTGGTTTTCCACAGCACTGAGGGCAGAGGGACGTGCAGGCGCTGAACTTGATGCGTGGGGAGGTTGTCAGCAGCATGTGGAGACAGCCTGGGTGTCACTTCCACTGCCTCTCTCCAGCCAAAGGAACAGCCTGAAGAGCAAGAGCCTGGGGGTGCTGGGCACCTGGCACATCAGACTTTCTGCATCGCTGCCCACAACAGGCTGGGGCTGTTCACACAGTTTATTAAGGTTTCTAATGCTGACTTTGATCTCATTCTGCTTAGTGCTGGTGCAATAAATCACGTCCTTGGGAAAATCAAATCAGCTGGTTTGAGCGCTCCTTTCTCAAGCTATTAGTTCTCTTGTCCTCACAGCTCCACCCAGATCACCTCTTGATTGAACTCCAGAGCAAGTAATTGATCCAGAACTTTCCATTTCTCCCAAACTGGTAATGGCAGCACTTTCATTTCTTAATTAACAGATCATAATTACTAGCGATACGGAACAGTGAAGACCAGATGTGAAGTGAACCTCAGATGAATATAAAGACATTTTATTTTTTAGCAAGCCAGTCCTCTTTGTGAGTACATTCTCATTTCAAAAAAAGTAAAAGTTCAACGGGATTGGGAATCTTTTTATTGTTTCGTTAATTAATAAACATCACATCCTCTGCAACTAGAAGGTCATTGCTAATAGCAATGTGCTGCTGTAGCAGGAAATGAAAGCAGCGTCACTGGTTCCTAATTATTGACTGTTGGCACATTAAACAGGTGTTCGGCCATTTCGTAGCAGAAAAACGAACATACTGGAAACTTTTAGCTTCTGCTAGTGTTGCATTATAGGTCCCCAGGCTGTTTGAAAAGAAGTGTCTGGTTGTATAGTAATCTGAATTTTAGTTCCCGTTTATGAGGACATGTGTGAAGTTGTGAGTTTGAGAATATTACTTGATTGTAAATGTAGTATGGCATTTCACTTCTTTACTAGCAAAAACAGTCCACTGAGAAAATGTGCTCTGGTTAAGGAGTGAGATTTCGTGATGTGTAGACCCTCTTGCTCGCTCAGCAGAAGATGTGGTGTAATGTTCTCCGCTTAATTATAGTTGCCAATAGCGTAGGCAGATCTCATCCAAGCAAAGAGCTCTGTGTCATAGGATTTGGCAAAAAAAAATTATGCAGCAGATTGAAATTGTTATTCCAAGAGATTTTTCCTAGTTCTCTGTTTTACTGCTGTTCAGTGAAAGGGTTATTCTCATTGTGAGACAGTAAATGGGTAATCCTGCACAGAGGCCCTGAGGAAATGGGTGGCATTTCATGTTTGAAATCACTCTCTTTCAATGCCTCCTCCAAAAGGTGTTGTCTGGCACAGAACAGCATCCAAAGATGATCCGAGGGCTGGAACACCTCCCATGTGAGGACAGGTTGGGAGTGATGGGGTGGTTCTGCCTGGAGGAGAGAAGGCTCTGAGGAGACCTTATAGCGACCTTCCAGTACGTGAAGGGGCTGCAAGAAAGCTGGGGAGGGACTGTTCACAAAGGCTTGTGGTGATAGGACGAGGGGCGATGGGGATAAACTGGAGAGGGGCAGATCTAGACTAGACATAAGTAGGAATTTCTTCACTATGAGAGTGGAGAGGCCCTGGCCCAGGTTGCCCAGGGAAGCTGGAGGTGTTCCAGGCCAGGTTGGATGGGCCTTGGGCAGCCTGATCCAGTGGGAGGTGTCCCTGTCCATGGCAGGGGGGATGGAATTAGATGATCTTTAAGGTCCCTTCCAACCCAAACTATTCTATGATCCACAATAGTGTGAACATGTGAAGTCTCATAAAAGCAACTGTACTTCTCTGGATATCCTACTAATCAAGTCGTCCTTTACAAAGTGTGAGAGAAAAATACAGGTGTTAAAGAGGAATGAATTTTTCCAGAGTCAAGAAGTCAGAAGAGACAAGCTCTCTTCAAAAATTAGGACAGTAGCTGAGAGTGTCCTTTGTTCAGACCAGAGCAGGACAGGAGAGGAAAACCCAAACCCTGTATACCAGGGATTTGGTGGGGAGCATTTGGGAGTTGTAGTCAACAATGAGGTCTCCAAAGGTATTTTCTTACTGACATGTTGCTTTCAGAAGTAATTTGAGAAGTCATACCTTCTGCCATGGCAGGATATAAACTTCTGCTGTAGATGCTATTGGGTTTTCATCAGGCTGTTTGTGAGCTGCATTTCCTTAAGCCTTTTTCTCCTTAGCTTCTTCTTTCTCCTTCCTGGCATTTTACGTAGTTCTCAGTTAGGGGGTCATTTCTCTAAGAGAACAACAGGAGTTTGACTTTATCCCTCAGAACTATTTTGTTTAATGGTGGTAGATTTAGATCATCCACTTGGGTAATGCTTTCCCAAGATGTCCAAGTCCTGCTGCTGCTTGACCTGCCTTTCCCGCAGCAGAATTTGGTTTTGCATTTTATGAATGAAAGACATGAAAAACAGTGAAATACCCCTTGGAACATTTTCTATGAGGATTTCATGGGGGGACTGCAGGAGGCAATCATTGTTTTCCTCAAACTGAAGCTAGATGAATGATGCATAGGTTCCAACACACATTTTTAATTTCAGTGGCAGCTTGGCTTGGGGAAAATGTGTGATTTTGCCTTGGAGTTGAAGTTTTATGGGGCTGTTGCCCTGATACTTCTTTTGGCTTTGTAATAAAAATAAGAAAACACTCTTTAGCCTGTGGTTATAACAGTTAGGAAATTAATCTTTCTAGTGCAGATACTGAAGCATGGCTTGCCATTGAAAAATTAGTTTGTTAGCAAATGATTACAGTGTAGTAGAAGGAACACTGTTTTTTTTCTGTTTTTCCTTGTTCTAGTAATGCTACATGGCATTTTATTAAAATCTTCTACTTATTTTTACCATGTGAGAAGAAACTGTAAATTAAGTCATTTTTTTTGTCACTGAAATATTATGTTGAAATGAATCTAGCTGCATGCTCCCTGCTTATATCAGGAGGGGGTTCAGGGTCCAGGCCATGCAGGGAAGTTGTCTTGCCGTGCTGGGTCAGAGCTTTCAACACCATGTTGCAGTTTAATGAAGTGTGGAACTACATCACTCTGGGAATGTGAGTATGGACTAGAGATAATGCACAAATGTAGTTTTAAACCCTGTCGGCTTTCAACAGTGTATCATGAGAGTGCAAAGCTATGGGGTGATCCTTAGTCTCAGAATTGATTCTGTCGATGATACCCCCCTGTCTGACTGATTCAAGCATGTGCACGTGTCCTGCATGGTGCTTGAGGGGATTTTGTTCGGTTGGTTTTTGATTCCTTAGTAGTCCTGTCAGAAATTTCCACGTCTTCATGTCCTTAGCTTTCATTTAGGAAGATTGGTGGGATCACACAAATACATTATGCCTGATGACAGGGAGTTCACGGGAACAAAGCTTGACATCTGCTTTAAAAGATAACAGGTTGTGACAGGGACTCACTGTAGTAATGTCCATACTCCCTTGTCATCTGTTTTAGAGATAAATACCATTAAAAGGTCAGGATGTCTTGAACCAATTTGAGAATTGAAACGTTAAGTGAGGATGTTAAGTGCAGTAAGCAATACGTGATCCTTTCAGAATGCTTTGAAGGTAAACTGCTTGAAAAATACTTGTAATTAAGAAGAAAATATTCTTTTCCCGGAAAAGGAATCCCTGTCTCTGTCAAACTGTTCAGATTGTTAGAGCTGTGCATAACTGGAAACTGAAAATATGAGAAATAGTTTATTTATTGCTCCAAAATTTGACTAGGTTCTTCTTTTTTAAAACAAAGAGAGGAAGACTGAATGCATTGGTGAAACAATTAAAAGAGCTGCCATCATGATGTGTATTCCTTGCTAGCTTCTTTCTTTAGTTTTTATTTTGCTACCCCACTTAGAAACTTGTACTTTTTTAAACCTCAATTTTAAAAATTCATCTGCATAACCAGACCAGTTTACATGTTTCTGTTTGTAGATATTTTATTTGCTATTTTAGTTTCCACGTGACTTCTCTGTTAGCTCGCCTCATTTTAGACAAGTGCTCTGTCTGCACTTGACTTTTGTGCAGAGAAATAAATTGATTTGGATATTTTTAATGCCTCATACAGGCATTTTAATGTAAAGCATCAAACAGACCAAAAGGCAAGTGAAACCATTTCCCACAAGCAGTCAGCTGGGAAGAGCCTGCAGGAAGGGGTAAGCTGCTCAGAAACATGTTTTGGGTAGACGAGGGTGGAATGGCTTCTGGTAAAATGCCCTTGAGAGTTAAAAGTTACTAAGGACAAAGCATTTTAAGAAGCTTTAGTGTGAGAGAAGATAGGGAGAGGATTTTACCAGGAGAGGCCTAAATGACATTCTAGTCAAGTTGACCAAAAATTCATAGCAATGTAGTTAAACAAAACAATAAAATATTTAAGTTCCGAGTTGTGCTTTTGCACCTCTGCGAACTAAAATATAGTCTACAAAATAGAGCTGACTGAACAGTCTATCTAGTAGACATTGTGCTATTGAACTTTAGTCCTAAACCAATTTTCCAATTTACTACTGGGTTTGCTGGTTTTAAATTTAATTTTTGATTAAATCTCATGGAAAATGCTTTTAGAGATAGAAAAGGTTCATGGTGAATTTAAAGCATATTGGAAAACAGGCAGATTGAAAAACGGATGTGACTGTGACACGTTTAGCACGGGGAAAGAAGCAGCAGAAAAAAGAGGAGAATTTAAATTTTCACTTGGAGCATTAAAAAAAGTTATGCCCTGCAATGTATTCGGTATGTGTTTGGTCCCCATTTCCCCCTCGGATCAAAATACAGCTAAGTGAGGTATGGCTAATTAGAAAACATTATTCTTTTATAATTTGTATAATTTTAGATGTTTAAGTGACTTTACTTGAATCCTGTTGTTCTTCTAGTTTGAGGTTGCTTTTTTTATGAGAGGCAAACACATTTTATGGCGTGGTTTCCTACTGAAGCAGCAAGAGATGCAGTAGAAGCCTCAGAGTAATACAGGCAAATCTCAAACTTGTTCAGGGTTAACTAATTCAGAAGAGTGGAACAGAAGTGTTATTATTGAACATCTGCTTCATCAATTTTGAATTACTTCGTCCTTCCCAAATCCAACGCCATCGGATACCACTCTTATCTCAGCACGGCACAAAGTGATCAAAGCTGCTCCATTCTGCGCTTTGCTGCCTTTGTGCCTTCTTTCCCCACCACAGCTTGTCAGCAAGGGTTTGGGCAGGTTGAGTGGCTTCACATGGATTCTGGGGGTCGTACAGGGTCTTTGAGGCACCACGGTGATGGGGGCTCCTCCTGGCATCCATCCCGTCCTGAACGCTAACGAGAGACCATTCACTATGTCTGTGAAAACTCTAAAGCAAAGATTGATCAATGCAAATTGCACATCGCTGTGATGGTTGCAGACAAAGACCAAGTGAAGGAACGAAACGTTGGTATAGAAGAACTATATTTATACTGTCGTGGTCAAAAGATGGTTCTGCAAAGAAAAGTCTTCAGGAGGAAAGATAAAGCCTAAGAGTAGACTGGATTATATCTGAGGTGGCTAAAGTGTGTTAATTGCTGTTTCTCCCACTCCATCCTAAGATTTATGGGGTGCAAGTGGATTGTCATGTTAAGTATTGGAGAGGAATATTAGAAATAATATATTTGAGGAGATGTTTTGCTCAGAAAGTAATGGTTTCATTTGAAATATTTCCACTAAGTTGGCACTGGGCTGTAAGGCAGTCGCGTGCCGGTCCCTCACAGATGATGGAGGCAGAAATGTACGGTCAGACACGGTCAGGACCTGGGGCAGGCAGGGAGGTGTATTGGCAGCTGCACTCAGAGGCTTGATAAGGTGTAGCAAAGATTATAAGACAAAAATAGCTTCAGACACTGAATCCCAATCGTGTGTTGAAGTCACAACAGTGCCCTTCTCTTTCCCTATGTTGTCAGTTTTCTAAGCCTTCTCTGGCTGGCTGGGGCTGCACCACTCTGCTAGTGTCACATCTTCTCACAAAAATAACTAGCCTTTATCATCCCGTAACGAAAAATTATTGCATAAAAATGCCTTTGCCTGTCCCCCCAAATTGGTTCAAATAGTCTGTCTACTACTTACAAAAAGAAAAGCACTGCTGTACATCTTAGTCATTCAAAAATGAGAAAATAATGAACTTATGCCCAAAGAAAGCTTATTAGAGCTTGTAGTACAGGATAAAGAACAGTGAATTGCCACTGAAAACCTTTATCTCTTGCCGGTTCACTTCCCTACAATTCAGCAAAATGTTTTAATTCAGCTGATGCATCACTCCCATTGAACCTCATCACCTTAGTTAAATCAGGGAAATGGAATCAATACAATGACTGGGGTGGTTTTCTGTCCACCCACTCCCTCAGTAGCCTCTCACAGCAAACACAAAAGACACTTGTTAATTGATATTGATTTGTCAATTCATTGAATTCAGCTGTCTCAGAGGGGAAGTTACAGGGCCATTTCCATGAAAAGAATATACTGAAGCGTACTTCGATGAAATTTGGAGTTTCTGTATACACAGTCATGAGGGTTTTTTGTTCAAATTATGTGCCTTTAGAAGAAAAAGAAAACAATGTAATATATAATGCAGCCTAGAAAGGATCTTTATTTTTCTTGCTGGCCTGCATCTCTGACCTCATCAAAGAGCTACAGCTTGAAATGCTTTCGGATTTTACAGCCTTTTCCCCCCATCTCTAAGATTAACCTTTGCATCTGTAAACACACATTAATAAGCGTTTTATAGCATTAGTCTTGCAGCTTAATGAATCAGGTAGCTATTAGGAATTTTATTTCTACTGCTGATAGCACACATGAGGCAGAAGAGTGGGAGCCAGTGCAATCTGCTCTGTGCACATGTATTTGAGTAAAAGTGAGCCCTGTCATCTTTTTCTGTGACTAAAACAGGAGGTCAGCGTTTCAGTGCGGTTGGTTCAGTGTGGCTTAGCCTGAAACAGTGTTTTCTCCCCATTATTTGTGCAGTGGAAAGCCTAGGGTTGCTCAGAAGATCTGACACCTCGCTATGCTAAGTGAGATACAGTGTCTAAATTGAAGAGAGGCCGGGCCCTCTGCAGTAAGCAAAATAAAACAAGTAAATAAATCAATGGAAGACCTTATAAGAGGGAAGGAGGAGTGTATCTTGGCCCTCTGGGCCATGGGTAGGGTTTGCTTTTGGCATCTTTTTTACAGGTGGTGTGATCTAGAGCATGAGCGGTCAAGGCAGCAATATGGTCCCTTAATTGAATTAAGCTGGGAGCAAGAACGCGGGAAGAGCAAGAGAAATAACACTCTAGGGTAAGTAAGGTAGCAGCCAGAGCATCCAGGGGCAGAATGAAGGCAGTCTGAATAGCAGCTCAGTGGAAGAAAGACACAAAGCATGAAGGCAGGGAAATGGTCTAGCTCTTCTCTTCTCTTCTCTTCTCTTCTCTTCTCTTCTCTTCTCTTCTCTTCTCTTCTCTTCTCTTCTCTTCTCTTCTCTTCTCTTCTCTTCTCTTCTCGACTAATTTACCAACTGTAATTTTTTAATTCTGTATATTCAATGTTGTTATCTAGAGCTTTTTCTAGAATAGTCAAACCATTATGCATCCCAAAGGAAATGTTTGTTTCGTGGTGTGTGATGGTGACAGTTTGAGTTCAGTACTTAGGATTGCAACTTGGAGTTCCAGCCTTCTGCCCTTGGAATGGGAAAATGTGGTGTATAGTGGAGAATTTGAAAAATCCCTAGAGGATGAAAGAGGGAAGTCATAAAATAGTCTGAAATGACAGCAGTTGTGAATCTTTCCATAGTTTTAAAAATCAGTGCACAACTGAAATACTCCCTAAAGTCTACTCCTATTTAGAACATATCCTTATCTCAACATATCCTTATCTGTATTTTCTTTCATTATATACCGAAAGAGTGTTATTTTTAAAAATGTAAAATACATGCGTAATGCTGGTTTTAATAAAGATGCATCTGCATTTATGGATGAGTGCAGAATATGTTTGTTCACAAGCATGAACGGTTTAAGCATGAATTCAGCCTTTATTTGTGGTGATGAAAATCTGAATATTTGATTCGAGATTAGCTCAAGAGTCTTGTTATTCCTTGTTGGAATTGTTCAGGCTGCAGTTTCAGATACATTAGCACATACTCTTTGTTCATTCTGAAATAGTTATTGTTTCCATGAAAAAACAGCATTTAAAAATATTACTTATCACATTTGCCAAGGAGCATTTGAGCAATAGGAGAGAAAGAGTGAAGCGATTCTTTGCTGTATTTCAGATGGAAACTGCTGAATATGAGATGCTCTGGTTTCAGTGTTTGTGAATATGAAGAACATGAGATACTGGTGTGTTAGTAGTGTGATGCTTTTTCTTTTTGTTTCTTTACACAAATCAGTGCTCAGTGAATCCAAAACAATTTACTGAATGCTTAAAAGATGTGTAGATGTACTTGGGTTGCAGCTGATTTCCTGAAAAGCATCTTGGTTTTAACTGAAAACTGGAATGGGTTGGCTTGAAAGTTTTTGGGTCTTTCTGAAGAGTAAAAAGTCCTGTGTAGGTGGCTTTAAAGTGCTCACTCTTTAAAAGACAGAGATTTACTCATGAATTTATTTTCTTGCATCCATTTCATAGAATCATAGAATAGTTAGGGTTGAAAGGGACATTAAAGATCATCTAGTTCCAACCACCCCGCCATGGGCAGGGACACCTCCCACTGGATCAGGTGTCCAAGGCCCGTCCAACCTGGCCTTGAACACCTCCAGGGATGGGGCAGCCACAGCTTCCCTGGGCAACCTGGGCCAGGGCCTCACTGCTCTCATGGTGAAGAAATCCCTCCTTATGTCCAGTCTAAACCTGTCCCTCTCCAGTTTATACCCATTGCCCCTCGTCCTATCACTACAAGCCTTTGTGAACAGTCCCTCCTCAGCTTTCTTGTAGCCCCTTCAGGTACTGGAAGGTCACTATAAGGTTTCTTCAGAGCCTTCTCTCCTCCAGGCTGAACAACCCCAACTCTCTCAGCCTGTCCTCATATGAGAGGTGCTCCAGCCCTAGGATCATCTTCGTAGCCTCATCTGGACCTGTTCCAACAGTTCCATCTCCTTCTTATGCTGAGAATTCCAGAACTGGACACAAAACTCCAGATGAGGTCTCAC
Source organism: Phaenicophaeus curvirostris (assembly GCF_032191515.1). NCBI lineage: Eukaryota > Metazoa > Chordata > Aves > Cuculiformes > Cuculidae > Phaenicophaeus > Phaenicophaeus curvirostris. Next base: position 37,219,008 of record NC_091400.1, read on the forward strand.
AAGAGAGGAATAGAAGGGCAGAATCCCCTCCCTCGCCCTGCTGGCCACGCTGCTTTGGATGCAGCTCAGGACACAGTCGGCCTTCCGGCCTGTGAGCTCACCTTGCCGGCTCATGTCGAGGTTCTCATCGACCAGCACCTCCAAGTCCTTCTCCTCAGGGCTGCTCTCAATCAGATCATCCCCCATCGTGTCCTGAAAATGGGGGTTGCCCCAACCCAAGTGTAGGACTTTGCACTTGGCCTTGTTGAACCTCATGAGATACTCACAGCCCCACTTCTCCAGCCTGTCCAGGACCCTCTTGGTGACATCCCATCCTTCTGGTGTGGCAACTGCACCACTCAGCTTGGTGTCATCTGCAAGCTTGCTGAGGGTGCCCTTCACCTCACTGCCTTCATCATTGGTGAAGATATTAAACAGCACTGGTCCCAGTACAGACCAGTGAAGGACACCACGAGTCACGGATCTCCATCTGGACTTTAAACCATTGACCACTACTCTCTGAATACGACCATCCAACCAGTTTCTTATCCACCATACCATCCACCCATCAAATCCATCCCTCTCCAATTTAGAGAGAAGGATGTTGTGGGGGACCATGTCAAAGGCTTTACAGAACTCTATAGATCACATGCATCGGTTTACCTGTGTCCACTGCTGCGGGTAGATGGTTACCCCATCATTTCTGACAGATTACTGAGTTTTCATCTCTAATGATCTAAATTTTACTTTCAGTTTATCAGTCTGTAGTGGTTCTTGTGTTTCCATTATTTTGTACACGTTATTCCCTGCTTTTCCATTTCTTATATCAAAGAACCATTATATCCTTTTATCATTGCCTCCTGTCAGTTAGACTTATTTATGCTTTTTTGCATTTTAATATGGCTTTCATAATAACAGATCAGCTCACTTTGGCAGCTTGTCACATGGATGAAACTGCTAACCTGAGGAATAAGTGATCTGCTGTTAAGGCAGGTGGAAGATAACACAAATACTTTTGTTCAATCCTGCAGACCCCCACCGGTGAGTGAAAATGCACCAAAAGGAACTGTGGTCACAGTTGTTACAGCGGCTGCCTTGAACCAGACCATTGTGTATTCGATTGTCTCAGGAAACAGAGAGGGTGAGTGCAAATATTTTGGTCTTGGTTATGCTGAGCCTATTGCATGCATCAAAAGTATTCAAGAAATAGTGATTAGAAATAAAGCTGCTGCGGTGAAATCCCACCTCATCTGTACAAGCAGGAGCAACTGCCATTTCCAAGCCTTTAGAAATGTGCTAAAGAACAGGTTAGCTGGCAAAATTACAAGAAAAATCAAAATGCAGCAAAACTTTCACCGACATGATAATTCATATCGGTGCCACGTGGTGTGAATCCATGGCATATGGAAATAAAAATATAAATAGCTTTGATGATGTAGAACTTCTTGCTTAGAAATGTGTTCTGAGGCATTATTGGCTTCTCCATACTATAGCAGAAAGTATTAGATTACAGCCTTATATTTAAACAAAACACCATTGCTACATTTGTGTCCTTGTTGAGTACTCTCCATTATCCACCTTGAAATTGCATGAAATTATTTTGAGGGATGTAGAAGAATTCCCTATCCCATTATCCTGTTTTGTGCGTAGGCTGTTTGTCTTGTCTGCTTTTGCCTGCGTGTCCTCAAGGTGTCTAATACCAGTACAAGGGCAGATTCAGCCACTGGGCTCCTTTGCAGAGAGCTTCAAAGAGGAGTTATGTGGCTTTCAGAGGCCTGAGGGAGGGCTGGGAGCACACGTCTGAAGGTAATGTCAGACAATAACATCATGACCAAAACAGAAGCACTTAGGCATTAAAAAAAAAGTGTTCATGCATCTTAGAAAGTTACCTCTGTTTTTGTTGGATTTCAGATGTGTTTGCTATTAATAACAGAACAGGCGTGATATCAGTTAAAAAGTCTCTGGATTATGAAAGGGTGAAAAGTTATGAGCTTCGCGTTCAAGCAGACTCCTTACAAGTGGTGCGATCCAATCTGCGTGTCCCTTCCAAAAGTAAGTTTAAAAAACCTTATTTTTAAATCTCTCTTTAATATACGTATGTATTATTATTTGTTGAGGAGATGGATAACTGCACTCTTGCTGGAGACCTTGTTGTCTGTAATATGACAGTGATGATGGTACGTGAGCAGCACACACAATGAGTACATTTGTGCATCTCTGTGCTAGCCTGATCAGTCTCAAGCTAAACACTCACAAATCACGTTGATCACTGGTGTGGGTCTCAGCCATACAGACAAAAGTCACGTTTAAATATAAAAATAGAGTTGATGGCACAAACTGAACATTTTCATTGTAAGTAGAGCAGTTTGGGGCGGAATGCCACAGTTACTTTTTCCTAAATACATTATACAACTCAGGACTTAATCTCTGCTGGGCTGGTAACATCACAGCAAAGGCTGAGACAGTGCCCAGAGGACTGGGGAGCAGATACACAGCAAGGGTGAGCAGAGGAAAAAGACTCCTTCACCACCCTTGAGGGGCTGCGTTTGGTCTATTGCAACCCAGATTGAGTGCAAACTGGAAACAAGGACCTGCTGGGGCAAAGACAAGAACATTCCTTGTAGCATCTCTAGGCAGCAAGGAGTTTAGCTACAAACTAATTAGCTTTGGCTCTGTCTCATGGTAAGGGTTTTCTTTTTCCCTTCAATGATTTTCTTTTTCTAATAAATTGAAAGGTCTTTTGATGATTTGTATCATCCCTCCTCTAAGAAAAAGCTCTGAGAAATCTGTCTTTCAATCATCTGGCTCACTTAGTGTTCTATCCCATCCTATTTTAGCCACAGTTGCGCGCTAGTGAAAAAAAAATACACAGACTGTGTTTCGTGTCTCAAATTTTTTTTTTTTTGTATTTTTGATGTCTGTGAGCATCAGTTTTTCCTGCTTTAGCCAAGGAGCAACATGGGTGCAATGAAAATAAGCCCAGGGCAGTGGACTGTTGCACTGAAAAAAGGGCAGTGAGGAAAAGAATATTTCTTTAAAGGCTATCATATTACCTCCTTTCATTTCAAGTGATGTGTAAGTTTATTTCAAGGCATTTGTTCGCCAGTCAGAGTTATTCCAGTACGAGCGGTGGGCCGGATCTTCTGCCAGTGGTTGGAGCTTTTCTCTCCTCTGCATTTCCACCAGTGTTAATCAAAGAGGAGATCTTTAACACTGGAGAAAAAGTAGTTTCATCCCAACCATAAACAGCCCCGTGAACTATAGGTTGAGGGGAAAACATTAGCCTCCGTCGTTGATGAATGTCTTCCCAAGCGATGCTGCTGCACCATCTCACTGTGCTTGTGTGAGCCCAGGAGCTCCCAGGAGCCCAGGCTTTGGGTCTTGCTGTTTGTCGATGTGTGCGTAAAATTCATTCCAGAAAGGACGTCACCTGGGTATTTTGAAGCCATGGAATACAAATGGAGTTCACATTTACTTCAGACTTCAGTTTTATGCAGATAGCCTGCGTTTAGTTCCTTGTCAGTCAGGGGAGATGGATGAGTGAGATACGGTCCACAAAATGCTGATTCCAGGCTGTTCCTCAGCATCAGTGACATTCGGGCACTTATCAAAGTATGTATGTACTAAAACCTTCTTACCATGTTTTGAAGTTTTGAAGGTTTCTGTACAGCTTGCCGCTTTTTCTCCCCTCTTTCTGGGACGTGGCTTAACAGACAAGGAGTTAGCAGGTTCCAGCAGAGGTTTCTGGTCTGTCCTCATGGGTCAGGGAAGCAGTGACCCCTGTATCTCTCTTCTGACTCATAGTCTCCACAAAAGCAGTTCTCCCAACTGGACAGTAGTTCTGAAAAGGTGATGGCTGGATGATCTTCTTCAGGGATAATTGGTAATGACTGGAGTTTGAATTCAGCAGTTTAAGGAAGACATGCACTTGCCATATGTGTTTGGAAACCCATTAGTATACAGCATATATTAGGTTTTCAATATGCACTGTGCTGGATGGATAACTACAGAGTTTGGTAGATGTATATCTTTAAAATACTTTGCAAGTATCTGGCCAACTGCATCGCTTATGTCTTTGCAGTGGAGTTTCCTTGACCTCTAGGTTTGATTCCTACATTTATATGATGTATGTCTTTCCATTTTCTCAGCACCTTTCCTTTCTTGATGAGTTTTAATCAGGTTAAATACTACTTCGGAGTTTCAGGGCACTGAATTGATGAACCACAGTGGAAGGAGATGAGACGGAATTAATGCACCACTGTGGACTTTGATGACATTGAAAAGATGAACCACTTCGAAGATAGGTGAAATTGAATGAACTTCTCTAGAATTAGGTGATATTGAATTAATACACTGCTCTGACATTCAATGGCAATGATTGCCTGCTAGTTCTGGTGTTAGATACCACCGAATCGGTGAACCATTCTGGAATTTGTTAGCGGTGAATTGATGACCTACTCTCGAGCTGCAACGATGAGCCCTTCTGGGTTAGATAATATGGCACTGACAAACTGTTGTGCCACAAAGCAGTGCTGAATTTTATGAAACTCAGAAGCTAGATACCAAAGTGGTTTTCACTGTATGGTATTATAGAAGATAATTATATAGAAGTAGGAGTTTGAGTTTTCATCTGTGCAGGGGAAAAGTGGATGATACTGCATTAAGTGTAACCAAGCTTGTCGTTCAGTGATAGTGCCAACTGATAGCGTAGTAATAACTGAATAAATAAATGAGGAGAGAGTAAATTGAGATGTCCTTTGGAGTATGCAAACATAAAATTGGTGACTTAAACTGGGTTTTTAAAATACGATGCTAAATCATGCAAAATCAGTCAAGTTCTCATGGCAGGGGGAGAAAGGAGCATTTCTTGTGTCATGGACTTGTAAATGCAGTGGAACTCTCCTTTACATCCCTGATCCTGTCACCTTGCATCTTCGTTAGGAATCTTCCAGCATCAATTGCAGTCCCGCTGTCATGTATCCCACATCTTCTTTTTTCTTTCCACTTGTACTTTTTCTGACTTGATTGGCTCTAATGAAAAGAGCACAGGGAGGAAGAGCAGCGAGCACGTGTCTCATGTTCCTAGTGGTGCAAGAATTATGACAGAATCATGCGGTAGTTTTGCTGTCTTTTAAGAGAAATCAAAAAGAAAAGCACAGCAAATAATTAATTTGCTCTCTTTTGCAGTTGCATTTGAACTGTCTTGAAAAGAGATTTCCTTTGCAGAAAATTTAAGTCCCCTCTTTCTGTCTGTACGCAGCTGGGCACAGGTGAGAGCCCTTCCAAACTCTTATGGGGACTGCAGAATTCAGAATAGTGTGGATTGTCATTAGAAACCAGCTTAGGAGTAGAATTCAACAAGCAAGTGGTGAGAGTTCAGGAGTGGTAGACCAGGTGAGGTGGAAATGCCCTTCCCCATATTTTTCATTTCAATCAGGTGTGCTAAATATCACATTCACCACCAGGTGTGAATATATGATCTTGGTAGAGATGGGTTTTATTTTGGTATTGGAAGATATTTTTTTAAGCAAAAACGCACCTTTCAATTTATTATCTCTTGCTTTTTTAATTCAACTAGAATTAATTCAACCTTTGGCACAGCCCCAAGGAATGAGTGGTGCGTACTGACTCCCCAGGGCATGCAGAGCCACTGCCCAAGGAGGGTAATTTCTCTTGTCAAATTGATGCTGTGATCCCAGCTGTGGAGCAGGGCTTTGCTGTGGATGATTGAGGGTCAAAGGAGAACACTTCTGTTGCTCCTGTGATGATTTTGGTTTTCTAATGACAAAATAAACCTTTGGGTATCATAAAGCAAAAAGGGAGAAAACACTTTGTAACCGCAATTCTGGAACTGCTCCATACTAATTGGGAATGATAGTTTTACAAAGTTAAATATGAAAATTAATTCTATATCCCTGGATTATGGGCTTTTCAAGTAGCTTTACATTTTTAGTTTCAAACATGTTGCAAAAGTTCATGGTGTTTTATAAGTTGGCTGCCGTGCCAGTCCCTGAAGCCAGGCAACGCGGCAGATGGACAAAATATGCTGCAGAGCCTGAAGAGCTGTGAATCTGCCGCCTCTGCCACACAGCTCTGAGGTTGTTTCCCTGCAAGCCACTGGGATGAACTTCAAACTTCTGCGTGCAACAAAGCAATGCATTTTAGAGAGACTGCATAAAATGTGAGATCCTTTCCAATTAATTATTTGGTAAAAAGAGATGGGTTTTATTTATTTAAATCAGACCTCGCATCAGTGCCATTCCAAATACTTTGCTGTTTATGTCTCATTGAGGCTTCTTTTTGCACTGTTCTTGATCAGATGCAGCATATGAGATTCTTCAGGCTTTCTAAGCACATGCTGGTTTAGTTCAAAATGCCATTGAAATATATTCCATGCTTTTTTCCTATTTGGTTCTGCCAAATTGAATAAGGCGAGATTGAGCACAGCTGGAGTTTGTTTTATCTTACCTGCCAAAACACGAAGTCTGCTCTATAGACTTGTAAGGTTCTAGTAAAGCAATGTGCTGTTGAACCATGTTGAGTTACAATTCTCATTCCAAGTTTGATTAAAAAGAACCTCTAAAAGAGAAGAATTTGCTGTTACCTACTGCAGAACAAGCAGACACGGCTTAAGCTGGGTGCAGGTTATGTTTAAACTACTAGTGCATGAGGAGCAGCTTTATTAATGGCTGCTTTGGCATATTGTAGAAGATAAATGCAGTATCTTTGGTGAAAGCATAATGTAAAGCAAATCTACTGACACTCAAAGCATAGTTGACACTATCCCAGGGTTCAAAAAGCATTGCTTTACTTCAGCTTCATTTCTGCAGTCTGGCAAGACAGGGCAGGCTCCCATGGATCAGGGTCATCATTAGCACCGCGTAGGTAGTGAGACTGGAAAAGAGTTTTCAATGAGTATGTTCGGAAAAAAAGTTCTGGAAGTGCTGATAACCAGCTTTGTGGAGATTTTGTTGTTGTTTTAGTTTTCTGTGTTAGTTATTCTTGACTACTACTTCTGTGTCTCTCAGAGGGATCCACAGGTTTCCTTTAGAGCAGCTTTTAGGATGTCTTCACTCTCCTTAAGCAAATAGGCTGAAAGATCCAAATGCCTCATCTTCTAGTCTTGGAGCAATTTTTTTATCTGGAGCAGTGTGCATGTTTGGTTCTTATAAGCTGAAGATCATAGAATCGCAGAATGACCTGAGTTGAAAGGGACCCACAAGGACCGAGTCCAGTGCCTATCCCTGCATAGGACAACCCCAACATTCACCCTGTCTGTCTGAGGGTGTTGGCCAAATACTTCTTGAGTATTGTCAGGCTTGGTGCCATGACTGCTTCTCTGAGGAGCCTGTTTCAGTGCTCCACTGCCGTCTGAATGAAGCACCTTTTCTCAATATCCAACATAAACCTCCCCTGGCGCATCTTCCTGCCATTCTCTCGGGTCCTGTTGTTGGTCACCAGAGGGAAGAGATCAGCACCTGCTCCTCCTCCTTCCCTTGTGAGGAAGCAACAAACTGCATTGACTTACGAGGAGCTGCAGTTCTGTAAATTTGTACAGTGCAGCTCACCCCAGGGGTTCTAGAGGAGAAAAGGCAAATGGGACACAGGAGAGCTTGTGGGAGGTTGTGGTGCAGAAATTTCCTTTGCAATGTGTTGTCTGCCCTGACCTTCATGACTGTCGAACTAATTGGTGTGAAAAATCTGGACAATTAATGTCTTGGCAATAACAATGGGCAGTAAAACTAAAGAAGTATTTTGCTTATTAAATATTGTCTGTATACTTTGTGTGCAGAGAAGCACTTCCCTCACAGCTGAAGGAAGGTAGTTGGAGTACTCAGGTTTCCTCTAGTTTTGGCCACCTTGGCAGTCCCTTTGCTGCTTTGTTCAGGGAAAGGTCCTTTCTTCTTTCACCTGGCCAGTGATTTAGGTAGCTTGATCACATAAGAAAGGATTATACTCTGATTGTGTGAGGTCTCACAAGGACTACCACAGAGGATGAAATTCTGGTTTCAGCTTCTGGAATCCATGAGAAAAAAAAATGTGATAGCACTGGAGGAGGAGGGTGACTGGTGCAGGAGCACCTGTGTTACCAGGTTACGTCTGTGTTACCAGAGCCCTGTGCCCAGAGGGTATCTGACTAAATCAAGCAGAGTAGATGGGGAAAGTCCCACAACAAAAGCCTGGGCAAGACCTTCACACGCGTGCCACAGCTTCTGATGAGGGTTTTGAAGGTGAACTACTTCTAGGCTTATCTGATGTGAGGATAAGGCAACCTCTCTGACTGACTGGGACCCTTTCACTCTGACCAGCTGTAAGGGTGGGATCAGGTAGAAAACACGTGGTAGTAAGGAGTGCACAGATGGTGCATTCCCCCTGTCTGACAGAAAGAATGAAATATAAGCTGTGTATAAAAATCAGGCAGTACGATAAAATGAAGGTGTACATTTAATTTAACATTAGCCATGTTAATGTTAGTCTGCATATACGCAGGATATTTAATTTGCTTTGTCCTTAATGCAGTAACTTTCATTTCTCATTTTCAAAGCATTCAACCATCGCTAGACAGTCAACATTTTGGCAGCTTGAAGAACTACCAGCAAATTAAACAAATGTTTTTGAGCAAATTGCAAAGCAAAGTTTGCATGAGGTTGAGCCAATTCACCAAAACCAGCTTTAAAATGGTGAAGACAGCGAGTGCTATGTGAAAGATGTTTAATTTGCTTTAGAGAGAGACAGCGCAGGTTAGCAAGTGAATACTCCTTGAATCCTGTGTTCAGTTCTGGGCCCCTCACCACAAGAAGCATGTTGAGGCTCTGGAGCGAGTCCAGAGAAGAGCAACAAAGCTGGTGAGGGGGCTGTAGAACAGGCCTGATGAGGAGCGGCTGAGAGAGCTGGGGGTGTTTAGCCTGGAGAAGAGGAGGCTGAGGGGAGACCTCATTGCTCTCTACAACTCCCTGAAAGGAGGTTGTGGAGAGGAGAGAGCTGGGCTCTTCTCCCAAGTGACAGGGGACAGGACGAGAGGGAATGGCCTCAAGCTCCACCAGGGGAGGTTTAGGCTGAACATTAGGAAAAAATTTTTCACAGAAAGGGTCATTGGGCACTGGCAGAGGCTGCCCAGGGAGGGGCTTGAGTCACCTTCCCTGGAGGGGTTTAAGGGACGGGTGGACAAGGTGCTGAGGGACATGGGTTAGGGATTGATGGGAATGGTTGGACTCAATGATCCAGTGGGTCCTTTCCAACCTGGTGATTCTATGATTCTATGAAGCGCCTAGTCCTGCTAGCACTGAAGTTAATCTTCCCTACAGCAGTAAACTGGTGCCAGCCATTGATAGAAGTGTTTATTAGCTCAGCAAGGCAAGGTCACTCGCATGCATTGCCTGTAACCCTGCTTCAGTTGCCTTCTTCCTTAGCAGCAGTAGCTGCAGTGAAAAAGCCTGCCTGGGAATCTCCTTTTTCTGAACAAAGCTGCACTTTCCAACCATAAGTTAGTGTTGCAGCAAGAGCCATTGAGGACCCAGTTTAACAAGAGAGGGGTTTGACTGTTCGTAAGATTTCACAGTACCTCTTTGACTGAAATTTTTCTTCGCTGTAATAGATAATGTAGTCAAGGTAAGAAGCACTCTCTTAAAATGAACGTAAGCAAACTAGAGATGATTATAAATACGCCATTATGTCCATATTATACACATTTGCATGTTGGATTATGGCCTGTTTGGTAACCATGTTGTTCATCCATAAAATGAGAGCTTGTCATGAAGTAATTTTCCCATAAGGTAACAGCAGCTACAAGTTGTTTAACATATCTGCACCGATCACTGTGGAGGTGAAAAATTGATTATTCCTCTGAGGAAATGTCATTTCTTTCCTTTCTTTTTTCTTTTTTTTTTTTTATTATTCTCTCCATTCTAATGCATTGGATGGCATTTTGTCACCATCCCTGGAAGTGTTTGAAAGACAAGTAGATGAAGTGCTTAGGGATATGATTTAGTAGTAGACAAGTATAGTTGGGCTCAATGATCTCAAAGGTCTTGTCCAACCTAGGCATTCTGTGATTTAAAATGCTTTTCTCAGATTTTGGTTACGTTTATGACGTCCTCATTTGTTTTCTCATTAGTTGGACCATCAGGTAGACACAATATCTTTGGTGAATTTGGCAGTCTAAGAAATAGTCTGAGGTTTGATTTTTTTTTGTCCCCTAAAGATACAGCTCCTAAGCTCTTTCTAAATGACTCTGCGTTTTGAAACTAAGTCAGATCAGCATGGCACCTGTGCAACTTTTAAATTACCCTGGCACCGAAACAAGCTGGGAAAACCAACTCTGAAATGAGGCAATTTATCACTTGAAAATGTGGTTTTAATGAACTAGATATGATATTTCCAGCAATCTTTCTGGATTATACAATTCTGAAAGAGGCAAACAGATGCTGGGATAGATTACTGCACAGCTGATTCTTTTTTCCACTCGGTCCATAATTTCTGTTAGATGTTTTTTTCCTTGCAGGAAGAGAGAGTTGTTTATAGTTCATTGGGGTGGATCAGTAGCTGTTTAATAAAACACAAATTAACAGCTGTATTTGTGTTTAACCTCTAGGGGGGAAGTAAGGCTTCTTGGGTAACTGTGGACCAGGCTGGGTTTGCGATGAAGACAGGCTCGGGCATGCATTCAGTTAACACAGTAAATTCATTAAGTGTTGAGGCTGCTTAACACACTCGTCGTCAAACATATCAGACATTTGTGCATTATAGCTCAAGCGGGTATAGAAAACTCTGCATCGACCTGCAACATAAAGTCATGTTGAATCCAGAGGATGTTTCTGCCAGCGCTGTTGTAGGAACAGTTGTGAGTTTACAGACACCGTGGCACAATTCACCCATTAGACATTTGCATGGGAGTTAGTAATAATTAAAATACATACAGCAAGCTGCATGTGAAGTGGAAAAAACAAGCTGCTGTTTGCAACATAACTACTAGTACACATCAGCTGTTTGTTGCCTCTTTAGAACACCTGTGAGAGTTTAATGTGATTAAAATCTGTGTTAGCCTCAAGCACAGTATTCTTACTTGTGCTGTTCTTTTTATCTGAAAAATTAGTTACGGCTCTTTTCTTATATTTTCCCCTAATAGCTTGCTTTGTAAAGAAAGCCATGGCAGCTTGCAGGCAAATTCAGAGAGCGCTAATAGCAAAGTGCAAGTGTACAGGTAATGAGGATCATTTTCTACAAAGGTACGGACTTCAGCTCAAGATTCATTCAGAAGAAAATGGCAAATGCAGAAACAATAAAAATAAACAAAAAAAATCCTGAAACTTCTTTACTTCCTTCAAGTTCATTCTTTTTGTACCAAATAAGCTGTTATTTCTAATGCATTTATTTTTACGGTGTTATCAGTGCATTTATTTTACATGATCTGTTTGGGCTGTAAATGTTCAAACTCCGGCAGGTATTTAAGATTTATCGCCAAATTTTGCAAAATATTACAAAATGTACTTTTTGCTTCTGCCTGTAGGCAACACAGCCAAGGTGTTTATTGAAGTGAAGGATGAAAATGACCACGCGCCTGTCTTCACCAAAAAAATGTACATCGGAGGAGTGTCTGAAGATGCCAAAATGTTTTCTTCCGTGCTTAAAGTTAAGGTAGGATTGAAATTTATTTTAAATAGCATTCACTGGCAGTGGGAAAATATTTGCTCACGGTTTTGATTTTTCACAGGAGGTTAGGAAATGTGTTTCTCCTAAGAGTGCTTGAACTCCTCAGACGCTGGCAATGATTTCCATTTTATTTTTTTTTAATCATGGAATGGGTAATTCTTCTTGTGAAATCAGGGTTTGAATATTACTGTGTGTGATGGCTTCCATTTGTCTGTGTGTGACTGGCATGCATCAGCCCACTATTCCAGCAGTTACTGACACAATTACTGATTTTGAGCTTGGGAGAGTTTTGCAGGCTTTATTTACGTTGAACTTATGTGCTCATTTTTCATTTGAGGGTTTGTAGCTGTTGTTTTAGGTATGTTAATATTTAGAAAATTCTGTTATGCTCAACACTAGTTTTCACCTTAAATCCTTCTGACTACTTCTTTGGCAGCAGCACGTTTATGCTTTAAAAAGGAATGAACACTTTCTGTTCCGGGTCAGCAAAGCAATTTCAGGTCTGTGCACTGTGACACAATTTGTGAGTGAAATTGACTATCTGCAGTTGTGATGTTGGGGGGTAGTGTGTGCTTTCTCTGTTAAAGAAAAATAAGAAAATCTAATATATAGAGTGTAATTAGTGTCACACAGAAAAATAGCTTAGAATGAAAGCTATTTGTTTTCTATAACATGCTTTGTGATGTGGTCTTTTGTGCTGGAGACAGCTTGAGTTGCCAGGACTTTCCAAGTCAGCTTGTTTCCTCTGCCTTTATTTTGTTACCTCAGCAGGCCTCCTGCATCTTTTTTCACCTTAAGTGTTAGTGGAATAGCTTTGAAGTTGCTGATTCTAGCTTATGCATGAAAGGACACTGAAATATGGCCTGCTAAGAATTTTACTTTGACCTCATGATGAGCTTAGAGCACCGGGAATGAAATGGAGAATAATACAGCTTAGTAAAGGTGTCCGTTGTTTTCTTGTTTCATAGCAGCAAAGTAAGCCCAGAAATAGCAGAGAAGTGGAAATTGTTAAGAATTGACTGTTGGATAGAAGCTTACCATGGGCAACACCGAGTATCTGTATTGGTCTTTTCTAGAAACACACACACCAGTCCAAGTGAAGAGCTGGGAATTGACTGAAGGTAACTCAGAAAGGAAATATTATAGCGTAGAAACCTGCCCTCTGCCAATTCTTCCCTTGCTTCCCTTGCTCTGCAGGCAGCTTATGTTTGCCTGAGGGAAAGGTGCCCAGCAGAGATGCTTTAGGAACCAGATCAGATCCAGTCAGAAGGCAGGACAAAGTCAGGGCAACTTTTCTCATAGCTTTATTAGAAAACCAGTGAATGGTTAAAAGAAGTGACAATTCTGAGTGAAAGGGAAGGTGTGGGGAGGAATTACGATGAGAGGAGATTAAAGATGTGCACTGGTAACTGGAAAGAGCGATCAGCCCAGAATGCTTATTGACACGGCGTGTTTGCTTACTGCTGCTTTATCAGCTGTGAAGACTCAGTTCAGAATTTGTAAATGAAGCTAAAGAAAGTCATCTAGCATGCGCGACGCCTGTGTTTACTTTAAAGGTATACTTGCATGCGAATGAAGAAATTACAAAATGAGTAATAAAGCAGCATTGTGTGTCGGAAATAATATGTTCAGAAAGTGAATTGCCAAATTTCCTTTTATAAATTTATTTCCCTCCATCCTCTGTATTGAAGTCTTAAGGTGCACCAGACTTGTACTCTTTACAAAATAAATAGTGACAAATAGCCAGGCATCTGCTTGCTTCAATGAAAAGAAAATTCTAGATGCACGAATTAAAGGAATTGTGATAGTGTTGCTGTTAGGGTGATCTGAGACCGCCGTTGAGCAGAGTTTTGACAGTAGGGGTAATATTTTTGTTAATGTCTCTTTTTTTGAGACATTTTGCCAGTCATTGCTTGTAGCAGCGAACCTTAACCTGAAGCCCTGACATACTCAAAAATAGGAAACAGGACATTGTGTCAAATCTATGAACTTTATAGGTGCTGAAGATATGGAACTGCACAAAAATACTGGAGTAGATGGAGAAGAGCATAACATAAAAGTTACTTAGGCAAAGGAGTGTTATATGTGTGAAGGTAAATAAGACGCAAAGGTAACATCACATTTCAAGTTGATCATACAAATTTTGAAGAGGCTGTGAAAGCCTACCTGGTTTTCAAAGAAGCATTCCTGATTTCTTGGCCACAGCTATTTACGAGTGTTAGTCAGGGGCATAAGAAGCATGTGAAAAAGAGCAGGCGTGCAGTTAAGCAATATTCAGGAATGAAGAGGGGAATCTATTTTTACCCTTCAGAAACGTTTGACTCAAGGAAGGCAATCAGAGGACAGAAAAGGACCCCACCAAGGAAGGCAGACAACAAATTACAGTTTAATGTCTCTAACCTGCTTCTGTTAAAATGTACGACACATTTCTCCTTGGCCTTGCTGACAGGCAAAATAGAACAAGGTATAAGGCAGAAGTTGTTACTAGTGGATGGCATCAAGCATAGCCTGTGCTTACTTAAAGTAAAATCAGAAGCAGTTCAGAATTGCTTGTCACAGAACATCAGGCTGTAATTTATTGTTCTAGACCAAGCAGTTTCAGCAGCTGGTGCTAGTTAGCTTGTTTTCTGTCCTTTAGAATAAAAAGTAATTGCTCTGTTAGTTAAATACCATACCCATTCCAGTTAGTGTTAAGAAGAATTAATCAAATTAATGTCTTTTCTGGAAGAGTTCCGGTGAGTAGAATGAAATGAATAGTTTTCCGAGTTGCAATTTTTAAGAACATTAAGAACTGTAGAAATCATTCAAATTTTTATTCTAAAAAAACCCTCCTCTTTAATAGGAGATTTTAATGAATTTGTTTTCATCATCTGCATTCATTAACAGCTGCTAAATTTTTTACTGGTATCTGGGTAATTTTGAAAAGAAACTGATATTCTAGCAGTTTCTCATTCTTCCTGTCACTGGCAACGACTTTGGTGATCCTTGAACAGGGTATTGATAAGCAGAAAGGTTTTCCAACTGAAAGATGTAAAAACTGCATGTTATGGATGGTTGGAATTACTCCTGGGACTCATAGCGAACCAGTATTTTCTGATTATGAATAGTGCCACGTTAATTGTTACAGCGAAGCCATACAGTCACCATTGTAGAAAATTATGCAGCACTGCCTGCACGTAAGACCCAAACTTGCCATTTTTTTCCCTGTACTTTAAGGAAATACCAGCAATAAATAGGCACTAAATGTGTAGCAGTGACATCAACTTTTAAATTGGTTTCTCATGTACATTCCATTATCCTGAGAGAAGGAGAAAGTGTTTAATTAAAATGTAAGATTGTTACTACTGAAAAAAAGAAAGGACTCTGAATCGAGCAAGTATTTTCCTTGTATTAAACAAAATCAGGCATTCTAGAGGTACAGCAGGGACTCTGTTGATTATCTCCAAGCTTCTTTGGTTTTACTCTTTTATTTTTATCTTTATGTAACAGATTTGGCTCGAAAACCTGAAAGTTGAAGACTTCTATTAGTAGTGGATGATTTGGGTAGTCAAGTCAGTTGTTTGAAAATTCCCAGTCCACCTTCTTGGTGTCAATCAAGATGAGTGTGTGTGTATGTTCAATACCAACTCTGACTCATTGCTTTCCAAGGTCCTTGCTTTGTGACCCTTCATGTGAACATCCCTGCTCCTGATGACTGATGTCGGTTCCTCCACTGGTGGACAGGTCTAGCACAAGTCATAACGTTGGTTTGTACCAGGCAATTACTGTGCTGTCAATACGTAAAGGCAGTTGTCAAGGTTTGGTTCCCTACGTGAAGTGAATTGCTTAAGAAATTAGAACTGAAGGCATATTGGAAGAGAAGTTAGGACAACCCTATTCAGTGAAGAGAGGATAAGAGGGGGGAAAAAGCAGCACTTGATCAGAGGTAAGATAGGATCCGTCTTCTGCTTTTATATCATGAAAATACAACTGAAGTTAATGGCGATATATTCCTCGTGACTTTTTTGTGTCTTGTGTGAGTGTTATGTACCATAGATATGGTATAGATCTCAGAAAGGGATATGTAAGTCAAAAATGAAGGTAATTTGCATTGTGAGCACCTACATTTACTTTCTCATGTGAAAGTGATAAAATTCAGCATAGTTCTCCTATTTCAAGGTGACCTACTTGCCCAGGCATTGGAAGCATTAAGGGCAGGTAATTGTTTGACACTATTTGATTGCTTTCATATCGCAGCTAAAAGTTTCATATAACGCAACTTTTCTAGCATAATTTACTAGTTAGCCATATTTTAGCAGGCTTTCAGAGAAAATCAATCACATTCATTATATTTTTATACTTTAAGCACAAACATGTGTTTAATTAGACCTCGTTGCTCTCTCCAACTACCTGAGAGGAGGGAGCTGGCCTCTTCTCCCAAGTGACAGGGGACAGGACGAGAGGGAATGGCCTCAAGCTCCACCAGGGGAGATTTAGACTGAACATTAGGAAAAAAAAAATTCACCGAAAGGGTCGTTGGTCCCTGGCAGAGGCTGCCCAGGGAGAGAGTTGAGTCACCTTCCCTGGAGGTGTTTAAGGCATGGGTGGACAAGGCGCTGAGGGGCATGGTTAAGTGATTGATGGGAATGGTTGGACTTGATGATCCGGTGGGTCTCTTCCAACCTGGTGATTCTATGATTTGCCTCAATGAGTACAATAAAAGTTCCCCAACACGGGCCTTCTGGCAGGCTGGTGGAGGATGCTGCGATAAGGGTCAGATTTATTGCAAGAAATGGGTCATTACTAGTTTATTTATATTGAAAGCGAAAGCGGAGGCTAAGTACATAATACTTGACTTGAGGAAACAACTCAACATCTGAATGCCTATACCTGCTTCAGCCTTTTACATCTGAAGATCAAGGTCTATAATTTCTTGTGAAGCCCAAGCACCAGCAGTGCCTTGGTTTATCGTTTATCCATGCATTCGCTTTTGAGGGCAGTATCTTGACAAAAAAACTGATGCTCATCTTGAAACTTCTGCTAAAAACTCAAGCCCAAACCTGTTTGTGGCTTTAATCAGAGGATTTGAATTAACACCGTACTTATACCCAGATATCTTCAGTTTCAGCTTCCTGAAGTTTGCAACACATTCCTGAGCTGAGCATCAGAGTCCAGGAGGGAGATAGAATCATGGAACAGTTTGGGTTGGAAGGGACCTTAAAGGTCATCCAGTTCCAACCCCCCTGCCATGGGCAGGGACACCTCCCACTGGATCCAGCAGCCCAAGGCCCATCCAACCTGGCCTCAAACACCTCCAGGGATGGGGCAGCCACAGCTTCCCTGGGCAACCTGAGCCAGTGTCTCACCACCCTCGTTGTGAAGAAATTCTCCCTAATGTCTATTCTAAATCTTCCCCTCTCCAATTTGAGGCTATTGCCCCTCATCCTGTCACTACATGGTTTTGTAAGAAGTCCCTCCCCAGCTTTCTTGTAGCCCCTTTCAAGCACTGGAAAGTCCCTATAAGTTCTCCTCGGAGTCTTCTCTTCTCCAGGCTGAACAACCCCAACTCTCTCAGCCTGTCCTTGCATGGGAGCTGCTCCAGCCCTCAGATAGTACTAGCACGGCTACATCGAAAGGGATCTCTGTCTGCTGGAGCTCTGTGGCAGGTTTACAAGTGGACAGGTTTGTCTGGGCGCATGGAGCTGCTTTAACCCAGCGCCTCTTGCCTGCCGAGAGGCTGGAGCAGGTCTGTGCAAAGAGATTTGCTTTGTTCAGTTGCTGTTGGTGGAATAACCGTGGGAAAAGATCAAAGGCTGGCTGTGTTAATTGCAGTATTGGGAATGGCTGGTGTTTAGATATTGATACAGCTCCTGCAGTTAGATGTGATTTACAGGGTATGCCTGCTTTTATTTGCCATTACTGTAATTAGATTAGTTAAGCATAATAATCACAGTGGTGGGCATTCGCCAGCAGTTACCGTTTAGTGGCAGTTTAAGTTAATATAATTTTTCCTTCTTATCAAATAGTAAATGGAAAAGATGAGCTGAGAGACATGAGCTAGGAAGTACTAAATCATAGATGTTTACCTGTGTAGATACTAAGGAGCTTCAAAAATTATTTTATGATCTGGG
The DNA here is from genome assembly GCF_032191515.1 of Phaenicophaeus curvirostris. Taxonomy (NCBI): domain Eukaryota; kingdom Metazoa; phylum Chordata; class Aves; order Cuculiformes; family Cuculidae; genus Phaenicophaeus; species Phaenicophaeus curvirostris. The sequence continues at coordinate 37,236,746 of NC_091400.1, forward strand.
TTGAAATTCACTGCGTCTTAATTGTGCACGGTGTATGGGTTACATTAAGCCAGAGGTAAACAACATCCTAAGTTTTAAAGAAATGTATCCAATTTTGCAGTAGTTTAAAAAGAAAAATTGTCTGAAATATCAGAAAAGCATTGATGTTAATATTGAGTGGCTCTAATGTTATAGGGTAGGATTAACAGCTGGTTTATGCCCAGATCCTCACCTGTAGCTGATTCCTACCCCAGCAAGATCCGCAGTGGCCTATTCGGGTAGCTGTCCAGGACAAAGGACGTGTTTAGGTGCCCACAGGTCTCTTCCCAGCCATGCCCTACATTTTCCTGGAAGAAACCAAGGGTATGCAAGGCCATTTTGGCTCAGGCTTTGCCCTGGGTAGTTGATGGCTTGCTGATGCTCTCTGAAGCTGTGGGCAGAGCTCCACTTCTCTCTCAGTTTTAGCATTTAGTAAGTTATCCACAGCTAGCTCTCTGCCTCTGTACAATGTTATTGGCTCATAAGAATGACTCTTTTTTGATGTGTAATTCATACAAAACTAAGGTGACAATCTTTATTGTCCCAAAACTGCAGCTTTCAAATAAAAAAAAAATGAAACAAGAAAATTAGTTCCTATTTAATAACACTTAACGATTTGCAGTTGTCATTAATTTTTAATATAGCAATTTGTCATAGAATCGTAGAGTGGCTTGGGTTGGAAGGGACCTGAAAATCATCCAGTTTCAACCCTCTACCATGGGCAGGGACACCTCCCACTGGATCAGGCTGCCCAAGGCCCATCCAACCTGGCCTGGAACCCCTCCAGGGATGGGGCAGCCACAGTTTCCCTGGGCAACCTGGGCTAGGGCCTCACCACCCTCATAGTGAAGGAATTCTTCTTTATGTCTATTCTATATCTGCCCCTCTCTAGTTTATACCCATTGCCCCTTGTCCTATCATCACAAGCCTTTGTGAACAGTCCCTCCCCAGCTTTCTTGTAGGCCCTTCAGGTACTGGAAGGTCGCTATAAGTTCTCCTTGTAGCCTTCTCTTCTCTTGGCTGAACAACCCCAACTCTTTCAGCTTGTCCTCGTGTGGGAGGTGCTCCAGCCTTCTGATCATCTTTGTAGCCTCCTCTGGACTTGTTCCAACAGCTCCATATCCTTCTTTTATTGAGGATTCCAGAACTGGACACAATACTCCAGATGAGTTTTCACAAGAGGGGAATAGAAGGGCAGAATCCCCTCCCTCACCCTGCTGGCCACGCGGCTTTGGATGCAGCCCAGGACCCAGTTGGCCTTCTGGGCTGCTAGCGCCCACTGGCAGCTCACATCGAGCTTCTCACCAACCAGCACCCCTAGTCCTTCTCTGCAGGGCAGCTCTCAGTCACATCATCCCCCATCGTGTACTGAAAACAGAGATTGCCCTGAAATAGGCCAATGAAATATCGGATGTACACTTTTCTCATCATCAACCACTTACGTATGTAAGGTGAGTACCACAGACGGCTTCTCACAGCTCTCTAAGGTGCAGCAATTTTGCTGGCAGCAGCAACTGCTCTCTTAAATACATTCATTTGAATGTAAAATTCTTTTAAAATAGGGTAATGAGTTGACTTGCTCTAGATTTTTGGAAAGATTACTGTGAGGAGATAAAAAGGAAGCTTAGGCTCAAAAGAATGCCACAAGTCATTGTCAAAAAGTCATTTTAATTAGAATTAATTAAGTTAATGGTATGCTATATGAATTATTTTATATTAATGTGAATGTATTAAGGCTAGTGCCCTCTGAAAGCTGATAATGTCTCTAAGAAAATAATAGAAGGAATGTATTTATTCAAATGGCACTTTTTAACTGAGGCTTTAGTCCTTGCATGTTAACGACCTTGTTTATATCACAAATAGCTTAGCAGGAATTGCAAGGTCGTATTAAATACCATTTCTCTTGAAATTATAGAAGAGGCAGAGAGGCCACTGCAGATCTTGGTGGAGCAAGGATCACACGCCGATGAGGTCTTCTGAGTCCAGGGTGATTTGATGCAAGACCAAAGGGTGGTCTGAGGCTGTGGTGGGGCAGCTGCAGGACGTCTTGGCTGCTGGTTATTTGGGTTTCCTATTCATTCTGCAACCATTGTACTGGACTTACTGTGCTGGGAAGGCTGGGCAGCCGTCTGGATAATTGCTTTAATTACAGTGCTAGGGGTGCTCAGAAAAAGGTTCCAGGTGTTGGATGGTCCTGATGGGGACTGGTGTTACAAGAACCTTTTACATGCGCTTCTATTTTCTGCACTTTTTTTTACTGAATTTTCAACATATATAAGAGCCCATTTCCATGATTAAAGGCCTTTTTGTGCTTTTTGTTATGAATATGTTAATTAAAAACAGATGTACTACTCATAGCTACTAATTTATGAATTTTGTGGTTTGAGATTTGCTTTTCATTTAGTTGTATTAGAATTAGTTATTTTTCTTTCCCACTTGTATTTTCATATAACTCCTGGGTTTCCCCTCAGAATTAGAACCAGGCTTCCTTTAGCTACATACACAATATTTTCAATCTGCTGTAGAAAAACACAACAAAAAATCAACAAAATCTTTAGGGAAATTACTGGTGGGAATTGACTTTTCACTGTAATGGTGCATTATTAGTCCTTTCTTTTCAAGCATGTTCTTTTGCAGTGTTAATCTCTCTAGTTTTGTCTGTTGCAGTGCATTTAAATGAGGAAATATCAGAGATTGCTAATTTTAGTGAAGAGAGTGAGAGGTTCTTTTCTGAATTACTTCTCAGTTTATAAAGGTAGGTTTTTTGCACTGAAAATGTTTGCAGAAAGGGAAGCTTGCCAAAAGAAATGCCAGTGAATCAAAGACTCTGGAAGTGGCTGACCTGTGTTTGATAGAAATGGCTCTAATATGAACCTAGCAGAGAGATTTGATGATGATAATAGGAGCCAGTAGAGTCTGAAATGCAGTTACATCCTGACAGAAGCTCAATTCTTGCAATATGGTTGATCAAATTTTCATTTCAGTCCTTTTCTGTATTTTGTGCCCCTTTCTGATAGGCATCATAATGTCGCTTAATCCTTTATTAGTGTTTGAATTTCTTAAGATACAGAACAACAAAATAAACCAAACCCATTTAAAGCTACAGACTCCTACCCTGATCACGCACAGGGGAGAAGGAATTACTCTTTGTTTAACCATAATCTTTGAAAACAGTTTGTCGTAGCAGTTGTGTGCTGGTCTAAAGCAACTGATAGAGAAAATGTTTAAAATTCCCGGATATAGTTATGAGTTACATGGAGAGAGAATATTAGGATTGGGTTTTTTGCCCAGACGCATTTCATAGAATCATGGAATCATAGAATGGCTTGGGTTGGAAGGGAACTTTAGGATCATCCAGTTCCAACCCCCTGCCATGGGAAGGGGCATGTCCTACTGGATCAGGCCCCATCCAACCTGGCCTTGAACACCTCCAGGGATGGGGCAGCCACAGCTTCCCTGGGCAACCTGTGCCAATGCCTCACTACCCTCACTGTGAAGAAATTCTCCCTAATGTCTAGTCTAAATCTTCCCCTCTCCAACTTAAGGCTATTGCCCCTTGTCCTATCACTACAAGCCTTTGTAAAATGTCCCTCCCCAGCTTTCCTCAGGTACTGGAAGGTCGCTACCAAGTCTCCTCAGAACCTTCTCTTCTCCAGGCTGAGCAACCCCAACTCTCTCAGCCTGTCCTCCTATGAGAGGTGCTCCAGCCCCTCAGATCATCCTTGTAGCCTCCTCTGGACCTGTTCCAACAGTTCCATCTCCTTCTTATGCTGAGGATTCCAGAACTGGACACAATACTCCAGATGAGGTCTCACAAGAGAGGAACAGAGGGGCAGAATCCCCTCCCTCGCCCTGCTGGCCACGCTGCTTTGGATGCAGCCCAGGACACTGTTGGCCTTCTGGGCTGTGAGCACCCACTGACAGCTCATATTGAGCTTCTCATCAGTGAACACCCCCTAGTCCTTCTCTGCACGTCCACTCTCAATCACATCATCCGCTATCCTGTATTGAAACTGTAGATCTACTTTTTACATTTATCCATGTTAAATCTACAGCCTATGTAGATTATATCATATAATATCATGCCTATATATCATGCCTATAACCTCTAGATTTCTTCGGGGATTTCTTGTTTCCCTTGGGATGGCAGCTAAATCTCCACAGTGGCACGTTCTGTAAGAATGAGATTCAGCCCTCAGGTCGAGACAGCTTTCTGTTGGGAAACACAGAGTTTTCTCTTCTCTAATTTTGCTTTTGCATGTACACAAGAGATGGTCTTCTTTGTAAAAATTAACTGCTTTGCCAGTCACAAGCTTATGTTAGTTTAAATATGATTTATGAATCACAGAGAGTAATCTGTAGGGAGAAAGCATACTTGGTAGAAGTAAAAATGAACTTTGAAGCCTATTTGCAGTGACAACAGCACACCCTCAGACAGGCACATCTGCTGTAACATCTGGCCTCTGACAGGAAGCTGCTTGCCCCCTCGAAATAATACTGCACTAATTCCAATTTCTTCCAAAGAACCTAGCTGTAGATAATATTTTGGCTTGGTAAACTTTTTACTATGAAAAACAATAGTATAAAACTACTACTCTTTGTGATTTTTCAAGTGTAATGTTGGGTTATTTCAATTTCTGTGTTATTTTCTAATGTTTTTAAGACTGTTAGTCTGCACATGCCTTCCAGAGTAAAGTAATCCTCCAGGGCCTGGAAAGGGGTGAGGATGCCTGCAGCGTTTGCAGTGCTGGATCATTCCCATTCCATGGAGGATCAGCTGCGTGCTCTGTGCTCCCTTGCAGCACACGCACATTAAACCTACTTTGTTGAGCACCAACTGCTACTGGCATAGCAAGAAAATGCTATAAACCAAGTGTTTCTGTCTTTTCTTCAAAATACAAGGTTGGGAACACCTCTTACTCTACATTTTTACCCATGAGACGACTTATCAAAATTGATCTATGTTTCCACACCTTGAGGGTTTTGACACCATTGGTGGAAAAAGTGAACAATTCATTCATTTTTTTTCTTACTACATGTATCTCCCAGAAGTTTCCATGGAACAGGGGTTTACTAAGTGTGGACTGGGCAGTGATCAGCAATATGCTTAGCAGAGTCTGTTCTTTTCCTCTTTGTTGTAGGACCTTTGTAAGTCTGCCTAACGAATGATGTGTTTAAAGTGTAAATTAATCTATCTTTGGCTTCATGCAATCCTCGTGAAAGGTGGTTATTTGATATTTCTCAAATCCGCACATTTCTGCAGGGAATATCGCAGCCTGAGACACAATTACGTAACTGCACTATCACAGCATTATTGTAGGGCACTTCTCCCCTCACTCGGAGAGTCTTGTAAAAGCAATGCCATGAGGCAGTAAAGCTCTGGTACTGTCACCAAAATTGCCAGTGGGTTGGTATGTTTGGTGGCTTGTTTAGGACGAGCATTAAAGTCTTCATTAACCATAGCTTCTGAAGGTACCACATAATCATCAGACAATTACAGTTTTTATCTTTCTCAGCGTGAGCTAAATTCAAACTAGCTTCTCAGAGTTAAATGCAATTGTTAATTTTAAATGTTTTCCAACCTCCTAGCAGGGTAACCCTTAATCATGAGCCCATGGATGCAAGCAGGGCATGTAAAATGAATGGGACTCGGTTCTTGGTTTTTTTTCTTCCTCCCAGCTCAGTGCCACTAAGCAGATGGCAGGTTCAACTGTCTCCAATCAGTTGCTGGCACATAAAGTAGCTTTTAGAACAAGACCATTTTTGCTGATAGGAATTTACAGATTGTGGAATGTTTTCAGGTCCGAAGCCACATCTGCTGTTGTTCTGTTTCATAGGCAGTTTTACTTTGTGATATACAGACACAGTAAGTTTGTTGTAGCTATTGCAGTTTTCCTCTGGGTTTTTGTCTTCTGTATTCCTTCACTACTGTACACTTTTACTCTGTTACCTGGCCCTAGCACTTTTGAACTCGTGGTCATCGGCTTGGTTTTGCCACAGGCTGCCTCAGAACTCTTAGCTTTGCATCTTCTCCTCAAAGGTGTGGTCCTTTACATACCTCTTTCCACCAAATTCTTTCCTATAAGATACTTGGATGCCCTTTAGGAACAGCAGCCTTGCGAAGAACTGAAATGCAGCCTAAGCTTTGTGTTAATGAGTTACACCAGAAAAAAATATATATACTAGGATAAACTGGAACTGGAAAGGAGGTTGTGGAGAGGAGGGTGCTGGCCTCTTCTCCCAAGTGACAGGGGACAGGACGAGAGGGAATGGCCTCAAGCTCCACCAGGGGAGGTTTAGGCTGGACATTAGGAAAAAATTCTTCACAGAAAGGGTCATTGGTCCCTGTCCGAGGCTGCCCAGGGAGGTGGTTGAGTCACCTTCCCTGGAGGTGTTTAAGGCACGGGTGGACGAGGTGCTGAGGGACATGGTTTAGTGTTTGATAGGAATGGTTGGACTCGATGATCCGGTGGGTCTTTTCCAACCTGGTGATTCTATGATTCTATGATTACGGGGATCGCTGTCATTCCTAGCCTTCAGCTCACATATTTTCATCTCTTGTTTTCCAGACATGCAGCATGGCTCAGCAATAGAGAATTCTATATATTTCCATACTTGAGCTAATGCTTTTATCCCTTCTCAGTCCTCCTAAAGCAGAAATCCAAGCCAAACAAAGTACCCTGCTCTGTTTTAAGGCAGCTGATGTGTGAAAAGCACTTTATTTGTTGGCAGCAAAGCAGCTGTACCTTCATCCCATTGCCTCTGCAGCGCTGGGCTGAATTAGGCATCACTTATCTGAGAGTGAACCCAGTGCTAACAGGATCCATCTCTTTGCTGTCTCTGCAGTGCCAGAAACATCAACTTTTCTAGTGACTTGCCGTGAGTTGTGCTGGCAGTCCGTGTGTAGGAGATGTCACCGAGACACTTGGCTTATTGGTCTTTTTGCTCAGAGAGAGGTAGCTGCCAAGAAAGATATCAAAAAACCTAACCAAACCAAGAAACTGTTAATGACTTTGTGGTAAATCTTAGGGCCTCGAGCAGCATATTTCATCTGATACGTGGCTGTGCTTCTGTGGTGGGGTTAGAGAGCACCCCAGCAGCGGTACCTCTTCCACTGCGGGAGAGGAGGGTAAGGACTGGAGGCAGCACGTGGTGATGCCAACCGATCTCCATCCATGTGGGAATGCTCACTCTCGGTTACAGGAGGGTTGAATTTGGCCTGGTAGCCAGGAGGCTTGAATTTGGCTCTGGAGCGAGTCCAGAGAAGGGTGATGAAGCTGGTGAAGGGGCTGGGGAACAGGCCTTACGAGGAACGGCTGAGAGAGCTGGGGGTGTTTAGCCTGGAGAAGAGGAGGCTGAGGGGAGACCTCATTGCTCTCTACAACTACCTGAAAGGAGGTTGTAGAGAGGAGGGTGATGGCCTCTTCTCCCAAGTGACAGGGGACAGGACGAGAGGGAATGGCCTCAAGCTCCACCAGGGGATGTTTAGGCTGGACATTAGGAAAAAAATTTTCACAGAAAGGGTCATTGGTCCCTGGCAGAAGTTGCCCAGGGAGGTGGTTGAGTCACCTTCCCTGGAGGTGTTTAAGGCACAGGTGGACGAGGTGCTAAGGGACATGGTTTAGTGTTTGATAGGAATGGTTGGACTCGATGATCCGGTGGGTCTTTTCCAACCTGGTGATTCTATGATTCTGTGATTCCTAAAATCATACATATTTATCAGTACTCACAGCAGAATTTAGGAGACATCTGTATTTCTTGCACATAACAAAAGGAAGATATACTGCAGTAATATTAAGATTAAGTATAGCTCTTTCTCTTCTTTGACACTCATAACGCAACTCTTGAGATGTCGTATATCTCTCCCTAATGAAATGTCAAAAATATTTACCTTCAGGACAAATTACAAGAATAGCAAACATCCTTACTGTGTAATAAAGAAGTTGCTACATTGATGTCAGCAGCTCACAAGCTCTCTCTGGTGGTCCTGCAAAGCTCAACGTTGCATTGAGCGTCATTAGGTTTCACCCAAGTATAAATAGCAGTGAAATGGGAAATGGAAACAATGAAGTTAAAATATTTGAAATGGAAATCTAATGATTTTTCCAAGTTCCTCAGGCTGCTTTGCACCTGTCTTTGCTCATCTGCATGTGTGTGGTTTCTGGGATGGAAATAGCCTAACTGTAATGATACTGAGACCATTGATTTCTCTGAAGTGCCACTGAGTTCTCCAAACTTCTGAAAATCAACTTGCAGCCTGTCTACCAGCTTTAGGCATCTAAACTGGGGGATTTTAGGGTCTGCATGCTTAAAATTTCAAAATGCATCTTACACTGAAATTTCATGCATTAAACTCAGTTGCCAGATTTATTATACCATTACTTTTAAGCAACTACACTAGTGTCATGATGTTTGTTCAGAAAGACTGATTTGAATGTGCCTGCAATACTGGTGCCCTAATTTGGATCCACATTTTGTTTGTCCCTAGTTGCCTACGTGCACAAGCCTGAAACACTGAAGGGGAAATTGATTGCTGTTGTTGAAACAAACTATTAAAATCATGTTTTTCTCCTGAGATAGAATTTGCTAATATTAAAGAAATGATAGGCTCATGGCCCTGAAAAAAACCACGATGCTCTTCTCACAGAGCACCTCCAGAGAGCCTTTGGCAGTTAGCCGGACAGTCGCTGTAGAACCTGTCGTGCTACAGGTAAGACCCAAAGGAGCCAGCTCAGGTAGACCTCTACTACTTGTGCCTCATGTGCCAGAAGACATGCCATGTGGGTTTACAGGAATTGTGGTTGTGGGTTCTTTTCCCCCTGCACCATTACCAGCGTGCCAGACTGATGATTTCAGTGTTGTTCTTGGCCTTGAACTGAGCAATGTTGCACAGCCTGCGCTTACCTGATCTTAGATGCATGCACATAGTGACCCATTAGGTATGAGGAAAGGAAGTGAGTATTTTAAAAGTTAGTCACTTTGTATCAGCATGATATCATTTCTGCAGAGGTTTCCTTCTTGTCTTTCCAGCAGCACGTAGGTTGTCTTCTGGATGGGTTGTACCTAATGTTATTCCTTGCCACCACAGGCAGAGACTTCCTGATCACTTTCTTGAGTATATGGCAGATGCAAAGCTGTCCTAGAACAAAAAGGCAAAATTGAACCAAAAAGCACCAAGAGAAGTTAATTTGAATGTCTCTGTGATCTACAGCTTGCGTGTTTTCATGGATGTTTTATTTCTGTTATCACGCTGGTTTTAAATGTTTCTTTTGTAAGAGTAATTTTAGTAGTAATAACATGGAATCTTTGAGTTGCAGTGTTAAGATTACCTTCACATTTACGTAAGAACAAGTACTTGAAGTGAAATATTTGATCTTTAAGTTTGTATGGGCTGCCTGTGCCCAGGCAGAGGCTCAAGCATCTCTGTGAGTAGAGGCAAGTGCTGCACTGGGCTGGGGACAAATGGTTTCAAGAGCCCCACAGCAGATACAGCTGAGGGGGTGTTTTAATTTTTTTCTTTGTTTATCAATGAAATCTATGTTATATAGGAGTAAATTAAATTAATTTTCTTCATGTTGAGTCTGTTGTATATGCGACAGTGATAGATAAGTAAACTCCCTGTCCTTATTTCAACCCATGAGCGCTGAAATCTTATTTTCCTCCCCTGTCTTGTTGAGGACAGGAGTGAGAAAGTGTGGGGGGGCTATGTAGCAGCTGGCCAGCATCAGCCCACCACAACATGCCAAGTTAAGAATACATCAGATGAAGCCGGTGGGAGTAGAGAGTCCGACAAGGTCACTGAGGTTGGTGCGGTTGCTGGAGGAGCAAAGGTAGCCTCTTGTGTGATTCAGGCATTTGTGTACTTACCAGAGCTGACTTGAGCTCAGTGCTGAGCACTGATGTTCAGCTCTCAAACAGGGAGGACTGGTAGCACTTGCGTATCAACCCGATTTGTAGGGACAGCCACTTCCTCGCTTCCCTGTGCCGTACAACGTGCCATCACGTTTATTTGTTCCTTCAGCGATTTACTTGTCAAAAGGAAAGCCAAAAATGAGCCTGGTTGTGCAAATCCACCTGTCAACCTCCCGTGTACTGGCTGCAGGATGTTTTGGGGCTGCATTTACCCATGCCAGCTGGATGGCAGGAGTGCTCTGGAAACGCTTACCAGTATCTTTACCTTTTGACTGACAGAACAGAGTAAATTTCAGAAAGCTTTTAGCCTTCTCCATCTTTCCTAAAAAGGCAAATAAAGGGATTTGTGATCATCCAAGAGATAGAAGCCTTGATTTTTAAAAGCTTTTAAAAAAGCAATAGAACTAGAGAACAAAAGCACTTAAACACATTTTCTATTTATGCTTTTTGTAGCCAAGCTAGATAAAGCTTTGTCAGTTTAGAGGAAAACAAAACATTTACAAAAGATGCAAGGACCATTTTAAACAGCTCTGTCTCTGTGATGAGTGGCAGCCGGTGTCATTGTGGGAGTTTATCTCTTGCACAGCTTTGCAGCACATAACAAACCAATGTGAAACAGCTACCTCTAGCTAAACCAGCCCAGATATTACCACTTAAGGTCCACACACAGCTCTATCTATTCCATCTGGTCTGATAGCAATCAGAGTAGCATGGAAAGCACATCCAGCTTTGAGTACCTGGATTATTTGTCTGGCACACAAGTATCTCCTGATGATGCACAATGCAATCACTGTGCTGCATAGGGTTTGATTGTTTTATTTTCTCACTGTTATACCAGAAAATTATTGGACAATAAAGACAAAGTAGAATTTAGTAAGAGCTTCTGCCTCATCAATCTTGTTCACTGGTGGTGAGTAAATAATTAATGATAATTAGCAGCCATCTATTGAAGGCTTAGTGATAATGCTTTTTTAGACGACAGTAGCATGTCATGGTAAATAATGTTGCCGTGATCCATGTCTCTATTATGGTTATTGGTTTTGGATTTAGGTCGTAGTGAGCACAGATTTTGCACAAAGACCCTTTTGAAGTTAAGGGTGTTTTTGTCCGACATTAGCTTAGGCCACAGGCTTAAGAAGTTACATCAATAGAATCATAGAATAGTTTGGGCTGGAAGGGACCTTAAAGATCATCCAGTTCCAATCCCCTGCCACGGGCAGGGACACCTCCCACTGGATCAGGGGCTCCAAGCTCCATCCAACCTGGCCTTGAACACCTCCAGGGATGGGGCAGCCACAGCTTCCCTGGGCAACCTGGGCCAGGGCCTCACCACTCTCCTTCTGAAGGAATTCCTCCTTATGTCCAGTCTAAATCTGCCCCTCTGCAGTTTAAGGCTATTGCCCCTCATCCTATCTCTCCAAGCCTTTGTGAACAGTCCCTCCCCAGCTTTCTTGTAGCCCCTTCAGGTACTGGAAGGTCACTATAAGGTTTCTTCAGAGCCTTCTCTCCTCTAGGCTGAACAACCCCAACTCTCTCAGCCTGTCCTCATATGAGAGGTGCTCCAGCCCTAGGATCATCTTTGTAGCCTCATCTGGACCTGTTCGAACAGTTCCATCTCCTTCTTATGCTGAGGACTCCAGAACTGGACACAATACTCCAGATGAGGTCTCACAAGAGAGGAACAGAGGGGCAGAATCCCCTCCCTCGCTCTGCTGGCCACACTGTTTGGATGCAGCCCAGGACACAGTCAGCCTTCTGGGCTGCGAGTGCACCTTGCTGGCTCATGTCGAGTTTCTCATCTCAAGATACCGTGTCGAATATTTTGATGAAAGCTTGATAATAGATGTTGAAGTGTCCCACGTGCTGAGGTCATGCCCAAGCCTCCTCAGTGGGCAAAAGCGTGAGTGGTAATGAGCTGTGGTTTTGTCGACAGCTTTCTAGAAGGAGCACATGGAAGCGTTATAACGGTCCTCAAAAAAACCCTCTCCCATCTGAATACGGGTACTGCCCTTTGAACGTTCTTGTGTAACTTTATGAGCGTGTTGCTAGGTGGGGAAGGGGTTGATAGTTAATATTTCTCAAAAAGAATTTGGCAGTGGAAGTTTCTCAGAATTAAACTGTTCTTACCTGTTCAGTTTGTTGCAGACTTGAGTAGTCCATTTATATTTTTGTTCCTTTTTTTTAATCCTCTTTTTTTTTTTTTCTTTTCAGTAGTTTAGTGCCAACACAGGAGAAAGAAATTGCTGGAAAAGCAAAAACGTATGCAGCAAAGTTAAATGAACCATTAAAAGTAATAGTGATATCTGCTCTCTGGGATATAATGTTTTAAAAGTCAGAGTGGAAGGAATTTGCTGGACCAATATGCAGCTTTATTTAAAGGACAAAGTTAATGATTCTTTGCACGCATATTTACTTTATTTGCCTCTACTTGTTTTCTTTTTCCTATTAGGCTGATGATAAAGACACTGGGAATTACAGTGCCATGCAATACAGACTCATCATTCCTCCAATCAAGGATGGTAAAGAAGGTTTTGTGATTGAAGCTTACACAGGGCTAATAAAAACTGCTATGCTGTTCAAAAATATGAGAAGATCCTATTTCAAGTTTCAGGTCATTGCAACTGATGACTATGGAAAAGGGCTGAGCAGCAAGGCAGAAGTACTTGTAAGTATGAGCCAGACATTGCCTTTATGGAATAATTCCTGAGGAATTTCAAACACTACATAAAGTTTAATTCCCTGCAGGCTTATAGGAAGGCTGTAAACTCTATAACTGTGCATACTTAATCTTTTTAAGTCACTGAAATAAAGATAGTTTTTAAAAGAAACAGAAACTTTATGACCATCTAAAGCATGTGTTCATGTTTCGTGGCAGAGCCCCTCAGTTACCACCCTAGACATGCTGTTAAATATTTTATTTATTCAGTGAGCTACTGTCAATGGTTTGCATCTAATTGCTTGCATTAAAAATGGACCTAGGGTAGGTGCTGGTCCCAGATGGCAGCGCAAAAAGCCTGGGTTTGTTTAAGTGTAAAGCAGGTCACTTCTGAGTGCTCAGCACAAGCATTTACAGATCATCTCCACCTATTCTCTGAGCCAAGGAGGTGCAGTCAGCTCCCCTGTCAGAGCTGGGAAGCAGGGTTAGCATAGCACTAAACTGCAGTTAATAAGCCAAATGGCACCAGCTTTAGGCCTTGAGCTCATATTTTTGTGCTGAGTAAAAGACAATGACTTAGTCCAGTCACAGAAACTATCAAAGCTAAATTTCTTTAGAGCCTATGTAACTTGATGGATTAGATTAATATTAGCATAATGTCATAGGGATGGAGTGCATTATCTATTTCATGGGAACGCTGTCAAATGATACAGATGATAGCCATAATACTTGGTATATTGAGTTATGCAGGAATTCAGCAAATAAACATAATGTATGATGTCCTCATGCTTGACCTCCCAAAATGATAGGGACTTCTCATGCAATTTATGTGGTAATAGTATATTAAAATATAGCCAGAAGTTATCAACATTAAAATTAGAACATGAAGTATGTCTCATTAATTTATAGAGGTAACTCTAAGTTGTCTCAGTGAGTAATGAGCGCTCTAGTATAGTGTTTTTGAGGAAGATGTGAAAGCTTAGAGTAGCTGTAGATGGAGTTACAGACTGACACCACCCCACCATGAAGGTTTGGAGTTGCACCGAGTATGATCCATACATGAAGGTACTTTCTAACCAGACTAAGCTGTTTCTGGGCTTCATGATTTGAACAGAATTTATCCTGCTGTCACTGCAGTGTCCGGTCCTCAGACTGGGAGGTGTTATTCCTTTCAATACAAGCTCAAGGAGTGCATGTAGTTAAGGGAAGTTAATTACTCACGTGCCTGTAGGGGAAGAAAATAGGATTGTAGATCTAGGAAGGGAGGACGTCTAGGAAGAAGAGATGGAGCAACACAAGAGGGCCAGTACTATAAAGAACCTGAGCATAGCAAGGTATCCTCTAGAACTGGGGCCATGACCCTTCCTCAGAGCCCTAGCAACAGCTCTCTCAGCAGCACAAGCTGCCAAACCCACTGGTAAAATGTTTGCCTGCTGTAAGGGTGAAAGATACCTGTCTGTTCCTTCTGACTGGGACTCGCAGGATGGCGCAAGCTGGACATCTGTAGATCTGTCTGTTTGCTTTCATGTGATGGTGTTTTCCTTTTTAGCCTCTGTGATATGAAAGAAATAGGCAATCACATTTAAAATAAGCTTGCGGCAAGTAAGCCCTTAAAGGTACGAAATAAGTGTGGATACTGTGAATATTCACTATATCATCTATAATCAAATGTTTGTTAGAGTCTGGGGGGTCCCATGGCCCCTTCCTCTTTCATCTCTCAGCACAAGCTGCTCCCAGAAGTCCACTGGAGCTGTTTAATGATGAAGTCTGCTTCTGGGCTCTGCCTTGCTTGATTTAAAACTTACTCAGTTTAACCTGAAGTTTTCCTAGTTCTCAGCAATGAATTCTGCCGATACTCAGGGTCATGAGACACCTGAGCATGCTGACTTTGAGCCCTAAAATTTAGGCTGGTGTCTGTTATTCAGCATCACAGAACCTGGCTGCATTTTGGCTCCGTAGACTGGAAATAGCAAAATGTGTCCGAGGAACGGTGGGTTGGGTGATCCCTTGCAACTATGCCCCAAAAAGCTTCCAGAGAGCAGTGGTGCTTCAGGAAGAGCCTTTGCTTTTCCACACCTTCCACCTCTGCACTCAGCAGCACATTTCTCTCTCTCCTTGATTGGAAAGGAACGGTTTCTCCACACAGTTTTTCTTACAATGTAATTTAATTGGATATAGTTCCTCAACTTAATGCTCTTTATAATAACTGTGAAATGAAAGCCTTTATAAATGTGGATAGCAAGTAAGGTAATGATACTATGGAAACCTTAACTTTTTCTTGTTTTTTGTTCAACACCCTTGTTTTACTGTAGCTTGTCACAAATGTGTGTTTTTTAAGATTTTTGTGTAGGAACAAGTAGTCATAATTGTGATCCTAGAATATCAAAAGAACTATTGCTTTTTTTTAAGTGTTGCATTTATGCAGTACTTGATGCGTAGTTGCACGGTGGATGCTTGAATTGGTTAATGCAGTTAATTCTGTTAAACTGCTCATTAGTTCAGAATTCCTTTCAAGGATCTTAGTCTAAAATTCCTTTTGAGTTCATTATAATTGTTTTTCTTACACTCAAGTCTGTACAGGCTCATCTGTGTATCTGGTGACATTTCAAGAACATTTAAATATTTAAAGTTGAATTAAGCTTCAAAGCTGGTGAATCACCGTGTGATATGAAAGGATACCATGGCTCGTCTGCTGAGGTGCTTGCAGGGCTCAGGCTTCTCCTTTGAAAATCAGGGCTTGTTTTTTTTTCTTTCAGTATCGAATCAGCTAACTCTGATGTTAAAGTTTATCGGGTTTAACGTTGTCCTACTTTTCCAAATTCACCTTCAGAATCCTCTATAGGGAGAGGTGGTTTGGGTTATAATGTTTGCTGTCATGCCCATGTGGACAGGAGCCAAGTTTTAAGAAATGTTTTATTTTCTCCACCAGTGCAGGCAGTAACCGTTCCTTTCATGACCTAAAGGCACTGTGCTAGTGAGGAGGGAGCTATTACAAAATGCAAAAATATTTAAAAAGGGGGAAAAAGCATGCGATCATTTTATTGGAAGGCAGTCTTTTCTTGAGATAAAAATAGCTTGAGGAGACTAGATCAGGAGATGTGAAGCGGAGTTTGCCAGATCTGCTGAATTTGATGCATGCATGTAGTCCCTTCTGCACGCCGATCGCTGAACCTGTGGGTTGAGGAACAGAATGGTTGTAGTGAATTTGTATTTCAAACACTAACGTGAGAGATCTGTTCAGAGGTCAGTTGGTTCTTTTGTGTGTTCCTGGATTTTTATTTGTATGTTTGTGTTAAACAAAGCAGACAATTATTGAGTGTGTTAGAGGCACTTTTCTTGTCCTTTTAGATAAAAGTGCAATTTTAAAATGCACTTGGTTATGCAGGTTTATGCCACGTAGAGGGAGAAATTCAAAAGAAATTGGAGATTAAAATAGCTTACACTGATGACTTCGAAATGGATGAACAATTTCCTTTTTGATTTTCTAAAAAAAGCATCATTGATTTAGTTGAATTAATCTGCTATTTGCGCTTACATGGGTGTGAACTGTATATCTTCAGGGCTGGATTTTCCTGTCAAGTCATGAAAAGTACCAAAATGCTCGTAAGTGATTTTGAATATGGCATATGGGAGATCCATGATTCTGTAAGTAAAGTCTAAATGATGAAGAACGGGTTTTGCAGTCCCTCCTTTAAAAATCTGTAATTCTGATGCAGTCCTGCAATTACAGTTCTAGTTAAATTGTCGCCTGCTGTTTATTAGTTTTGGCTGCCAAGGAAAGCAAGATCTCCCAGCTCTTGTATTCAGAATTAAAATGAGAAATCCGTGCATCAGTGCATGGCTCTGAAGGCAGGGAAGTAATTATTCCATTCTCTGTGTATGGACAGGATGTTATGCATGGGAGTGCCAACTGAATTTCACTCTTTTGTTTCCAGGTCTCTGTGGTCAATCAGTTGGATATGCAAGTCATCGTCTCTAATGTTCCTCCCACCCTTGTGGAACAGAACAAAGATCAACTTATAGGGTAATAAATTTATTTACTCTACAAGTATCAGACAATTCACTGGGTTTGTGTTTAGATTCAGCAAGGAGTGCTCCCTTTATGCTGTGATCTCCTTTTTTGCCAAAAGGCTTGAAAATGAGCAGGTGAGTGTTTGGAGTGCCGGCACTGCAACCCCAGCCCCCGTTTCCCCCACCTCTGGAGACTGCAGAGACACAGCACCTCTTTGCTTGCACGTTTGCCCACTTTTCAGGCTGAAATGAAATTCAGAGTTGCTCCTACTACAGACCATAGGGAAGCCTCCAAAACGTGAGCACAGAACCTGCACCTGTCAAAAGGCAGGATGTAAAATGAATGAAGCACTTCTCCAAAAAGGTTGAGGCAGGGTGTCTCAGGGAGCTGGATAGCTTTACAATGGTTTTATTGGGGTGACGTAATTGTAAGGGAAAGCAGAATTTAGAAAATTTATACTAGTACAATTAATACTGCTGACATCACTACATAGAATTTTAATTCCAAAAAGTTGGTAACAAGGTGCCATTATTCAGTCCTAGCAGGAATAAAATGTTGTGGTGGAGGGAAGGATAATTAGAAACATTAATGCTTTGCAATAAAAGCGAAGAATTTTATCATACTGTAAGCCAGCTGAAGTCCTTTTGGTAAAATATGTTTTAATAGTGCTTATACACCACAGCATCATCATCACTTTTAGTTTCATTTCGTAGGACAAGGAGGATTTACTGTACTTTTTGTCCTTAGATATATAAAAATAAATTAGACAATATGGGAAAGAAAATACTACAGAAACTAGTTAAAAAGCAGTCTTTATACTCTGCTGTCACTTTGATCAATGATGAATGGCATTTCTCAGATTTCAACAGGTCTTTTCCATCCCAACTGTTGTCATACCTTTACTTCTCTGCAGGAACTGAAACATCTTAGGGGTGATGATATAATCACTCACTGAAAAAGTGCATAGTCTCTCTATGGCTCGTATCTTCATTGGGTTAGCAAAAAAAAGCAACAGATTTGCTTCTGCTCATTTAGGACCTGTTCCCCTTTTCTCAGTCTGTTTTGAGCCAGATGTGAGTTAGCTCTGATAGAATCAAACATCACAAATGCTACATTCTTCAGGCAATAGTCTGTACTCACAGGGACTCCATTTCCTAAATAATAAAGGAGTCTGCTTGCTAAATATTTAAGATCCAGCTTTCCAGATATGTCAGGTGTTGGTGTTGGCAGTGGAGACGAGGAACAATGTATCTTTTAGTGATAGTAATACGAAAAAATTGTTTCTGCTTTGCTAAAACTTCAAGTTCACCTCAGCATGCTGCACTGTACAATTTTTTCTTCACACAGTGATTTGTGGCTCTGTTTTCTTGAATGGAGGGAATGAACACATGTTCTGTGGCCAGCAGGTCAAGGGAGGTGATTCTGCTCTCTGATTCCACTCTCACGAGACCTCACTGGGAGTATTGTGTCCAGTTCTGGAATCCTCAACAGAAGAAGGAGATGGAGCTGTTGGAACAGGCCCAGAGGATGACCGTTAAGATGATCCAAGGGCTGGAGCATCTCCCATATGAGACCAGGCTGAGAGAATTGGGGTTGTTCAGCCTGGAGAAGAGAAGGCTCTGAAGAGACCTTATAGCAACCTTCCAGTACCTGAAGGGGCTACAAGAAAGCTGGAGAGGCACTTTTAACAAAGGCTTGGAGTGCTAGGACGAGGGGGAATAGCTTTAAATTGGAGAGGGGCAATGACTAGACATAAAGAGGAAATTCTTCACAAAGAGGATGTTGAGACACTGGCCCAGGTTTCCCAGGGAATTTGTGCATGCTCCATCCTTGGAAGCGTTCAGGGCCAGGTTGGATGGGGCCTTGAGCAGCCTGATCCAGTGGGAGGTGTCCCTGCCCGTGGCAGGGGGGGTGGAATTTAATAATCTTTAAGGTCCCTTCCAACTCAAACCATTCTATGATTCTGTGATTCTGTACCATGAGTTTCTAAATGACATAGCATAGATCTCACACTGAATTAGACTTAGACTGTGTTTGAGATCCTCCTAGTTTTGAACTGCCCTGCAGCCAAAGGAGCCACCAGCAAAATACAGAGAGCACTCACAGAAAGTGCGTGGAACAAGCCTGGCTTGAATGAAGAGTGCCAACTGCATGACACGTGTCATGGGACTGAAAGCATGAATGCTGCTATGGGTGGCACGGCAAGAGCAGATAGTATCTCGCCCTTTCACCACCCCTGCAAAAATCTTCTTCTGCAAACACTGGAGCAGCTTGTTTCCAGCTCTGAGGAGGTCTCAGCAGCATTCAGTACCTCACAATAAATTGTGCCATAACCATACCCTCACTCCTCTCCTCCAGGGCCCAGAGGAACTCGTTGGCACATCCTGCCATAGGCTCGGAAAACAGTCCAGAGCCGTATTCTTCAGTCCCCATGCTCCAAAAAACCACTTCTGCCAGGTTGAAATCCTTTAAAACTTGTTTCAGCTATTTTGGCCCTTGTGCATGGAAGTCTCTGGCAGATGTGTAAATATTTCACAGTGAATGAAGCTTTTGAGTATGTACAAACGCAGAACAACATGGCCAAGTATCGAGTTCTCATAATTATCTTGGGGAGTCTTTACCCTCATGAACACCACGAGGCCATCAAATGAGTGCAGTGTAAGAATTTTGTTTCTAACGATGAACTTTTAAGGACAATCTTTGCCAGAAGAGATTGCGTTTACTTGTTTTAAAAGCGTCGTGTTCTTTACTGAAAATACTTGGAGAGAGAAAGAGTCCAGACCTGCTTCTGGAAGTAGAATTAAAGTGTGGCTGGTCTTGAGTAGCATCTTCATCTGTCTTCTGGATGTTCATGTGTATCTTAATAAAAGTTTCCTGCTACTTTTCAAGACAAAATTCCTGGAAATAGCACATGTGGTAATTCAAGGGAACTTTCCTTCGTGTGTATTTTGGCTTGTCCTAGGCTGCAATCCTTTTAATACCTTCATGCTTATAAAAGAATGGAGCAGTTCCGCAGTTAAAGAAAATACACACTCAAGCCTCTGATGCAATGTAGAAGTGACCAGGCAGTTTTTTAACCAGAAAATCCAAAAGCAAAGTCAAGTCCTGATCCTCAGAGAGAGCCTAAGTGAGTGTCTAGGAAGATGAACATTCAGCTTGCTGACTTAACAGTTTACTTATATAAAGTTGACCACTGTCATTTCTCAAAGTAGTGTCTGCTCTGCTTCACTGCATACAAACTGTGGTCCTCTTGAAAGCAATATCATAATATATACTAGAGCAATATACATTGTGTGTGTAGTACATCTTATTTTATGTATCGTCATAGTATATGACATATTATATTTTATGTATAGGAGCTGCAATGTATAGTCCTCTCTTTAGGGAAATGTTTCAGAATGTGGGTGATTGCCCCTCAGTTGTGCTTTGCTGTTGACGATATAGCAAATGGTGTTTTCCTGTGTCAGTTACAGAAGCCAGTTGGTGGCATTTAAAAGGGGCAGCTGACTGAAGTGCTTTACGTGGCATCTGTGTATATTGTTGTGGTTTTTTTATTTTGCTCCTGCTTCCTTTTTTAGTAGAAGGTCAGTATATTCAATAAATGGGAGGATGAGTGAATGCCTCTGAGTTGTAATGCATTTATCAAGACGAGGCTGTGTATAATGAAATCAGATGATATGAGGCATCACTGGGATTCCAGCTCTCTCAGTACGTTTAGTAAAGCTAGACACAACCACTCCTTAGATGGGCCACCTTAGATGTGCTTGTTGGCGGACGCCGTGCCTCTAAAAGCACTCTTGACTCTATTGAAGTATTCAACCTTACTGCACCGCTGTTTTTTTCTTCTCTGCAGTTCATGAATTTGTAGAAAATGAAGGTCGCTTTCCTGCAGGATGTAGTTGCAGTGTAAAAATCACTCAAGACTCGTTAATTTTCCCACTGGAGAAGTACCATTCCATTGCTTGCGTTATGATTTTTGCCACATAATTACCAAATTAAATGTAATTACAGGTGGCAGGACTTTTTGTATATTGAGGGGAGTGGCAGTGACCTTGCCCTTATGCGCACTTCACTGCTAGCACTTACTTTCCTCCGCATTATTAAATGTTATTTAGCCACATGTACAGCTGCAGTTGCCTTGATCTTTGCCTTGGTGCTCTCTGATGCTGTTATACTGTGCTGTGACATGGTTTAGTGGTTGATAGGAATAGCTGGACTTGATGATCCTGGAGGTCTTTTCCAACCTAGTGATTCTGGCATATGGGTTCATTTTGCTCCGGGCCCTTTGGTCCACCTCCCCTCTGCCTTTTCCACTTCCTTGCTTTGTATTGTTTTATTCAAAATTAAATTGCAGAATTAGCAAATAATAAATAATGAGATTTGCCACCAGCCGGATGTGTCGTATTTCATATCTAACATCCGTTTGGCTTTGCTTGGAGAATGCACATCCCATAGTTGTTGGCTTTGTACAGTGTTTAACTGAGCCCATTCCATTTCTCATCTTATCTTAGGCTCCCTCCGCTGTAATCAGGTTGATTAATAACACTAGGCTACCTTTGTAAAGCTAGGTAATAGGGACCAAAGCATATTCAACTCCAGCTTTGCCACTTGTTACTTCCACTGCCACGGGGAAGCAGTGGTTCAGCGATCTTCTCCCTCCTCCTCTCAATAATACCGAATGTTGCTCTGTTAGTGTATTTTCTATGCGACACTATAATGTGATGCGTGGCCCCTAAAATAAAGCTGTAGACTATTGCTTTATTCTGAAATTGCTTACTATTGCAGTAAAACCCCTTTTGTGCTGAGATCTGAAGATATGTCTGCAGAGTCAGTCAAGCTGTCTCTGTGCATTACTTTTTGGGTGAGCGTAGTGTGATGTTCCTTCTACGGCTGAGAAAACGAGACTGAAATAAACAGCTGGAGAGCATGTAGGTTTTTCGGAGGACAGGATTATACATGATGAGCACAAAAAGGAACTTCAGCAATGTGTACAAAAGCAATTTCCTTTATGCTGGACAGTCCGATATGTTTTTATAGGATTAGGGTAAGTAGGTATAAAGACATTAACTCTGAATTGTTTTCTAAATAATGCAGATGTTGTTATATCCAGAGTAAATTGGCTCAGTGGTGCACCTTCCTGCTAGTTACATGCCCTGTTTGTGATATAAAAGTAGGAATAATCTTTGTCAAAAGGCTGTTTTATAAACAAGGAGTACTTGTAGACTTGAAATAAACCCCAATTTAGGCTTTTTCATTCTACGTTGCAGCACAAAGCAGGCTGACTCAGCTGACTAGTAAGGGCTTCTTGAGTTCTCTTGGCAGCACCAGAGCAGCTCTGAGGCCACAGAAAGAGTATAACCTTCCCAGTGCTCTATGTCTGTTGTAGTTGGGCAACTAGAAGGACAGCGGATCAGTACAAGAAGGATGTGGTTCTGTTAGAGTGAGTCCAGAGGAGGCCACAAAGATGATCCAAGGACTGGAGCACCTACCATGTGAGGACAGGCTGAGAGATTTGGGGTTGATAAACCCAAACAAGTGAAGGCTCCATAGAGACCTTATAGCAGCCTTCCAGTACTAAGTACTAAGGAGTTACGAAAGGTAACAATTTTATGCTGACACAGGGGACATTTAGATTACATATTAGGAAGAAAGTTGTTATTGTGAGGGTGGTGACGCACTGGAAGAGGCCGCCCAGAGAAGCTGTGGCTGCTCCATCCCTGGAGGTGTTCAAGGTCAGTTTGGATGGGGCTTTGAGCAACCTGATCCAGCTGGAGGTGTCTCTGCCCATGGCGGGTTGGATGGACCTTTAAGGTCCCTTCTGACCCAAACTATTCTGTGATTTGAGAGCTGGGGCCCAGGCACGCCCAAAGCTGTCGTGAACTGCACAGAAAGGGCTGGAATTGGTCCTTATCTATTTGTGAAAGTACAGCTGGAAGTCCAGCAGTTCAGATGTAAGTGGTCAAACCTTGCAAAACCTCAACGCAATCA
The DNA here is from genome assembly GCF_032191515.1 of Phaenicophaeus curvirostris. NCBI lineage: Eukaryota > Metazoa > Chordata > Aves > Cuculiformes > Cuculidae > Phaenicophaeus > Phaenicophaeus curvirostris. The sequence goes on from NC_091400.1 coordinate 37,259,332, forward strand.
GAATTTGGCTGAAGTTGACCAAAACTGGGAGAGTGTGCTGGAACTCTTAAGAAGTCTGTGTTGATGTGTTCTGACACAACTGAGTGCTCATATCTGTGCCTTGTTGCCAAACTTGCTTATGTTTTCGAATACCTAGAATATGAATTTATTATTATTACTTAGTTATTTTGAGGAGCTAGAATTTTCAGTGGAGGGGCCAAAATTTACATAGGATGCCTAGTCTTCAGCACTTGTAGCTCTTAAAGTCCTGGAAGAAAAAATGGATTTTTCTTTTTACTATTTCTTAAAATATTTTTATGTGCTCCAGACACACAGCAGGCTATCAAATTACTAGAGAACTGAAACAGGTTTTTCTCCCATAGAGTTCTCTGCAAAGACAATTGTGCAGTAATTAAATTCAGGTACTTGTGAGGGTCTAAAATATTCTGCAAATTGAATTGTTGCTTTTTTGTGTGTGCTGATACAGAGGATATGCATCCAACTTAGCAATTCGACTCGAGGATATAAAACGGCTGGAACATTGTGGTGCTCTTTCGGGCCATGTCATACATCATCTCCAGAGACAACAGAGGGTCATTAAACCTTGCTGCTGACTTACCAAGTCTTACGCGATGACTGTCAGTCTCGTTGAGTTGCCGTTGCTGCTGGGCTGTCATGCAGATGACCCCATAGCTCCTATTTTGAGGCGAATCAACTATCTCCTGCAGGCTTCCACATTGGTTTCCAAAGAATCTTCCAAGCAGTCCTTTGCATCCTTCCCAGGAGCAGGATCTCTCCCATCCATCTGGCATGCCAGATCCATGCAGCTGAGGGGAGAAAACAGCGTGTTGCTGTGAGGCCAGGGTGGAGCCTTTATTTTCATCTTGTGCTCAGCAGGGTCTTCTCTGCTCCTGACGGGAAGCTGCAGCCTCAGCCCTGCCCTGGTGCCTCAGGTGCACAATCAGCTCATGGATATCAAACCCAGAAATGTGGTGCCTTAACCCCAGATCTGGGGACTTGCTCAGCTGGTTTCAGAGTGTTCTGGGAAGCAGAATGCCACCAGCCAAGCCACAGCTCAGCAAACCAGCATACCTGGATTTATTTGCCTTTCCATTTCCTTTGCATCTAAAGATTAAAAAAAAAAAATGGCCTTAAGCTGCATCAGGGGAAGTTTAGATTGGACATGGGGAGAAACTTCTTCACTGAAGGGGTTCTCAAGCACTGGCAGATGTTGCCTAGGGACGTGGTTGGGTCACCATCCCTGGGAGTACTTAAAAGGTGGGTAGATGAGGTGCTTAGGGATGTGATTTAGCAGTGGACAGGTACGGTTGGAGTTGATGATCTCAAAGGTCTTTTCCAACCTAATGAGTCTATGAAGAAGTCACTGAGTTTTCAGGATATTCAGGGCCACTTTATGTCCTCAATGACATTAAAAATCTTGTCCTTCATTTAATTTCACTGTTGCCACTGATGGGAGTTTGAAAGGTTTGGTAATAACAATGCCCTGTGAGGCATTTCTGTTCATTACAGTCCGTCTGCAGAGCAAAAATGGAGTTGGAGCAGCAGGAAAGCCTCGTCACCTGTAAAGTTGCTGGTTCTGCCCCTCACTAGGCCACTGTTGGGAGGATGGTAGTTGTCCTTTTTGCATTAACAAGTGACAGACTAGTACTAAGCTAACTTTTGCTGATAGATACAGTAGAAGTGTAGATGCTATTGTTACTTAAAATATGCATTTTAAACATTGATTGTTGTGAGTCATACTACAAGCAGGTGGCTGCTATCTGAAACAGTACAGCTGAATGATTTTTCAAATAACTCTGTGGGGAACTGCCCTGTTTTTCAGTGCTTTCTTTAATTGCTAGTTTTGAGTCTGCAGTGCACTTATATTTTGTATTTCAACCTAAACATGCAATTTGTGTGTTTTGGATTAAGTGTTGCAGTCACTCCACTGTGCTTCATGGAGTTTCTTGCAGTTAAAGCCAAAGGCTGCGATATACCTATTTCCAATAGTCAGGAAGTACTATGCTATTTGTTTTTCAATTTTAATCACGTTTTAGGCAAAGACGTTCTCAAAAAACAGTGGGTTCCAGCAGAAACCTTGCCAGGAATTTCTGAGAAGAGGGAAGGTTGTTATCAGTTCTGTGGAAAATGACCCTACATAATAACCTCCTAGCCTTACAGGGCACTTCTGTCTTTGGTGAAATAATAGTTCTTTGCAAGGAAACAAAAGTACAGACACACCCCCCAGCAACAGAAGTTGTTTGTGTGCTAATGAGGGAGGTAAATCTTTTACATACTCTATTCGAATCCTTGTGCAAAGCAGAGTTCTGAAAGTGGTTATGGTTTCTTTTAGTCACTCGCATTCACATAACGTTTGGGGCTTTTCTGTAGTAATCTGCATATCCCAGATTTGCTCTGACAAGTTGTAGCTTGGAGAATTATTATTACTGAGGTGCCTGTGACAGATTATCACCGTAGCTGCCTGTGGCAAAAGCAGAGATGAGTAGTTTACCATATTTGTGAGCAACAGGAGTGCATATTTAGAGGACACCAGTCGACTAGCCATGTGTCAGACGATCTCCTGGTTTTGTTCTTCCTACAAAAAGGGCTCTGCATTAATAATATATATTCACTGCTAGGTTAGAACCTGGATCTGACAGACTTCGATTTTTCAAAATCTTATAGAAGAGCTTCTGTTTTATGGGCATGCTAAACTTTCACAGAAAGAGCAGAGAAGCTGGATGGATAAATGTGAATCAATGGTGTTGAAAAATTATGAGATGGTGATACTGCTTTGACAGCATTACTGTAGTTTGGAAATCTTGTGTCAGGAGAAAAACGACAGCAAAGTGTAACCTCAGCAACTACAAAAGATTTTGTTTAAAACAAGTGACTTCTTAAAGTCATCGATGTCCTTTTTAGAGATTTGTCTTCCTTCACACCCTGGTGCTTTCTTAACATATCAGGCAGCATGTTCCCACTCGTTCCCTTGTTTTTGTTTCCTAACTCAGCTATCGCTTTCTGATTTGATATTCCAATCACACAAATTCGCCCAGAAAATCTTATGTTTTCCCATAACTCGGAGTTCTGATGGAGTGTTTAGAATTCCACCTTCTCTTGTTTATTTCTCCATCCTTTTTTTCCCATGTCTGAAGTGCTGATGATATTTGCTCTCATGTCCTTGTTTATTCAACTCTGGGGTTTTTTTGTCTGAAGTGCACCCTTCTCAGTCCCAGTTTGGAAACCTCATCACACTGTTAGCAAGTTGGCATGCAAAGATGCTCTTCCCTTTTTCTCTTTTCTTCCCATTTTTTATGTCTTTATTAAAGTATTGTCCTTTGCAAAGAAGTTTGTTAGAGCAGTAGTGAGTGATGCTTCTAACTTCCCACAAATTCTCCGTATCTGAGGTGCAAGTGTGCTTATTTGTAAACTTTCTGACTGCTTAGTGAGGTCCTTTCTCCATGGTTTTGGTGCTTCTGTCAGCACGCTGAAGACATTTCAACCTGGCATGAGTATGTTTTGTTTGTTTGAAGGGGCATTCTGCAAAAAGCCCTTCTCCCTTTGCCTTTTTGAATATTTCAGGAATAATGTCAGATGCTAGGACTTCTCCTATAAATGGTTCTGCATGGAAAACTGTACAAAAATGAGATTTTGAATTTAAAACAAAGGCTTGCAAAAACACAAACTAAGATATCTGTGGAGAGTCGATTGTCAAAAAAGAAAGAATACTCAGTAATAAAGAAAATTGGTCACATGACAAAAATTAATAAAATGACCAGTAGATATCACCCTCTGTAATAAATTTTAATTCCCCAGAACTGTATTTATCTCATGTATTGGCACATTGTGATTCATATACACAACCACGGAGTGTGCTGTTCTGTGCTCTGGCAACTTGTGATGAATCCTCCTCTTTGGAGAAGGAACAGATTTGGTTTGGTTTATTGTTGTTATGCCCCTGTTATCTGGGCATAGGTGGTGCTGAATTCTATCAACCCATCTTTCTTCTCCTTGTAGAACTTCTGCAGTTTATTTTATATTTTTCCTGTTTGTCACCTCAGTCTTCCAACTTTCTTATGGCTGTAAAATGTACTCGTGCCTTTTGGAGTAGCAGGTACTCTGGCAGCTGATATGTTGTGCTGGATTGGAAGGCCAGATGAAATATCCCACCAAAAATGGTCGAAGTAGTTGTTTCTGTGGACGAAATTTTATTGTATGCACCCTGTGTAAGGCTTCAATTGAAGAGTTCTGAAATCGTAGAGCTTAATAAAAGGATGACAGGGGTTTTTTTGTGAAATATAGATGGTGTTTCCCATGAGCCACTTAAAACTCAATTGATGTCATAAATACAAAGAGCTAGACTTAAGGATGCTATTTCTAGTGACCTCTCCTACCACTGCTAAGCTGTTCCCAAGAGTTCAGCATTTAGAAGGTTATATCAGAGCAGAGATTTTTTAGAAGTGCTCTGAAGGTTACTGTCCTTCTAAGCCTGTGGTTCTTGTCTATTAGTATCTTGTTTAGGCTGTTGTCATTCTTGATCAGCTCAAATAAATCACTGCATTTTTCTGGCTCTTGTCTCGTCTCTAGGATTTTGGAACGCTATGTCCAAGATCAGATTCCTGGTGCCACGGTTGTGGTGGAATCCATCGGGGCGCGGAGGTTTGGGGATGGGTACTCTGAAGAAGATTATACCAAGTCTGACCTCATGGTCTACGCAATCGACCCACAGACAAATAGAGCTATAATGAGGAACGAACTTTTTAAGTAAGTATATTGTTATTTCCTCTTCCTCTCTTTCTATGGACTGTTTGGAAAGCTGTTGGTCTGTCCCTTTTAGCAAGTGGTTCAATGGAACAGGAAGAGAAAAATCTGTTGAAACAGTTGGTGTATGCCCCTGCACCTACCCTAGGCACAACTTGGGACTTCACAGCTCTGCTAGGTACACTGCATTGAGCTGAACAGCCCCAGTACATGCAATTTAGACATCGTCACCATGAGAGCTTGCGGTACACTTGGTCCACCCTGTAGAGGAGCTTCTCGTTCCAATTCCTCTGAAGGAATTTACTTTCTATGTATCAAAACTTCTCTGTGATCTCCAAGCTAGGGCTTTGGTGCTCCAGTCCTTGACCTTCAAGCTTTCTGCAGTTTCTATTTGCAGTGCATCTCTTGCGCTTTTCTTTTTTTGTGGAAACCGGAGGTGGTGTGCACCTAGTCTGAAGCGTAGACATCGGGGCATGACCCAGGTCTAGATGCAGGTGATTGGTAGAGCTTAAAGTGCCCACGGGGCTGAGCAGACAGATCAGCACACCACCACCTGCTAGAGGAGCTCGGGAGGAGCAGCAGACAGGCCTCTTACATTCATAACTGATCGGTAAATCAACTTCCAATTTAGCAGTTAAATTCTAGTGTCACATAAACTATAAGCGACAGCTTTTTATTGACTGATCATACGCACAGAATGTTTGCAGTGAATCATAGAATCATAGAATCACTAGGTTGGAAAGGACCTACTGGATCATCGAGTCCAACCATTCCCATCAATCACTAAACCATGTCCCTCAGCATCTCGTCCACCTGTCTTTTAAACCCCTCCAGGGAAGGTGAATCAACCCCCTCCCTGGGCAGCCTCTGCCAGTGCCCAATCACCCTTTCTGTGAAATATTTTTTCCTAATGTTCAGCCTAAACCTTCCCTGGTGGAGCTTGAGGCCATTCCCTCTCATCCTGTCCCCTGTCACTTGGGAGAAGAGCCCAGCTCCCTCCTCTCCACAACCTCCTCTCAGGTAGTTGTAGAGAGCAATGAGGTCTCCCCTCAGCCTCCTCTTCTCCAGGCTAAACACCCCCAGCTCTCTCAGCCATTCCTCATAAGGCCTGTTCTACAGCCCCTTCACCAGCTTCGTTGCTCTTCCCTGGACTCGCTCCAGATCCTCAACATCCTTCTTGTGGTGGACCAGCTCTGGTCTCTGCAGCAGAGCAGGTTGATTGGGGGTCTGAGCTTCTGCACCTTTACAGAGCTCTGCTGGAATATCATTCTGACACGCTGCTTCTTTGGGGCCAGTGGTGACTCCCTGCCCTGCGAAACAGAAGGCAGAGATTACGTTGGTAAGGAAATGAAATTAAGGTAATCTCTTTACATGTTTTTTTTCCGATTTAGCACTAGTGGGAAGTAGGTTCTGAGACAGACCTACTTCAACTGTCTCAACTTTTTCAGCTGCCGACATATCGATATGGCCATGCAGTGATTTTGTTAGAAACGGTATTTTTTGAGTTTTATCATTCTCCATATGATTCAAAGCAATGAAAATGCAAATCGGCCTCTTCTTCTAAAGCTGCCACTATCTTTTGGGGGGGTTGCATGTCTTTCACCTTGGTGTTTGCTTTTTATCTCAATGATAACTAGACCAGACTGTTCCATAATGGTATAAAGCAGCATGTCAGTCAGCAGCCTAAAAAGCAAATGCTGTGAGCCATCTCAGTGGACCGTAATTGAAAAGGGGCTTGTTCTTCTGAGCTCGTAATTTAGTACAGGTGGATTATAGTGTGCTAAAGGTCTGCATATATTCAGACTCTGTAGGCTGGGAAAGATCACAGTGATCAGTCTGACCTATTATAAAGACCATAGGAACTCCCGAAATTAGTTTTGCTTTGAGCATGTCTTTCAGCAAAGCAACTGCTCAAGGAAATCCAATAAACTGCTCTCTTTATATTGTTTTTGCAGGGTAATTATTTTTACTGACAAATATTTTTTTTTCATTTGTCTAGATTCAGTCATGGGGGTTTTTATTCTAACTTTGGGTTCTAGATTGATTGATTTCTAATTCCCACTAAGGTCTAAGGTTATGATCACATCATCCTATTAAATTTTTTTGGAGGGGCAGGGAAGTTCCTTGATCTGTGGACTATGTTTTAAAATTTCCTGTGAACCCTCTGTGGTCTTCCAGCATCACTTTCTGAACAAGAAAGATATATATCAGAAGCAGTTTAGTAGCAGTAGTTTTCAGAGCAGTGGCAGATAAAGGGGCAGTGCAGCCCCCTTCTTCATCTGGCCAGCTTTTTTGTTTGTAGTTGCCTCCATGGTCCTTCTTTTCAGGTCTTAGTGGCACACCAGGAGTTGTTATTCATTTGTCCACTGCCAGAGCTGCTGATCGTTCCTAAAATGGGGTGTCTATGATTTTGTTCCAAACTTTTTTGAGGTGGAAACAAAACCTGGCAGGAAGCCAGCAGAAATCCCTGATAGATAACCATTTTCCCTTCTCTTGAAGGAAAAGTGCCAGTAATTCTGCTTGCAGTGCTCCTGTAAATGATTGTTGTACCCCAGCCCACTCCCAAACTAGTCTCATTAAAATGTATCGCACTGCCTTACACCCAGAGTATCTTAATACCTCTTTCTCAGTACTTTTCCACTTTTACAGTTGGTAAAGTCATTGAGGTCAGTATTTTCTTCCAGTCATAGCCAGTTTAGAGAACGGCCAGTGTGGGATGCCGTTAGAAACACTCAAGGTCGAAAGGGCATTATTCAGTGCTCTCCGAGTTTGGAAAATTTATATGACCTTGATGACATTTGAAAATCCTGACACCCTTTTATTCTTCACTTTGCAAAGCTCTCTCCAAATATGTTATTAGTAGTATGTGGAATTGAGCTGGTATCCATGCATGGAGGCAGTTAGCTCTTTCAGCACCATAAAAAGGATCTGTTTCTGATGCAGATCCTCTTTATGGGCAGAAAATGTGTCCCTCTTCATTTTTCTGCCCTTTGAAAATATAATAATGTCTTTTTAGGGATGTTTGTGTGTCTGGCAAAGTACACAGGAGAAAGTTACAAAGCAGAGCTTCGAATGTGAAGGGAAGGTTATTCATTTGCCTGGTCAGAAAATGTGTGGGTATGGGCTTAGAAGCAATCTCATTAAAATGCTCCATGTGCCTGCATACTCAGCTTTGCTTTCGATTTTTTTTCTTCTTCTCTTGTCTCTCTTCAAAAGCTTTTAAATATTTAAATCAGCCAAATCCTGGGGAATGCTTTCGTGGCTTTAGGGTAGAGGTGAGTATGTGTCAGCTTATTAAAGTAAGGAGAAAAATTAAGTGAGAGTTTTGTAGCTTGGCAGCTCAAGGTAACAAGTTCTCACTAGCAAGTGGGTGAACCTCAAAAGATTTGGCTTAGCTCGGGTGGTGACCCAAATATAAAATTAAATTGCTTCTGTGACCACCTTTCCTGGAGTTTTGATCTTCAGAGGGATGTCTCAATGTTCTTCCCGCCCCATTCACGAGACCCAGTAGCAATGGTTATGCCTTCATAACCAGGAGTCACAAGCATCCTCCTGCCAGCCAGGCATGTGCTCCAGATCCTAGTAGAAGAGAGATCGATAGGAGAAAGGATCATTTAATGAACTGAATATGATGGGTTAAATATCAAGAAGTCAGAAAGAGCTGGAGACCCCTGTTTTAAAAATTTAATTAGGAGTAAGAGATATAAATTCAGCCAAGTGTTCAAAACTTTCAGAATATATACAGAAGAGAGAACCATACGAACAGCACAGATTTAGCACATGAATTCTGCCAGTTGTGATTTAAACACAGCTTACAAAATTATTGTGTATTAGAAGATACCTGTGGCTTTTCTTAAGTGGGCTTTTTGTGAACACCCTGCTGTGTTTCTGCTTATAAAACAGAACTGGAGGCCCTGACTTTAATAGAATTAAAACCTGTTACTGTTTGAAAACAATTATCTATGAATTATCTATTATGGTTGGATTCGATGATCCGGTGGGTCTCTTCCAACCTGGTTATTCTATGATTCTATGATTATTCTATGAAGGTCTTTTAAGAACTTGCAGGGGCAAACTGGGGACAGAGTGGAGCAGAGTGACCTGTTCCCTTTCAGAGGTGGAACACTGCTGGGATACAGGCAAGGATCAATGGTGACTCCTCCTGTTTGGCACTGGCAGCCAGGCACGAGTCTTAGTGGTGTTGAGGTCCCAAAGGTGCTTGACCTAACACTGGAGCTGGGAGGAAAGGGTAGTCAAGACATCTAATGCCCATCAGCAGCTGAGCAAAGTCACGCTTGTGACCAGACACAGAGCTGCATTTCTGCAAGAAGTGAACCCCACTAAACCAAAGCTCCTATCTGAGGCTCCCATCATCATCTATGGGAGGTGTCACTCCAATACGTCAGGATGTGTCCACCAATCATCTGTGAAAGAAAAGTGATTCTAGGAAATGCAGCATCTTCTTGTAGCACAACGAAAGTGCGCAACAACAGCGCATGCAGAGGTTATGCATGGTCACTACCAAGCCACTTGGAATGGGCTGCCTCACCTCCACAAGCCCACGTATTTGCATTCAAGCAAAATATTTGGCTGGAAAACAAAGACGTGATTTAGAAGGCATGGACATAACAGCCGCACTATGTTCTCATTGCCAGCTGGGGAAAACCCATGTGTCTCTCAAGATATGTGGATTTTTCCCTGTCCTCTGCTTTGTAAGACTGATATGCAACGAGAGATTCATACTTTTCCTTGGCACTGATGACCTGCCATTTTTTTCTCTAATCAGGAATCTGTCTGGTTGCACCAAAATATGGATCTGAATAGGAAATGTGCTTCGTTATTTCCGCCCTCTGCCACAAACTCCTAAAAGACTTTGAGGCCACTTAGGTAGCTTTACAGACTGAAATGATCAGCCTCCTTTTTTATCTTTCATATGAAAAAGGATTTGATTTATCGGAGCATAAAAAACAGTTGAAGCCAGAAAATGTCTCCTGCATATATTAAGTGGAAAACGTCTACCATTAAAAATAAAATGCTTACCCTGTCCGAAGCTTTTGCACAATGTGTCGTGTTTCATCATGGAGTAAATGTGCACGGTTGAGTTACGAACCTGTTAAAATAGGGTTTGTCAAGAAAATGCTAGCAGAATTTTAACTGAGGGATTGTTAAAATGTCCCAGAGATTTAGTGCTGTCATCACTGAACGCTTTTGCCAACTCAGAGGGCATAGAATGTGCACCAGTGACATCTAGTGTACAGCAAACAGATTAGAGCCCCGTCTATACTTGGTTTGTGTCTTGTGAGCTGTCGTTGCTGGTCTTTACACTGCAGGAAGGGACTGGTGTTCAAATACCCAGAAAATGTTCTACAGAATAAATCCCAATAAAGCAAGCCGTTGGCCATGCTGCTCCCAGTGCCGTGGAGAACTTTTTTGCCCCTACGAATGAGAATAAGCTTCAGTGCACCTCTTGTTTTAGTGTGTCGACTGTGTTCTGGTGTCAAGTACATTGGAGTTATGACTGACATGGAGATTACAGGGGGATTATTAATAATCTTAAACACGTAAAGAAGAGTTATATGATTTATCAAAAGAGCGTAGTTATGAACCCAACCGTGCAGTAATTCAAACGCAGTTAATGAATTTGGCTGTAATGCTTTTCTTTTGTAATGTTGAAGGTTCCTGGATGGCAAACTGCTGGATATCAACAAGGAGTTTCAGCCATACCTGGGGCAGGGCGGACGCATCCTGGAGATCCGCACCCCGGACGTGGTAGCAAACGTCAAGAAGCAGGCACAAGCTGTAGGCTACACGGAAGGCGCGTTACTCGCTCTGGCCGTCATAATCATCCTTTGCTGTATGCCGGCTATTTTAATAGTTATGGTCAGCTACAAACAGTAAGTACTCCTCTTCCTTCTTGTGTTAGCAGCAAAAGGATGTAGTAGGGATGCTGCATTTCTTAGCAGAGCTGCTTTGACAATCATTCTTTATTGAAAGGAAATTATTATACAGGAAAATATTTTCCCTGTCACCATAAGGGTTGGACAATGCTTGATGGGGCTGTGCGTGAAAAGAGATGACGCATGGGAAGTGCATCCTGCTGTAGTCTCTCAAGTTGTGCTGCAGTAACTCTTTTAGAATATGTGCTGAAAAACAAGATCAAAAGCCAGTTGTTTGAAATGCAAATGTAGATTCAGAGCTGAATTACATGCTCACTCCCCCCCGTGAAGTTGCAAAATAAGTGTACTCAACTTTTTTTGTTTAAATCCTAAAATACTCACAGGTTTGGTTTTTGTTTTTTGGGGTTTTTTCCCTAGCTATGTAGTGCTTAATTGCAAATGTTTCATGAACAATTGATTTTGTGCCATTTTAGTGACTTTTAAGTTATCATACACCAGAGAGAACATTCTTGATATTTTCATTCACCTTTTATTGACTTAAGAGGTTTAAGTAATTGGGCTAATAGACTAATAAAAGGCTCAACATTGCAAACAAATTCTGTTACCCTTCATCCTATCAATACAGTGCCTTGTAAAGATCCTCTCCCCAACTTGTCTCTAGGACCCCTTTAACTAGTGGAAGGCCTAAGGTCTCCCTGGAGCCTTCTCTCCTCCAGGTTAATTGAGCCCAACTCTCTCAGCTTGTCTTTGAATGGGAAGTGCTCCAGCCCTCTGATAATATTCATGGCCCTATGGAAAATCTGTGCTCCACAGGACCATACAGGAAGGACTTCCCAGAGCCCTGCTGGATTGTTGTTTGTTTTTCCTATTTGTTTCTACAAAAAAATGCTTTGGTGTCTACTCCCTTCATTGTGCTGAGGGCCATGAGGTGCCTCCGCAGGCTCCTATTGCAGTGCTGCATCAGTCTGTGGGAGGAATCATAGAAGCACAGAATCACCAGGTTGGAAAACACCTCTTGGATCATCGAGTCCAATATATGAAAGAACAGTGCTGGCCTAAGCCCACTCTCCTTAGTGATATCAGAAAAATAGCCAAGGAGAGCCATTTCTTGATGGTTATCGGATGTTTCTTGCATTATATTTACATCCCTGTTTCTCCAAACAATTTGTACCAAAGGAGTGCAAAGGAGGTTGAAAGAGCTTTATCCAATTCCGCAACATTGAGACAACAGAGTGTCTCGAACCTGATTTACTCTCCCAAACTTACAATTAATTTTATGTTGCTGCGGTTACCTGTTTCTCTAAGAAATCTCAAAGCACTATTTTTCTTTTATATCTATTAGATTATCAAAAGATTATCAGTCTCTCTTAAGAGCTCTGAGGAATCTGCCTAATTTCATTTCATAAAAAAAAATAAAAAATACAATTTTTGTTTTCTAGAAGTATTTCTTGGAGCTGAATTTATAGCAGATTTATGTGAATAAACTATGCTTTTAGGGAAAATTTATCAGTGAAGAGTGCTGAAGAAAGTAAAAGGAATTTTATTGTTAATATCAACATGAAAAGCTGTCCTCAGCCTAACTGTTCTGGCATTACAGCCTTTTTTCTCATTTTTAAAAGCAGTTTCAGGATTTTTCCTGATACAGTTCTGGCAAAGCAGGTGCTCCGAGATTGTAGCAGGATAAATGTCACTGTCATATTTATGGCACATATAATGGAAAAGTTATTTTTTTTCACACTGGTAAAACTTTTTATGTGCAGTAGGTCCATTTTTCAGTGAGACCAGTGATCAGCTGACTGAATTTCACAAAGATCGTAGTTACTGAAAAGAAAAATCATTTAATTGAAAAATTATCACTGTCAAAGTGCAGCTCGCTGCTTACATTTATGACTTTTAAACAAGCCAGAAACTATTATTATTTGTTTCTATTAAGTAGTGTCTTTGAAATACACTATCTGGTACAACCCTGTGAGGTAGCTATATATATATAAATAATATATTACTTGTTTATCATAAAGATTGATGTCTTCTAAATCACAGAATCATAGAACAATAAAGCCAATAAGTAACAAATAAATAAAATAAAACAAACAAATATATAGCCAAATAAATAAAGCCAAAACTAACACTCCTTCACTACTGAAATGTTTTTTCTATAGTATTCTTGAAACATGTTAGAATAAGAAAACAGTTATAAAAAATGTCCTCTAAGAGTCAACTTGGTAAAGAAATAACATGAGGCCTATTCACGTTCGCACGTCTTGCTCTTCTGTGTGTGTGTGTGTATGGAATAATTAAGTAGCATCTAGTTTATTACTCCTATTAGGTTCTCTCTTCAGGAAAATTGTTAAACTGAATTTGCCTAACCTTCCTTTTTATCTCTTTATCTTTTTCTTGCATAACAAAACAGATTCAAAGAGTAAGTACTTATTTTCAGCTTTGTTTCTAACAGATTGCATAGGAATACTGACAGTCTTTATTTTTAAGGAGGAGGGGTACCTGGCATTCAGTAAGAGTTACTCACTCTGTTCCAACTTGTTCCTGAACACCCTGCAGGGCAAGGTTAAAAGTTACTTATATGGTTACGGCTACTCGGAGTGTGTTGTTATTGCATGCTAGCAGACATTAAAGATGCCTTGGTTCAGGACATCTCGTTTCCTGCAGAGAAAAAAGTAAATATTTCCTTGTATGTGGCATTACACAAGCAGGTGAGTACATGCCAAGCTTTTGTGCGTAGAGAGAGTATTCTCTAAGAATGATCATGTGCTGTCCACCCTCAAAGCAAAGCGAGGTGGATCATCTCAGTGGCGCTCCCGCTGCTACATGTCTGGGGGGCTAAGTTTTCTAGATTGAAAATACAAAATTTTTCCATAATGAAAATAGATATTTCAAGAAAACTGTTAGTTGAAACAGAATTCCCCAGCCAACTCTAATAAGAAGGGAGTTGTAAGTGATAAGTCAAACTTTGCCGGAGATTACTTTTGTTTAAAATTAGTTTCTTGGCACTTGAATGAAGCCCTTGACCGAAGAGCTTACTCTCTCCGCTGTTGGTCTCAGGTAGATAAACCTCCTACTGAGAGCAGCATTAAAGCTGGCATATCCATTATTTCCTGGGAAATACCTTCTGTGGCTGTGACTGCTGGCTGGGAGCTTTCTGTCCAGGGGCAGCTCTGGGATTCCACCAGGAAAGAACAAGTAATGGAGAGCTGAAAATAAAAAGCAGCTTCAACATGTTATAACTTTTCTTTGAAGAAGGAAAATCATAGGCATGCCTTGAAAACTGCAGGGGAAAACATGGAAAACTTTGCATCTTGGCTTCTGTTAGGGTATGGAGTGTTTTTAACGAGTATTTCTCCTTCCCTACCAAAGGCGACAGGCTGAATGTGCAAAGACTGCAAGAATCCAGATGGCTTTACCAGCAGGCAAACCAGCAAGCAGCGCTGCCAATAACCTCTATGAAGAGCTCGGTGACAGCACCATGTGAGTATTCCTTGTGATACCTCAATAAAATTGTTCAGTGACCAAAGCCGTGATTCCCTTTCTGGGAATATCACTTTATGCGGTCTGGGTTAAAAAGTCTTTTCTACATGAAGGGGTCTTTCCACAGCTGCTTGGGATTTTCAGATATCCAGAAAATAAGTAGGAGGACTCTGTAAGGAGAGAAAAAACACTTTAACCTGCTAATGGGGATTTCTTGTAGTGCATGGGGGAATCTTCAGCAGGTTTTCAGTTGGCAAAAATCAGGATATAAGCAGATGTTATTTTTTCTGGAGCGAGAGCGTACGGCAGACCTTTGCTACCAGGGCAAGCCTGCCACGTATTTCCAAAGGCATTGACTAAACACATCGATGAAATTGCTGTCCCAAAGTTGCCATTTGCTGTAGTAAGAAATATTCTGTAGGGGTTTTTCTGTTCTGGATTTGGAAGTGTTTGAATATTGAAATTAAAGAAACTATCAAAATAGAGAACCCGCTGATAATTCAATAACTAATGAACTAATAACTCATAAACTAATAAAAGTGCGAAGATGTCTACCTTTTCATGCTTCTGGAAACCTGTGTTTATAGACTCCAACAACAATTTAGGTCTCAGTATGAGAATATCAGGGCAGAGAGTAGCCAATTAATTTATGTATCATACTAGAGGGTTTTGTTGACAAGCTTGGCCCGATTACCCATCTACATTTATATTTTTAACCCAAGTAATGCTGAAGAACATAGCATTAATAATACATCTAGAGGCAGGTAGAGAGAGAGCTGCTGGTCTTGTTGAGGATTGCCCTGCTTCTCTGGTTTCAGCCATTCCTTGGTTTGCTAAGAAAGCTGAAATTTTACAGATGCTGCGGTTGACTTTGTAAAATGTTGAGGGGGCGTTACAGAGTGTGTCACTGCTGCTTCAACTCTGCCACCTGAGTGCAGTCTCTGCCTATGGAATAATTCCAGAGCTTGAGCTGTTTTGGGTAAAAAGGAGCTCTGCCTGAAGCGAGGAGAGCTTCAAGTAGAACACAACTTGAGCAGGAGTCAGGAAAGGCGTGTGTTTGACAGCAGCATTTTTGAATGTGATCAGTTATGCTTGTGATCCACATGAGATGGCGTCTGCGCACTCTTGCACGTATAGTGAGGAGCCCTGCTGGGAAACATTCCACTTTCTTTTGCATCTAACTGAATTCCTACTGAATTTACAACTGACTTCTACTAATTTTAACGGTAGTGATATAAAGCTCATTATCTTTGGGAACTGGATATCCTAATGGATGGATCTGCATTTTGTATTGATGAGTGCTTTATGCTAAACCCAGAACAAGCCTTGTTGTGCTGGGTTTTTACCTGTAAAGATATTTTTATGTTTTATTACAGCAACATATAGGTGCAAGTTTACATATTTGCAGTATTGACTTGAAGGATTAGATTTATAAACATTTTTACTAAAAATAGTTTTCATTACTACAAAAAAGATGCCATATTTGAAATATTTTCTCTCAGATGTCTTTTTGTACAGCTAAGATATGTCCATTGTGGTACACAAAGACACCTGAGAGAAAATATTCCATTATGGTAAGGAACCGATTAAATATAAAACTACTAAAAATCCTTAAAATAGAAATGCAAATCCTTAGGATTTTAAAGAAAATAACGTGCTCCAATAAAAATAATCAGAAATTTTCTGGGGTTTTTTCTGTCAAATATTTGACTTACAAGGCAGTGCTATGCCTTGGGAAATTTTCATCTGGGAAATAACCTTTTATTAACATTTCTCATGGATTTTAGTACAATATTTCCTGTCTTTAGTTGTCCTAAGACAGTCATCTTTCATTTGTGATGCTGTCTTGAGTCTTGTTTTCTTAATTTGGTGTTTATAGCAAATGAAATGGAACTAAGCTCTTGAGTTTTAAAACTGCCTTGTCTCATAATTTTCATTTTTCCCTGTCTTTGGATACGTAGGCATCAGTAAGTAAGCTCATTTCATTGTCTTAATATTTGTAGCGAGTAGAAGAGCTAGTTAATATTCCTTTCAGTAATTCCCATTAAACCTTGCTATCTGCAACTCATATCCATTGATCAAGTACAGGAAAGACATTTACTGTTGTAAGTAGAGATGAGTTATGGTTGCTGAACTTGAAGGGTATTATTTCTAAAGCCAAGTAGCCCTACTACCTTAAAAAAAACCAAAGAAAGCCAACACTGAGTGCATGCACAGAGGTTTGCTTTCATGGAATTAAGATCTCACAATTGGATGCCAGCAAAATCTTTCTTCTCTGCTGCTTACAATTCCTTGCAAGGCAGGTACAGTTCTTTCAGTTTACAGAAATGTGCTGCAAACTGGTGGGCTGATATTTCTCATTATATTGATTTTAATCGTATTGATTAAAATACCTGTAAATAAACAGAGAAAGATTGCAGGATAACCTCATCCTTGAGAGGCATCATGTGAAGTGAGAGAGGACCTGAGAAGCTTTTGAAATAATCTGTTTTAGTAGCATAAAGGTTATTGTCATCTTGCATGAGCTTTCTACTGGAGGGTTTCCTTCAAGTTCAGAATCATTTATTTCTCTCAGCTCTAAAAGATGGAGGATGCTTGACCAACCTCAATGTAGCTGCTTTAGAACAAATAACTAGTTCGTTATTAGTGTGAAATCAATTATTTTTCAGACAGTTATATTCTGCCCAAAAGGCAAGCCTTAGGCAGATAGTTTTAGAGAACTGCAGTGCTTGGGTAGAGTGTCCTTGCCAGTGTGACCCTTGGTGCCTATACCAGGTGTTGTTGCAAGTGGGAGAGTGATCCCTCTACTCTCTGCAGAGATTCTTCTTGTGTCCCTGTGCCCATTGGGAAGCTGTAGGTCCTCAGCATGGGTGATCTTCCAGTCAAAACAAGAAGCAAATGTGTTTCATTACTAAATACAGCCCTTCAGGGACTTTTGCCTATTAAATAACTTAGAGAAGATTTAATATTGTTTAACTCCTATTCAGTATCTGGCTATTTAAAATTCTCTTCCAGTTTTGCTAGGGAATATTTAATGGCCAGAGGTGAAATTTCTGCCCGTTTAGATTAGTAGTATTTTCTTAGATATGAAAAAAACACAGAAATAGAGGGAACAATCTGACCATAGGTCTAAAAGTCCATCTTCCAGCATTTGTGTAATCATATAAAAGTGTACTTTTTCCACTATACCTTTTGTTAATAAAGCCTAACCCTTTCTTTATTATCTAAATTCTAAAGAATACAACTGACATTTTGTTAGGAAAAAAATTAGAATTTTTAACTTAATAGGTTTTGTAAAAATATTGGAAGCTTTAAGTCGCTAAAAGTAATTTTATATGGTATGTTTTGGTTTTTTTGTGCATGTGTAGAAGTCATTGCTACTCCTGCTATATTTTAGCTGCAGTTGTTTAACTGCGGAAAACAGGAAGGTTTCAAGTATGACCTTCAAAATGTGGAGTATTGGTATTAGGCAGAGGTAGTGAAGCCGTAAGTGAATCGTACGAAAGTGGAATTAAATCTTCATTTCTACCATAATGTCCCCTTATGCCATTATATTCTCAGCATAAACCTGTCTTACAGATACATTTAATATTTCAGAGAGGTTTTTAGAGTAGGTACCCTTTTTAAGACTGTATTTTTGGTTTGGGTTTCACGGGATTTTGTATTTGTTGGGGTTTTTTGTTTTGGGTTTTTGCATCCCTGTGCTAAACTGCTTGCCTGTCTAGTTACAATAAATTTGTATATGGCAGTGATGGAAATGCATTTTGATTCAGTCTCGTTGCTAAGGATTACTAAAAACAGGGCTGTAAAGGTACACTTTTCTAGCAGGCAGTTTGAGTATATTGATTTTAAAATACTGTTTATCTTAAAATCTGCTTAGAAATTTTTTAGGTATTAAAAATATTTAAGGCAAGTAAGTTAATGAGGCAATTGGAGGTGCTGGATGAGTTCTGGAAAACATCGAGACATCCTTCTTTTGGGATATAAATTCGATGTAATCCAGCTGCAGGGGTTTTTCACTTGGATTAATATTATGCAGAGAGTACATTCATGCACATATTGATATTTCTGTGTCTATATGTATATTGAACTGCCAGAACTAATGGCCTGCTTGGTAATTCTATACAAATCAGTCTCAGAAGAATGTTCAGAGGACAACGTGCATCTCAGCTGACTGACGTCACCTGCCTCAGGGAGACCCTACAGGTCTATGCTTTGGATGTGCTCAGATGCACCTCTGACTGCTCCTGGGGCCATGATTTCAGGCTCAGCATCACCTCGGACCACAATTCTCAGTTTAGGTGTGACCTATGGCCTATTCTTAAAGAGCAATGCAGGCATGCTTAAACGCTGCACACGTGTTTTATAGAACAGCAGTTTTGATGCACATTTCTTATGGAACAGCTTTAACTTTAAAATCCCAGTGAATATCCTGTGTTGGCTGTGCACAGTATGTCTCAGTGCCATTTGAACAGCAGAGACACGATTATACATCCTATACGTAATATTTTCCTTATTATCTCATAAAGAAACTGTATCACATAACTACATTGCTGTTTTATGTCACTGGGGAGGTAGAGTGCAGTATTGACTGGTGCTTTTGAAATCAAAGGGGTTTTTAAAGACGTTAACTTATCTTTGAATTTGCTGAGTGGTTGAAAACTTGTTTTGATTTTTCTGCCTCCTCAAGTCCTTCTCCCTTAAAGGAGATGTGAAAGTAAATGTCTTGCCCAGTAGTCTAGTAAATGTGGTGTTTCTGTTGAATAGTAGTAGTTTACTAGAAGTAATTCAATGGCTCTGATTCATATCATAAGTTCTTTTTTTCTCTTTCATAAGTATATATGTCCATGCATGTTTCCTCACATGTGATTATCTTCTTTTCTTTCAAGTCTTTTTCTTCTCTACCATTTCCAACAAAGCAGGGGAAAAAAGTCAGTCTTAGAAGAAGGAGACCGTCAGAGAGTTATAAGCAGCTTTGCTTCCCGTGCTATTGAGGCTCACAAGCAATCTAATATCAATGGATCATTGAACAATAACCTCCCCAAATCTTCAAGTAACATTACTTTTTTATCTGATGAGAACCCATTAACTACTCAAAACCCATTATATGTGGAAGGTGTCACTGCAAGTCCTGCTGCTGCTGGGTTTCTACGGAAAAGAAACGATACTCTAGATACTCTTTCTCCTTCAAGACTAGTCTTGAGAGATGCCTCTTTGGGAGGCAGTCACCGTGCTTGGACGGTACCAACTCACGTTACTAAAAGACACGCACCTGGTTCTCTGAGTAGGCCAGTTATTATGGACCCTGTTCAGTGGCAACAGGAAAGACTCAAAGCAGAGAATGAAGGAACTGAAAATCAACATGACGATGTTGATATTAGCAGCCCACTGTTTCAAAAAATAAGTGGCCCCAATTTAACCGTAAAAGAGAAAGCAAGACAGTTTGAGCAGCAGGCTTTGCAAGAAATGAAGCAAGTGAAATCTCCTGATGTGAAATCCATGCGATCACCAACACACAGCATCTGTTTCCAAGAAGGAGAAAATGTGCTAGAGCAGTCTCCTAAAAGTGTGACCACTTCTCCTTGCCTTCGCTCTTCTCCTCTGTCCTCTCCAACACCATGTGCTGAAGTAGTTGAACCAGAGGCCTC
This sequence comes from Phaenicophaeus curvirostris, assembly GCF_032191515.1. Taxonomy (NCBI): domain Eukaryota; kingdom Metazoa; phylum Chordata; class Aves; order Cuculiformes; family Cuculidae; genus Phaenicophaeus; species Phaenicophaeus curvirostris. The sequence continues at coordinate 37,279,097 of NC_091400.1, forward strand.
CGTGGTCCCCTCTGTAATCATCACTCACCATGACTATCCTGAAGAACTTTCTCCTCCACCGACTCGCAAACCAACTCCTCCGTCTTTTAGGATAAAGAAACCAGTTTGCCAAAGTCTTTTAGCTCCTCAGACCAAAGAAGTTGTAGAAAGCATCCCAGACCCACCTAAAATTCCCCCACCCCCACCTCCACTGCTGCCACCCCTCCCTCCACCTCCATCCCCTCCTGTCTTACCTCCACATCCCCCACCTCCGTCCACCGTTTCTCCTTCATCTTCATCTCCTCTTAGCACCCAGCACCTCTCCCCTGCCAAGCATTTAAAATCCCCTGCCAAACAGCCAGCTGTTCCACCACCGGCCGCAGTGCCAGAGCCTCCTCCCCGCAGGGAGTTGAAAGGGATTCTTAAAAACATTCAGAATTTAGCAGCGATCGAAAAGTCTGTGGCCAACATGTACAGCCAAATAGACAAAAATCACGTTCTGCCCAAGCCCATTTCTAAGCTCAAACCGGTCGCGCCACCTGAGCTGCCAACGCCAGAAGCTGCGGCTGAGCACAACCAGCAGAACGGCAACTTGAGCTGTGTTGTGGAGGAGCTTGAGAAATGCTTTCCTTCTCAGTCAACAGCCCTGTAATATTTACAGTTGGATGTTTTCTGCATGTAACATTTTGAGTGAGATGACTCTAATGCAGCACATGGTATCTGCCTCAGACTCCCTAGAAATTCAGACCTTTTCCCTTTCTCTCCTATGTGTCGCCTCTTATTCAGTCCTAATCCCAAAACTGAGAGACGTCGTCTTTCCTGTTCACTCAGCCATTTGTAATGTATAATAATTCAACAAGTTGTTCAAAGCTACGTCTTGTTGTTCTATGATGCTGATTCTTAGTCTGTTTACCAGAAATTCTTGGGAAAAACTGTCCATTTTTACCCAAAGATGAGTCATAGACAGCAGAGGGCTCGATACAGCTTTATGTTAAGCAGCCTTCGGCATAGGTAATATCAGAAAGCAGAGTGATTTTTCTGCAGTTGTAATTGGAATCTCTTGCTTTGCCCATGAAACGTGCAACCTGGGAGGAATCTTGCTGGATGTCAAAGAAAGCGAGTCCTGGTAGGCAGCCGGCATAGCAATAATGAGCCAGAGTCATGGCAGTGACGCATCTGCGTGTTCAGGGGAGGTGACGCAGCGCTCTGCTCTGCTGGCATGCTCGCTTGCAGCTCACGGTTGTGTCTCTAAGCCAGAAGGGGTTTCTCTTGATTTGCCAGTAAACCTGGCTGTCTTCCCTCATGTTATCTATGTTCTGCCTTCCATTGCATTTTTTATATTGTAACTGCATGTCAACATTTTTTATTTTGTATATTTCTTTAATGTACAAAGCATTTCTTTGCTTTTTTTATTTTGCACGTGTATGTTGGTGGTGTCTGTCTCATTTTCATTCTAGTTTGCCATGAGCTTGACAGCTGAAAATTGAAATAAAGTCACTCTGATTAGCGTCACCAAGTGAAGATTTTTCAAATGCTTGTAAAAATCCATGTCCTATGGATTTACTTACTAGCTTTTTTGCTCATAGTCATCTAAATCAGGTTTTTACATTAAATATGTCTATTATAGTAAATTAGCTTGTCTTTTGAAAAAAAATGGTAAGTAAAAGCAGTTATGGCATAGAAATGAATGCTAGTTTGGTTCAACATGCGAATTCCCTTTTAGTCTTTTGCCAAAATTGAAAATATTTGTGTTTAAAATGATACTTTTTAAAAACAAAGTGAAAAAGGTGTATATTACTTAATGAAGAAAAACCCAGTTTTTGCAATTCTGAGCAAAAAGGTAATTATTTATCAGACTGTCTAGAAATACTCAGCATTTCCATGGTGCCTTGCTTTTTTCTCTTTTTTTCTTTTTAAATCTGCAGTTAGAACATGTGTGGATGCTTCAGTCGGAAACTGCGGAAGGTAGTTTCTCTTTCTTTGTCCCAGAGCCAAACTCCATGAGCTCCATCACACAAGTTTTGCTGATACATTAGAAATTTTCTTTGCTTGAAACTCTTGTTGGGCTAGACTGTAGTTCCAAGACATACAGAGTGTGAGAGGAAGGATTGTTGATCACAGCATTTTTGCTGTGACCGTATCTGTGTTATTTGCAAGGTTCATGCATGTAGAATACCCGCCGATGATGGTAAATTCTCCAGGAGTGGCACGACTGTAGCACCAGCTGCAAATTGTCAGAGTTCAGCAGCTATTAGGTAGAGAGACGTGTGAGATTTAAGAGGCAGAACCAGAAGATGACTTACACGTGTACTAGCTTCTGTATGTCTGCCGTGGTCCAGGTGTGGAGGCAGTGGGACGGTGGAAACTGTTCTGAGGTGAGCATAAGAAGTTGTTGAGCTAGGCACGTTCAGAGTGGATTTGAATTGAAGTACCCAAATCTCCCTGTAGAGCTTGTAGACCCAGATGCTTTTGTGAATTTCATGACATAATAGTGAAATATTAGACAAAAATGATCTAATTTTGCAGCATCTGGTGTCATGCAGCTATACTGCAGGTGTTAAGTAATTCGCAGCATAAATTCCAAAGGTTTTATTTAGCTACAATTATTTGTGGCATTCCTTAAGCAGAATGAATGGACATCACCCAGGAGCTCCTTTTTAAAAATTAAATATTTAAATCAGCTTTTAGAAGAGCCTTTGAGGGTCACAGCAGTCAGCTCTTCAGCAATGAGAAACATTTACTTTTCCATTCTGGACACCTTTACTCTGTTGGAAACTTTGGGAAATGTAGTTTTATTTTGTCTGGGATTAATGCAACCTTTGTTCTCCTGCTGATTTTTTTAATACCTTTAGTTAACAAAATTATGCTACTAGACCTGGAAAGAAACTGCATTTTTGGCAAGAGTGTATTTTTAACCCAACCCAAGGCAGTTCTGTCCCATCGAGATGTTTGGATGCTACAGGAATTCTGCATCTCTACAAAGTATTCTAAACTTGGCAAGAAGTTGAGCATGTATAAGCTTATTGACCTTTTTTCAGGTTTTCTGGTTTCGTTAGTTAGGGTCAGATGTGAGCCTGGACATCTCTCTGGTACGTTAATCATAGCTTGACAGAGTTGAGTTCTAGGCAGGAGCAGAGATTGCATCAGTAGAGAGCTTTTTCACAGCAACATATCATTACTCGTCTCCCTTCCAGATTCTTTCTCCTCGGTTCCAGCTACAAACTGCAGGAAACCTTCATTTTAAGAGTCAGGGCAAATTGACAAGCAGTTGCCTCCTCTGAGTAGCATCAGTAGTATCCCGGTTTATGATGGGTTTCCTTTTAATGTGAAGCCAGATAGAAAGTATGAAATAACAAATGCCTGCTGGGATGCCAGTAACTGGGAAAGGTTTTGCTTCAGGTGAATCTCGTTCCTCTAACCTATGTGAGCAATACAGACCTGTGAAAGGTTGGAACATTTTGTATGTGTAAATTCACTCATTTTATCTTCCCTGGTAAGTACCAGCAGTGTGTGCTAGCTGCCGTAGGATCCTACAGCATCACAGGCATCATGTCCTTGCTTCCCATTTCGCATTGAAGGTTTTTCTCTGACCAACTGCAGTGAAGTCTGGCTGATAATGTCTATCCAGAAGCAATTCCTCCTGTGGTGGAGAGCTTTAATTCCTCCTGGAAACAAAGGGTGTTTGTTCAGCCTTTTGCCTTTTTGTCAGAATAGATCCTTGTGCTGTATTGAGTGAATGGGTATTGTTTTGTCTTGTGAGGGCTTCGTTTTTCTTCTAATCATGGCCACACAAAACTAGAAGAAGTACAAGCAGTTCTCAAAACACAGCATGGTGCTATTTGTAAGAAAGTTGGATTCGAAATTTAATTAGAATTACTTACATTATGCTTTTAATCTGCAATATAGTGGCTACTCAAGTGCAATTAAGAGTAATAGGCTTGCTTCTCCTCTGTGTAACACAAGACATTCTTTATCTGAAGATTGTTGTAGGCAATCTGGAAACTAAATATAGTGCTCCTCAAGTGGGCTTTGAAAAGTCACAGATCATTTTTTGATGATAAATCTTCATTTCACTTGCTCATTACCTTTATATTGTATGGGCAATAGCATTAATTTCATGCTGATAATCAATTCCATGTGTCGAATATTAATAGAAAACTTTATAGGTGGTGATATTAAAGAATTAAAAGGACTTCTACTCTGTTCGTTATTATTTACTCAAGAGCAATTGAAGAATTCCCTTAGACTGCTGTCTGTGCACTAGATTAAGCGCAACACAATTTTGAGCATTTACCCTTTCCATCTTAAAAAAAAATCAGGTTTATTCTTAATTATGATGCTAAGACCTAAATTGCTGTTTCATAGTTTTGTCTAAACCATTTTAATTTTCTGGCATAGAATGTGAAAATAGAGAACTTGGTAGATACAATTGCATTTGTCATACATAGGAATGGCTCCAAGAAAATGAATTAAAACAGCAACAAAAAAAACCAACAGTAAGATCAAAACCTCAAAGCCTGTGGCAAAATAATAATAGATAGCAAAAATAATTTGACTTCCCCCCCTGCTGAGCAAATGTGTAATTTTAATAATAATGTTGTTACAATAAATTAGTAATAGAAGCTTCAGGCCAATTTCTAGTGAGTCCCAAGTGCATAGAGAAAGTCCAGAAGTAGAATGGGAACTGTTGGGCTGCTTACGCTGATACGTGAAATAAGAGAGTCTCTGTGTAGCTGGTCTCTGTGGGTCTCCAAGCCAACAGAGAAGGTGACTGGGCAGGACTGCTTGCATGGGAACACAAAGCAAACCAAAGGCAGCCTTCACCCCTCTCCCATCGCTGTGTTCCACCGGGTGCACTGGCTCTCTGGCTTTTGGGGATTGGGGATTTCTTCTCATTCATTTGCAATGGAAAGCAAGAAAAGATCCCAAATATTCACTAGCCTCTCTCATGCAATAATTCAAATGTCCAGAGCAAATCTAAAGAAAAACATATTTTGTGTTGTAGATATGTATTTCTTTTCTTGCTAGTAATATTTCTAATTACATTATCTTTTCACCTCTCTCCAGAAAGAATGGCAATATGCATCTTTATGTAGTCTCACAGAAGCATACTAACGTTTCTTTTTCATTTTTTTGACTTCTAGGCGAGGATATGCACAGCAAGAGGTAAGGCTGTCTCTCAATTACATTTAAAATTTTAATTACACCAACATACTTTTCCCATAGAGCCTGTGTTGTGAAACTCATTGTTGCTGGATGAGGCTGGGAATATAAAGTGGCTCAAAAAGTTCATGAGGCGTAGATATACCGGGAGCTAGTAACCATCAAGCACAAACATAACCTCCAGGCTAGGAGATTGCTGCTTGACAAGCTATCAAAACCAATCGCTCAGGGAATTCCATCCCTGCTCGCTGTGTTTTCTTCTGTTGCACCTAATCATCTATGACTGGCCACTGTCACGGGCCTGGTACTGACTACACAGACCTTCTCTGCTACTCAGTGTTGCATCTTTTTCTGTAACAATGAATAACAGAGAGAGTTGCCTTCAGAAATCTGAATAAACTCATTTAGTAATTTGAAAGCCCTCAAAAATACATTTCTGTCATAAAGGCTGATATTTACTGCTAAGAGCTGGATCAGCTTTATTCATCTTAAGATGTGTTCTGGACCCTAGTTCTCCTTACTCAGTAGTGTTTCACATATTGCAGGCTTTCTCTTGTTCTGCTGTGATCTCTCCTCCCTTTGCAAGGCTGCATCTCTTAATTTAGAAGCAGAACTTCCCCATCTCTCAGGGTTTGGTTTTGGCCAAGAACCTTGGCTGAGAGAGCGTCACTGAGTTTTGGGAGGAGTGTGGGGACAAGGCTACTGACTTTCCGAAGTGAATCTGATTCTAATTAACAAAACAGTGATGCTCATCAGCCTGTCATTTGCAGAAAACTGGAGTTGCAGAGTTATTAACAAAGTGACTACCAAAAATGACCCAGGTGAGACACCTGAGAGGAGCCATAGCATCTGGATGGTCCTCTCCGTGCAGCCTCGCAGGGTCTTTCCCCTCCCATCAGCACGATTTTCTCACTGCTTGCTGCATGCAGAAAGAAATAGCACATAAGCTGTACCCCTGCTTAGGGATATGATTTAGTAGTGGATGGGTATAGTTGGAGTTGATGACCTCAAAGTTCTTTTCCCACCTAGGGATTCTCTGAGAAAACAAGTGAGATAATGCTTCGCTTTCTTATTGGTATTGTGAGTGAAAGCCTATTTGTGGTGACAAGCTACTCAGTTAAAAGCCAGAGAAGTATATAAATAAAGATAGAGAATTAAAGTGATGGTATTGCAATAGAAGCTTGGGTTAGAAATAAATCACTTCAGGTTTTTCATAGCTGCATCGCAGACTTTAGTGCAGATGCCCACAGTTCTGCTTTCTACCTACTGTGGGTAATTTTTTGTCTGCCGTTGTCTCCCTGCTGTCTCCAGAATACACCACAGCATCGTTCTGGGCTCTGAGACAAGTTTGTAAGGTAAATCATTTAGAGAATCACCACAAAAATGGAATTTGATTTTATATTAGGCAAAAGAAATAGCAGACTGCAAAGTGATTGTACTATGTAAGGTGCTTAGCAGTGTTCTGCTTCTCCCTGCCTGTGGCAGCCGTACAAAAGGCCCTGAAGGACCTGTGTTTTCAGAATTTCTTTCCAACCTTAACTCAAACATGTGTAACTCGCACTTTAATTGTTGCTGCCTAATTAACCCCCTTCTAATTTTCTTTTGTAGCAGCAGCAGTTGTTGAGACCTTCTCTTCTCAGACCAGAGGTACCATTATTTTTCATTTCTTAATTGTTCTATAACTTTTAAAATGCCTTGTACATAATTTCCTAATAAAAACTGGTCTGTCTTAGGTATTTTTGCCCATGACTCTCTTAGATGAAAAGGGATGTCCTGACATTGTTACTCCATTTATGTTATTTTAATTTACTACCTTAAATTTACTGCATCTTAGTATTTTCCCCTTGAGCATCTTTCATTTGCTCCCATGGACTTCATCATGCGGGCTGAAAGCTTTCCTGCTTTTGTGTCCAGATTCGCAGACAGGATCGTTTCCTCGCTGTCCAACCACAATCTATTTTTGCAGATGTCAGGCAGCCGGGTAATTGATTATTGTACCTAGGGATGAACGAAGTTGGGCTGCCAAGGTGATGGCAGCGTTAGTGCCCTGCTGTGAAGCGGATTGTAAACCCAGTACTGTCTACTTCAAATCTTTTAAACCCAATATCGTTTCCAGACTAATCTGTAGGGCAAAGGCAGCTTTTGTGAGCCGTTGCTACCAGTGGTATTGTTGTGGTATGGGGTGGTGATCGTTGCTGGGGTCACTATAAGTAATTACAGTGAGACGCTCTGACACAACTTTAATATTGGGCAGGAGAAAAAGCTCTAGGAAGCTGTGTGCTCTAGGTGACTTGTAGTCCCTTGCCAAAACCCAAGCCCCGGTGCTCTATGTCAATAGTGCAGTTCACAGGTACTCTACAGAGCAGCCTAATATCAAACAGTTGGTGAAAGGAGCTTAAGGACATGAGGGTGCTTTTGCAGGATACAGAGAAGTACTCAGCTTAGTCCGGTGCTGCTCATGATTGTTGATGGTTGAGAAAACATCTTAAATAAAGTCCTGGTAAACAGTGTAAATAAAACAGCCCAAATCTATCAATGCAGCTTTTTCCACTGAGGGAGGCACGAGAAAGGACAGTGGGTTTGCAGTGAGTCTGGATTAGTGGATGAGGTTTGTGAACAGTGTCAGTGAGATGGGGTCCCACACTAAAGCAGCAGCATCCACATTCAGCTGATTTACAATGATCGCTCCTGGGGAACAGACCAAGAAAGGGGTCATTTAAAGCTCCTATTGGCTTCTCATTGTGGTTCTTGACAGTCATCAATGTTCCTCAAAATATTATCATTTTTTGTTTGTTTGCACTTTAAGATACTGTTCATTGTGCCTTTTTCATCAGTCATTACTGCGTGGAACTGTCTGCATTCAATTAGTGTTTCTCTTTTGGCAGGAGTTAAGCATGGAGTCTGGAATCGATCCAGGACAGGAATACTATGGGCAAGATTACTACAGTTATGAGCATGGGTATATTTTCATTTTTCCTGTGTATTTCAGAAGAAAGTGCTGCTTTTCCAGATTGGTGATGTTCATTATTACAATGTCAGATCTGGAGACTTTGCCTCACCTCAGGATTACTTTAATCTTTGTGTCCACAAAGACGTGTGCTGGCAACAAAACTCTTTAAAGTTGAAGGGGCGTTGTATGTATAACACCCTACTTCTTAAGGAATCTAATTATTATGCTGTAGAGCGTAGACCCCATTTATTATGCTGGTTTGATTTTCACTTTTTTATCTGCTGTCTTGGAAATTAATTTCCATCATTTCCTCCCCTTCCATAGCTCAGTGACAGATACTTTCTGCTCACAATTTCCAGCCAGCATCTGGCCTTTCATATTTACCTAGAAAAACATTATCTTACCTTGTTCTGATAATGCCCATCTGACTACAAGGACTTCAAGGATTGTTGCTGTTCTCACCAGCTTGCAGGGATTCTCCAGAATGGATCTCGAGAAGCCTGCTCTTTCATCCCCCAATTTATAATAAGATTCCCCCAAAAAGTAGATGACTAGGAAGGGCATCTGGGGGATTCTTGACTGATCCCAGAGACCTGGCAATTTGATCACCCTCCAGCTGTGAAGCACCAATTGCAATAGGAAGAGATTTTGGATTGTGTTACCACTAAGGAAAAAAAAGTAAAAGAATTTTTTTCAAAGGTAGAGAGAAAGGAGAGCAAAGACCTTCTTGTCCTTTCAGGATGCGAGGGTGTGCATTGTTGCTGCGTGTAGAGACACATGTTGGCACACGGGTGCACGTTATGAAGGGATGATGGTGTTTTTACCAGGTATGAACTGCCTCAGTATGGGAGCCGCCGCCGATTACTGCCTCCTTCGGGGATGTACGATGAGTACGGGGAAGTCGTGGTGGAGAATGACAGTGGCTATTACTATAGTCCACATGGATCAACAGCAGAAGAGGTAAGGATCTCTGATGTGTTGACTCCAGCTCTACAATAAGGTGAATGACCATTAAATTCTCTCAGATGTATTTTGTAATTGATTAGAATATTGTGTTCTGTATAGACCAAATAAGCGGCTCCTCCAATGCTAATCATTGTTTGCCCTTCTGGTGACTGATATAGTTTGTGTCGGCACCTCTTTCCTTTTTTCTAGGAATAAAAAGGAATTGCTAAGTTTCTTTTAATATCCACATCTATTTTTCCCTCAACGTAGATTCCTAGTTCAAAGAAAAAGCCACATAGCCTGAGGTAATTCCATTTTAAATTGTTAACAAAATGGGTTATTACTAATATTCAGGCTGTAACTGGTGATTTTCTACTGAGAAAAGCAGTCACCTAAACTCATTTATCATAAAGTTCACAACTGAATGTAAAGAAATTTTAAAATGTCAGTGGCAGCCAGAAGAAAGTTGACCTAAGTGTTCCTTTTTTTAATTTAATTTTGAGAACTACTAGCCTCCTAATCCATCACGTGACTAATCATTAAATGAGAAGAGATAAGATTTCTGAGCCAGTATTTTTCCCTGTTTTGGAGTAAGGTAGTTGTGCACTTGCAGCCTATTCTAGAAGTAAAACCTTCCCCATAACTTTGGTAGAAATCTATTTTAAAACGGGTAAGTTAGTTTTGATGCTGGGGGAAAAAAAAGTTGCATTTGTTCCTACTGACTTACTTCAGGGTATGAGTTTTCACAATAACTCTCTTTCAGATTGTAATCAAGTTCCATTTTGATAATTTGCAGGGGATGAGTCAAGGCAGAGGTCCTTCAAGCAGAGGTGTAAGCCAGAGAGCAGGGGCGCTAATAGAAGGTAGACCTTTAGGTGGTGGGATGGATCTAAGACATGGTTCTGGAAGAGCATATAGGGGAAAAAGGAAACTAAAAGCAGTGATGCATGTAAGTCGTGTAGCAGTCAGTACTCACAAACCAGTAGGAAGAACTGAGTCCCCTCTTTCTCCATGGAAGAAAGCAAAGATATTCCCAATGATTCTGCAGAAAGTGAAAAGCGGAAGGAAAGATTCCAGTTATGCCAAGTTGATGTCAGCTCGACAAGTGGATGGTGAGAAAAGCATGATTATCAGGGGAAGTTATTTCCAGAAGTCAACAGATGACAGACCTTCGATGAGAAAACTAAATCATGTGTTAAAGCGCATTAGTGTCTCAAGAAAATTTCAAGAGCCTGTTAGCAAAGATGCAAGAGGAAAAGGTGAGGAAGAATCTGAAAGAGATGAAGTGAAACCAGGAGTTTCAATAAGTATCACAGCAGAGAGTGAACATGATGATAGTGATTATGAGAAGAAGAAAAAGAAGAGAAGAAAATACACCTCCTCAGACGAATCGTCTGTGAAGAGTAGTAGCTCTGGCTCAGAGTCGGAAGATAAAGACTACTTGAAAGTAACCCTGGACCAAGATGAAGCCACTGAAAGTACTGTGGACTCAGATGAAGAAACTGGGCATGATTTTGGGGATTCTGATGATGACTCTGCATCCAGCTCTAGCACCGATTCAGAGGAGGATTCATCTGAAGAGGACGATGATGAGGAAGACTCTGACAGTGATGAAGATGGTAGCTTATCAAGGAGCTCATCTACACAAAGTTCGTACAGCAAATCAGGGACCAGTGAGTCCGGTAGTAGAAGAAGCAGTAAAAGTTCCAGTAGAGAAAGTAGGGGGGGTAGCTGTCGTGGCAAAGCAAGGCGGTCCAGCCAGAAATCAAGCATTAGCTCTAATGCATCAGGTAGTGACAGGGATATGAGCAGTAGGAAAACTTCAGGATCCAGCTATAAGAGCAAAACCTCCACCACCAGCCTCGAAATAGAAGACACAATAGAAGAGGTGTCAGAAGAAGATGAACAAGCAGATGGAGAGCAAGTCAGCACAAGCCCTGATAAGACAGCAGACAAATCAAATAAGGCAGTTTCTGAAACATCTGCCAAAGCAAAATCTGCTGCTACTGGAGAAAACAAGGGAGAAAAATCAGCTATTAGTGGTGAGGATAGCGTGGATGAAAGCACAGAAGAGGTTGATACGGATGCTAGTGACAGGGAGGAAACTATCAGTAAGAATGAATCTTCTTGCCTAGAAAGTGAAATCAGCATTACCTCCAAAGGTACAGAAGGGACAAAAAGCACGACTAGTGCCACTTCTGGTAAAACTACTTCCCCTGATACTGAGAATCCAAGTTCTGACACCAATGTGAAAAGGAAAAAAACAGGAAAAAAGGTGTCTGTGGTAAACAGTCAGTCACAGTCAGATGAGACGCTGGACACTGCTGTTGCGGAGTCGGAGACTGCTGGTGATTCTACATCCTTTTGAAAAGGAGTGACAGTAGGTGGACGCTTTGCAGTGAGGAGTGATCTTGTTTGCTGTGCCTTCTGTGTGGTCTTTCCTAAGCAATACTCACTTGACTAGAGACAGCCAAACAGAAAATGTCAAAGCTTACTGCTTTGGCATTTGAGCCCTGTGTGCTGTCTTAAGGACAGAAGTAGAGAAAACCAAACTGATAGAGTTCCTCTGAGAGACTGCTCAGGTGTACTTACTGGTTGATATGGAAACACTCAATTTCTTCAAGCAGTGGTGGGAAGGAGTACTTCTTTTTCGCTGCTAACATCGGTAACGTAGTTAAAAAGGCATCGTGTTGATTCTTAGATTTATTCTTAGATTCAGTCTTTCTTGCATTAAACGCATTGTGAAGCATTGCACGTTGCTTTGACCATGATAGACAGCTTGATGAACCTGATGGTGCAAGCCTGTTAAAGGCCCTGTGTTCCTCCAGGTTGAGTCTGTCACAAAACAGAGCACTGCAGGAAGGAAAAGGGGCAAAACACGGAAATCTGTCAAGAAGGGCAAAAGATGGAAATCTGTGAAGAACAGGGACTGTGATGAGGATGAAAAGACTTAGACATCATGCATGGCTTATCCTTATGTTCCCCTACCATACGGCATTTGCTAGTCTTCAAATGAGTTCTCTGCTGCAAACATTAGCTCTGTTTGCAGGGAGGACAACTGAAACAGCAGCAAAGCAGCACTCCTGAAAACTGCAGAGTGTTACTGACAGCAGGGATTAAACTGTTTCTGGATCATAAGATTCAGGTTTCAGGTATCAGAGATGTACAAGACAAGAATATAGAGGCAGGAGTACAAAGTGACCTGGTCAAGAAAGGAAATGGATTACAGATTCCAACTTCTGCCCTTCCCACCTAACAGTACAGTGATTTTTTTTCTTTATACATGTTTAAAAGTTTGAGATGTGTTACAGCAAAGTATTGCTGAAGGTAACCATAAGCTATGTTCTATAGCTTGGTATCTGCCTTTTCAAATTCAATAACCTGGAATGTCAGCTGTCATTCAAGAGAGAAATCTTGTAGCCCTTTCCAAGTGGAACTGTGCTAATGAATAGCGTGATTGTGTAGGAAGGACTTATGTTTCTATGCACACAACTGGCTTTTCATGTCAAAGCAACTTCTGCATGACGTGCTTCCTTATGGAGCTCTCATCCGTCCTCTCAGCACGGAGTATGCAAGCTTTGTATACCCACACCTTATCTGTGCTGTTTGCCTTGTATCAAAAGCCACAGACCTGTTTCGCAACCACTAGATTCAACCAGATAAGCTATACGAAGCCAATAATAAAATAAAAGCTTTGAGCCACTATTGGAGTATTTCAAAACTAGAACAAATTCTGATGCGTGCACCGTCACTCTGCCAGGAAGCCTCTGTTAGACAAGAGAGAGAAATATCTGAATTTTCGAGATGCTTGAGCCTGCCGTGGATTTTCACTGGCTGGACAAGTGGTGGTGTAAAACGTGATACTAACTTTTCAACTCCTGTCTTTAATTCCAGTTGAAATGGGAACTAGATTTATAAGCACTTACCCACTTATTTGTATTCCCATATAGCCTAAAGTCGTAGCTGCATATGGGATTTTAACGTAAAACCCAGTTAAACTATCTGGTCTTTTCATCCACCTGACTATATCTGTGCAAAGAAAACGATGTGTCTTTATCAGGAACAAAAGAATAAGCCTCTAAGTAATTTGTACAAAGTGCAACTTCTCAAAAGCTTGTGAGTAAATCACCACAGAAGCAGAGAATCATTTAGGTCAGAAAAAACCTTCAAGGTCATCGGGTTAAACTGTAAAGCTAGTGCAATTACCTGAAGCAAATCACCTGTTTATACCTCACATGTTTTTCTTCCTCTAAAAACTGACTTTTCCTGTGTGCATGTGTATGTCTTGCAGTGAGAATTAACTGTGATGGTTTCTGCTGCCCTTAGTGATATAACCCTCTTTTCATTATTAATTCAAGAATGCCAGTAGCTTGTTTCAGGATAGTGCAAGGAGGTATTTATTATAAGAAGATCAATTATAAACTAAAATAAATAATGACTTTTATGTAATCATGGTTAGTGCAAAGTCTCGGCGACATGAAAATTGTTTGCATTAACTCTTTAGGAAACATATAAATATTTTACTTTAAATAAATAAAAAATAGAGATAAAAATGAATTATATAAACTGTATGAAATCAAAAGCCTCATTTCCCTGCTATATTCCATTTAATAGCAAAGCATCTCCACTGACACCATTAGACTGAAACTGGCACGAAGCCCTACATCAAGCTTTTCTGCTTGTAACTGTGCAATTTTGCTAATGTTGTGCCTGAGAATTTCCTTTGCGTAGGTCACGAGATTTTTCTCTGCTTGACAAGTTGTGCATATAAAACAGACCTGCTTAACACCATTTCTGCACAGAATTTACAATGTAGTAGTACTCTGGAAGAAAATTTCTAAGGCCTTCCTAGCATTTGCCCATCAGTACAGTAGTTTCTCAGAATTCTTACTTACATGATGGCTTCATCATAGAATCATAGAATAGTTTGGGTTGGAGGAGACCTTAAAGCCCATCCAGTTCCAACCCCCCTGCCATGGGCAGGGACACCTCCCACTGGATCAGGTGCCCAAGGCCCATCCAACCTGGCCTTGAACCCCTCCAGGGATGGGGCAGCCACAGCTTCCCTGGACAAACCTGTTCCAGCATCTCACCACCCTCACGGTGAAGAAATTCCTCCTCATGTCCAGTCTAGACCTATCCCTCTCCAGTTTATACCCATCACCCCTCGTCCTGTCACCCCACGCCTTTGTGAACAGTCCCTCATCATCATCAATTTGTCACTAATTTCCAGACCTGAAGAAAAACATCATAGTTTTCCTACGCTCTCTCTGACTTGCTTTATGTAGTTCACGAACTAAAATGATTTTATTCTTCTAACTTTGTTGTACAAAGAATTGTATGTCCAAGCATGAGGTGTATGTAATATTGGCACACAGCGCTAATCAAAACAATTAAGAAATATCTGTTTACAACCTAAAAGGAAGGGCACAAAGGACCAAGTTAATAAAAATTCATATATGTCTAGATAATAGACGAGATAAATAACAGATAGAAAAAGGGCAGGAAGCTGTAAGTAATTGTGCTGAGATTTAATGATGTTTCTATTTATTGTCAAACAGTGGGCCAGAAAGAAAAGGATCAAGCTTATCGTTGACCCAGAGTATGAGACCAGCTCCACTGGAGAAGACAGTGCTCCTGATTCCAGCCAGAAGAATCGTCTTAATAACCCAAATATTCAAAACAACGTCAATGGTAACATCTACATTGCGCAGAATGGCTCTGTTGTCAGAACCCGTCGCGTTTGCCTTGGTAATAATCTAAAAGTCACATCTCCAGTGAGGCTGGGGAAACAATTCAAGAAACTGGACAAGCTTGCGGTGACACATGAGGAGAATGTCCCACTGAACACATTGTCGAAGGGACCATCCTCTAGTGATAAAATGAACACAAGACCTTGCAGTGTCTCGTTTGCTTCCACTACTGCAGGGGCTGAAAATATAGTAACAAAGCCAGGGGTCTCCAAAATGAAAAGCACAGAAGAGCAAGAGTCAGTTGTTGATAATGAGGATGTCAAAGAGCCCTTGGAGTTGCACAGTGAACATACACAGTCAGATGAAGAGGAGCTCTGGATGGGCCCTTGGAACAACCTTCACATACCAATGACAAAACTGTGATTTTATTTTTTTTTTATTTTAATTTTTACTTCAGTTTATAATAAACTGCGCTTTTTATTGTCACCAAGGAAAAATGTATGAAATTTGTATTGTGCACACATGTTGTATACTACAAACGACACGCTTTAAAGTTTAAAAACAAAATTTGCACTCACATTTGTACCAATTAACTGTCCTCCCCAAGAACTATTTTGACAGCCTCCCATTTCACTAAACGACATTTCATTTAAATTAACTAGTTATTTTGGATCTTGATTTATTGTTTAATAAACAGTAAACAACTAATAAATGCACAGCAACATTTGGTTAACTTTTCAGACAGTTCTATACATGCCTAGCTTGTTTTTCTGTATGGTACTTGTGGCTATACTGTTTAGATTTGGGAAATGTCTATTTATGTTCAAGATTTATATCCAGAGCTCTTGATTCTGAAATCAGAGTAATAAATTAAAAATAAATCCATGAAAGTCAATGGAGCAAATCCTCGGCTGGCTTAAATCTGAGTAACGATACCAAAGTCAATACTTACATACCAGTTTCTGCAAACAGAGGATCTCACTCTGCACGCAGCTAGCAAACTCTGGTAAGAGTAGAATTGGAGTTTATAAGAGTATAGTGCTGTTACGCAGAGAAATGGAATAGAGGGTTAAATAAGATAAAAGTTGCAAAGAGGAAGGAAACGTGTAGCAATTAATCTTATTCAGTTACCGGGCCATGGTTTGTTCATTTTCTTTTGTAAATTAGGTCATTCCAGTCTTCTTTTCTAGTCAATTTTTCACCTTTTCATCTTTTCCCATCAATTCTGTTTTCTTCTTTACATGGTCTTTAGCTCTGGTTTTTATGCTCCATCAATAATTGTCATCCTATGGCTATATTCCTCCAAAAAACCAGGATGATACACGAGTCTGTGTGATAGAAATAGGCATTAAAGAGTAATTAATAGGAAGGGGATAGATACATTTTCAAGCCCAGCTAGCTGTTGGGTTAAATGGTACAATCACCATTCCACTGCAATAGCATTGAACATAAACCTGCTGAAAAGACAAATGGATCATGGTGAAGAGGATAAAAAGTGAATATTTTATGAGGCTAATATGCATAAATGGATCTGTGAAGGGCAAAGGGTGTGAGAACACACACAGAATTGTTTTCAAAAACTTTAAGTAAGCATTACTTGTAAAATGCACTCTATAAATTTTTGCACCTGCTTATATTTTGTATTTGAACCTCAAAGTCGTGAGTACGGTGTGTTGTGACTTGAATAGGCAGCTGAGAAATGCCACTGTTTGTAGTCACCAATACCTAAAAGATACTGGCAATACAGAGCAAAGTAATTTTATCCAATGTAATATAGAAAAGAAAAAAAAAGAAGATATGTTTTCGCTGACAAAAGTGTCACGTTGTATTACACAAACTTTTTTTCAGGAAAAGATCAAACTAGTTGTGCGCAATATGGATCCCTCCTGGGAGATGGGAAGAGTCAACAGATAAATGTGTGCAATTAGAAATGAAGTGATTGGCATTGTCATTCTTTCTCTGTTGCTACAGTTGGAAGTTTCAGATGGATGATGATGGCTGTTGGTTCTGCTCTGGCAGTGAATGGACTTCTGCTACTGTGATTGTGTTTGTTTTCCCCTTGCACAGGTTCTTCACCATGAGAGTCCTTCTCATGTTTGTCTTTAGCAGCTGTTTGCATGTAATGCTGATGTAAATGTGACATTTCTGTCAAATACCTCCTTTTCAAGCTGAGATTTCCAACCAAATATTTTGAGAGATGGTGCTTGTTTCAGGCACGGGAAATGCAATGTAGCCTACCATGCAAGTGGGAAAAAAACACCGAGATGACTGAGTATTTCTCCTAACACTTTTATCTTGGTGTATTTGCACTTGGTACCTATCAAAAAATAGCTGTTTGGAGTTCAGCTAGAGCTTGAACATAGAGATTAGAACGACAGAAGGAAAAAAAAAATCTATTCTTTGAAATAACTAGTAAAATCTTATATTTTAATCCTATTTAAGATACTGTTATTATTTCACTACATCATATTTATTGTAAAATCTGTCAGTTTGGTTCTTACTGAATACTTCTATAAGGTTGTATGCTTTTTAGAGAACTCCTAACTTCTCTCAGTTTTCTGAGGGGAAAAAGCATTGTTTATTTTTCTAGAATCTCATGGCTATACCAGCCTCTGTGAAGGACCTGACACCAGTGCTGAGCCACGCTGGGCATGTTTATTGAAGGCAACACCTCCAATATCATCTCTTGTGTGCTGTCCGAGCACTCAGAACTTCTCCCACAATGCAAAGCCCATGAGCTTCATTTTGTTGTTTTTTTTTTTAGCAGTGCATGGCTTTTATCTAAAACCTAACTCAGTTTTGGCTAAGTTGGTGGTGCCTTCCAGGCTTGAATCCTGTGGACAGAGAGAGACGGGCATCATGAAATCTTTCATGGTGCAGAGGATTTGGAGGGGGGATTTTTCCTTTTTTATTTCTGTGTGTGTAATACTGTAAATCAATGTGGAATTCAAATCTGTACTTCCTGGGGATGCCATACTGTAAATTAATACAGATTTTAGTCTGCGAGCAGGCAGTGGGTGCTGGAACTAACAGCAAAAATGGTCCAGACTGATACAGTACGAACCGGTCATGTACCCTTTTCCTTTGGGAAATGAAGTGTTAGCATGGTTTTGGTGGATACCGTAAGTAGAATTAAGTATCTGGGTCTTGGAGATATAATTTATAGCCATTTAACCAGTGACATTGGTAACGTTGATGCAAGGCATGATTATTTTCTGCTGGGTGGCAGAACAACTCACTGGCTGAGCAATCAAGGTGATTGTCATTGATCCTAACATTGATTTAATTTGTACACCCCTCCAAGCAGACACTAATAGTTTAGTGGTTTAGTATGGCATCTGGTGCATTTCCAGTCTGAGCAAGAGTCGAATGACCAGCTCTGTGGCTGCAGAAGGGCAGGGCAATGTGCACCGTGAGGCAGAACAAGGAATGTCAGGAGAAAATCAGAAACTTTTTTTTCCTTTAAGCATACACTACAGTGAACGAGACTGCAAGAAAACGCCCTACGGATCTGCTGGGAACCTGTTAGGAAGCTTACACTATTTCTACATTAACAGTAGGTAGTCCTTGCAGCCACGATTTGCTTGAACGGGTGTTGGGGAAGGACAGGGTGGTTGTGGTGGGTGCTGTGGGTGATGTCACAGTGCCAGCTCTGAGCATCCTCCAGGTTGAATCCTTCCAGAACCTGGTTAAGTAGCTGGAAAACTTGCACAGTCAGCAAAATGGAAGAGATTACAAAAAAAAAAAATCTGAATTTTTAGCAATGGAGAACAGCATTGATCTATTAAACAAATTTCAGCTAAGGTGGCGGAAAAGCACAGAGTAGGAACTGGGTATTTCGGTCATGAAAGTGCTTTCTAGAAAATATCACACACTCCCAAGGGAGTATAGCTTGGTCTTTAAAAACGTCTCTAACGAATCAAGGCCACAGTGGTTCTGGTTTCTCTTGGTGGTCATCCCCAGGTTGCTTCTGTGTGATGATCTCAGTGGCTGGGAAGTGGCTTCTTATTTTTACAACTGTTTGCCTCTAGCAAATGTCAGTTTTAACTCAAAGCTTTACATGTAAGTGTATTTTGCAACTAGTGGATGGTGTTAAAATCTTCATACCTTGTAGGATTTATAATTGTGCTGCAGAGGAGTGTGTAAATGTTAATGCTTTCTTACCAAGCCCTGGCTTGTGGCTGTGCAAAGACACACAGCTGGGGAGAGATGAAAAGGGCAGCAGGTTTCTCCTGCTCACTTCACACTTGTTTGCTGGCCCTTCAGATGCTTCAGACGGGAGTGGTGACTCTAAGTTACCATTGACTGTCTCATCATTTATAGTCTGAGAAGGGTTTGCATTTAATATAAGGTATTGGTAACGCACAAGGTTTGATAAACCCAGGGATGGTGCAGTTTGTCAAAGGCATTTTGAAGGCAGATGGTTCTCTAAAGCCCATTAGATGAGTACTGAGGAATATCATGTGTTTTCTTTATTACTGGAAGAAGTGAGTTTCAGCAATTTTGCTGTTTGGACTGTGAGTGCTAAGCCCAGCTGATCAAATGATAAAGCTGTAGCGCAGGCCTGGATCAATAGCGCAACAACGACACGAGCAGAATCAGGTAATTTACTCGTAGCGGAACAAACCCAAAGCTTTCAGAGTGGCACCAGCCTGCACAGCTGAAATGCAGTTGGTCTTCACAGCACTGTTTGTTGCTCTTTAACAATCCAGGATAAGACTGTGCTGTTTATTTTGTGAGCCAGCCAACACAAGTAATGCCAACCATGCAAACTGCTAGCACCAGCCGGCTGTGATGCTGCCCCGGTGCCTGGAGTGAGTTGCATCATTCCAAGAAGCATTTTCCGGACCCTGTATGGATGCTGTAGGGCCACACAGATGATCGTTGTGGTCAGGAACTGCTCCTGTTTGGCTCTGTCAAAGGAGCCAGGATGGGATGAACTGGCATGGGGCACCCATGCTGGAGCTGAGCAGAAGGGGATACAGGCTTCTTGTCCTGGTTGTGTGGAGAAGGGGTCCTTGGAAATAGTAAGTGGTTCTAGCCTGAAGGAGCTTAAAATATGCTCTCAACCTGGCAAGGAGCAGTAGCTTCCACAAAGAGCTGGAGGAACCACACAGAGCTGCTCAGGCAGCAAATCATAGAATCATAGAATCACCAGGTTGGAAGAGACCCACTGGATCATCGAGTCCAGCCTGAACCTCCCTTGGTGGAGCTTGAGGCCATTCCCTCTCGTCTTGTCCCCTGTCCCTTGGGAGAAGAGCCCAGCACCCTCCTCTCTACAAACTCCTTTCAGGCAGTTGTAGAGAACAATGAGGTCTCCCCTCAGCCTCCTCTTCTCCAGGCTAAAACACAGGAGATGCTTCAACAAGATGTTGTGAGATAACGGCTGTGATTTCTCCCAGGAGTTGCGTTTTTTGTGGTTTTTTGCAGGCAGCCAGCTGCCAAGAGACACCGGTGAGCCCAGCCTCCCTGCCACCGAGAAGCCGTGCTCCCTGGGCTGTATCCTGAGCCCCACAGGCCATTTCTTCCTGGGAGAGAAAGCCGCATGTGTTGAAGAGCCACGGCATCCAGGAGGTGGGTGCACGCTTCCTGGGATAACCCTGGAGTAAGCAGCATGCAGGGACCTGCTGACACAGGGTTGCTTTGATTTCCATGGTGAAAATACACGCGGGAAAAATTTCCTTGGAAATAAAAATTTCCTGGGAAAATCCAGAGAAATACCATTCAGGTCTGCTCACAATCCAGCTGGAGGTGTGAGCTTGAGCTGCAGGGAGTGACCATGAGGATCTGCAAAGGAGACTTCTTTAAGGAGAATCGAGAACTCGTATATTTGGCAAATACAATAAAACCTCCCACACATAACAGGAAAATATTTATTCAGTCATTTGGCACATTCCCGCATCAGTAATTCAAGGGAGAACCTTCACGGCTGCAGGGATGTCCCCTGCCATCCTGGCCCTGGACCAGGGCAGCAGATGCTCCCTTCCCATCGCTGGCCAGGCAGGACGGATGCAGCCAAGCATCCACCTCCCCCAGTTTTATCCAAAACTGGCACCCTGTGCTTCCCAGCTCCACTTCCTCCTCAAGCGCTTGGCAAAACACAAAGCAGGAGATTCCCTGGCTCCAGAAATGGCAGAGCCATCCCTTCATGGAGGAACCCTTCTGCTTCTTTTTATTAAGGAAACAAAAGAGGGACCGGCTGCCCCGCTGTGTGTTTGGGATGGAAATAGCAGCGTAGTAGGGACCGACCTAAGCCAAACCTCTCGTGCAGGCCGATGCCCTTGGGAGAGCTCACCCAGCTCTGCGCGGGCACCCTGGAACACTCTCAGGCTTCAGGGATGGGCTTCTCCGGTGACAGCAGCAGGTCGAAGGGGACGAGGGGCCGGACCAGCAGCCGCACTTCGGGGCCGACGGGGTTCTCCCGCAGGTTGAGGCTCCGCAGCGATGCCATGGCGGCCAGCTTCTCCGATGGCACCTCTGCAAAAGAGGGCACCGAGGGTGAGCACCCACCCCACTGTCAGCTGCCGGGGAATCTGGGGGACAAAATCCTTGGCAAGATGGGCATCCCAAAGCAAACCCTGCTGCTGCTGGTCTCCAGGCGTTTATCAAACTAGCAATGGGATACAGTATTAAATGATGCGACTACCAAGCAAATGTCTTGGCAAGGTGCAAGCATCATGAAATTCAACCTGGACACTGCCTTCCAGTTCTCCCAGTCCTAAAAAAAAATCCCACTGGGTTGTTCAAAGTCTTATTCCCCTATTTTATCCTCAGTGTTGCAATGCCCAGGAGCCCTCACCCGGCTAACAGGAGAGCACACGCTCTTTGCCCTTGTTGGACAGGCTGCAAAATGGCTCTTGGCCATCACTGGGCACCCTCTTATTTTGCAATTTCCATGAATTTGAGTGTTTTCATTTAGAAAGGATTTGATGTTAAAAAAAAGGTGCAGATCTCATGGATGGTCCCCATGTGAATACATTGAGAGCAGAAGAACAAGATTGATACAAACCCCTAACCATTAAGATCATTAAAAGATGATAGTCAGCTTTTTGTAACAAATCACAGTATTTTGGGCTTGAAAAGCCCACCTACCTGAGTTTACCAAGAACAGATTCTTTTAAACTTAGCCACAGAAATGACAACAGCCCTTCGTACCCCCAGCTCTGCTTTCTTCTGCCAATACTTGGAGTAGAATCAAGGTGTTGTAATTACAGTAGGGCAGGTGATTTTTAAACCACAAAAAGACTCAAATACCTTGATGGCTTTTTTTTCCTCTCTCCTCCAGAGAGCAGTTATTTTCTGTAAGACACGTATTTCTTAGCAGCACATCTCTCTCATGAGGCTGAGCTTCACATGGATTTTTTATAACTCTTCTTTACAATGGATTTATTCACTACCGTTCCCCTGTATAATTCTGCATTTTTTTTACCCGTGATGCACAAATTTTTTTTTTTTTTATTTGAACAGCTATTCCTGCTTAATGCTCTTCTGAGGCTGAGCAGTAGTAAGGCCCCACTTTGCTTAAATTCAGGTAGTTGATGGAAACATTTTAAGGAGCAAGCCTTGCTTACAGTAGAACAGCCCAGCTCTGTGGCTTAATTTAAGGTAAGGAGCAGTGACTCAGCCTGGTATGAAGCAGCAGGCAGGGCATGCAGTGCAGTCTATAGCTCTACAGCCGTGTGGTGGGAGCCACAGGCTCCTCTATCAGCAACCCAAAGCATCACTTGCCAGATCGCCAGTGGATAAGGCAGTCATGTTTGAGCCTGAATGATTCATGCTGGCTTCACCAGTTAGACTAAAAAAAAAGGAAAAATATCCCACTTATTCATAATTGAAGCACACAGTGATGCTCTCAGGTCAGCATATGATAATAAGTGAATGACAAAACCAACTCCTTCGGATGAAAGGGCTGCTGAGGCATCTGGAGGCATCTGAGGAGACGCACATGAGAGGGCTGCTGAGGCAGTCGAGAAGCTGAGTAATGAACACTAACAGCCCTGAAGGTCTCACAGCCACGTACGGGATGGGGTTCAACAAGACCAAGTGCAGAGTCCTGCACTAGAGCCACAACGAAACCATGCAGCGCTACGGGCTTGGGGAAGAGTGGCTGGAAAGCTGCCTGGCAGAGAAGGACCTGGAGGTGTTGGTCGACAGCGACTGAACATGAGCCAGCAGTGGCCCAGGTGGCCAAGAAGGCCTATGGCATTTTGGCTTTTATCAGGAATAGCAGGGCCAGGAGGAGCAGGGCAGTGATCGTGCCCATGTACTTTGGCACTGGTGAGGCTGCACCTTGAATCCTGTGTTCAGTTTTGAGCCCTTCACTACAAGAAAGACATTTTGGTACTGAAGAACATGCAAAGAAAGGCAACAAGGCTGGTCTCCAAACAAGGTTTGGAGAACAAATCCTTTGAGGAATGGCTGAGAGAACTGGGAATGTTTAGCCTGGAGAAGAGGAGGCTGAGGGGAAACCTCATCACTCTACAAATCCCTGAAAGGAGGCTGTAGCAAGGCAGGTGTTTGTCTTTTCTCATAAGTAACAAGTGATAGGATGAGAGGAAAAGGCCTCAAGTCGCACCAGTGCTGCTTTAGATTGGATGTTAGGAATAATTTCTTCCCCCAGAGGGTCGTCAAGCACTGGAACAGGCTGGCTAGGGAGTTGGTTGTTAACATCCCTGGAGGTATATAAAAGCTAGGTGCAGCGCTTAGGGACATGGTTTAGTGGTGAACTTGGCAGAGCTAGGTTAAGGGCTCGACTTAATGATCTTAAGGGTCTTTTCCAGCCTAGATGATTCTATGATTCATTCTCATTGAGATGAAAAGGGCAGTTCATGGCACTAAATGTCTCCTTTCAGAGCCCACAGGCTTCAGGCAGGCATTAATTAATCTCGGTTTACTCCTCTTTAGCTTGAAAACTTTGCCTACGATCTCGAGCTGCAGTTCAATATGTCTTAGTAAGTGATTCAGCTCTTTAAAGCTGGTGTTTTTAATCTGGTTTGTAGCCCAGCTATCAGCTCCTTCAGCATCACTGAGAGGGCAGAGGAGGATGGGCAGGACCAGGAATGGCACACGGATGTATTACCACCAAAATCCAAACCATTTTTAACCTTCATGCTAATGGAAAAAAGCTGCAGTCCTTCCCCAACCTCCATCTCCTATGCATGGTTTGTGGAATATCTTTTCCTTGCCTTTCATCTGGTCTTTTATCCAGAATAGGGTCCTCAACTTGTTATTGGGCTAAGTGGGGCAACCTGAGTCCCAAATTATAAAAGGCAGAGAAATGCCCCCCTTCCCCATGCTGAGCTGGCTGGAGAACAGCACCAGGGTGAACTTGCAGGTGCCTCAACAGCTTCTCCAAGAACATGCCAGCTGCTCCTCACGAGACCCTGCTGCTCCAAGACACAGTCCTCAGCTGGCTGGAGCGAGTTGTATACACAGGCAGGAGCAAAACAGAAGATGCTATCTCCTACAGCCTGGCCCAAGATCATCTGGGATTAAAAGAGTGTCCTGCTGCCATATTCCTGTGTGCCAAAGACTCAAATCCTACTTGGCTGTTAAAGAAAATCAATATTTGTGCCTGTGAAATTCAGCCTGATGGGGTCTCCCTAGCTCTTCTTTCCCTATTGTGCCAGGCTAGCATGGGAGGAAAAACTGCATAGAAAAACAAGCTCATAAATAATATATAAACTGTACCAGCAGATAAAAATGCATATATATTTATAAATATAAAACCTTCATATTTAAAACTCATGCACAGTCATCTAGCACCAAGGCTCATCCCACAGTGCAGCTGCACGCTGTGTGAAGCAGGGAGCTTGGTCCTTGGGCAAGCTCAGCCTTGAAGGCTTGAGGGCAATCCTGGAGGTTTCCCCATGTTCCCAAAACATGAAACCAGGGATACGATGCTTTTCCTTGGATGTGAAGGATTGGAGCTACTGTGGCTCTGGGCACGCGCTGGTCCCTGCGAGGCCATTGTGTGAAAGAGCCTAGGGGCTACTAGGGAAGGATCCTAGGTCTGATGCAAATTCCCAAACTTTTGTTTCCTTGGGAAAATGGGCTGCAACACCCCTGACTTTCTTATTTCTACCTCTTCCCTTTCCGGAAAATGGCATAAAATAGGTTAATCTTACCTATTTTTGTAGCCAGAGAGTATCATACTCTTTACCAAGATATGCCTCTGAAACATTTTATCTTGGAATTCTTAATTTCTGTCCTGTCCTTATTTTTCCTAATTCTGACAACAGCATCTGAGGGGAGCCTGGTGGGAGGTGACCAAGCCTGAGCCTGGCAGCTGGATTTTCTAACTTTCTTCTCCCCCGAGATTAATTCAGGTGGGTACAAGCCTTGATGTAGCCTATCCCCCTGGCATTTAAGAAGGAAAAAATGCAACAAAAAAGCTGTATTGCCTTCCTGCTGCAGCCTGCTTGCACAAAATGTGTAGGAAATAGGAAGTTTGAAGACCTTGGCTCCATCATTAAGTCGATTGAAGTTGGTCATGTGGTGGTGGAGGTAACTAAGAGCGAGGCAGCTCTCTCTGGGAGGTGGGAGAAAAAAGGGGCGAAGAAAAACCACATCTTTTGCTGCTCTCATGGAGAACGAGGAAGCAGTAATGTCTTGCATTTCTACAGGTGTGGCCAGGGAGCAGCTGGTGCTGTTAAAACCCGTTTTGCAAGGAGCAGCTTTCCCAGTGGCAGCTGAAGACATCCCAGATAAAACAGCAAAATTGAGTGGACTTGATATTGTTCTCCCTGGGGATCTGTGTGGGCTGTGGGATACTCCAGCCTCAGCTCTTTGAAAGCTCGTTCCTAAATAGACACCCTTTTATCTATGTGCCACAGCTGCCCCTTTTGCCTGGTCTTGGGGGACTCCAAAGGTTTCAGCCTTGCACATGAAAGATTTTCCTCCGACTGCAGAGTGGGGGGATGAGCGGCTCTTACCATCTCTCTAATTTCACTTTTTTTAGGAGACTTTGTAGTGCAATGACTCCTATTTGAAATGTTTGGGTAGGCTTGTGCCCTTACTTCGATCAGCAGCAAACATCCCAGCCCAGCATACTCGGGGCTGGGTGAAAGTAGAGTGCCCAGGTCCTGCAGACAAGTCTGGTTTTTATTAAATCTGGTGATTTTGAGTCACAGCTGGAGCTGTCATTGAGAGCCATATCCCAGCACGGTTTATAGGGTGGCTTGAATGGGGCTTGATTTCCCCCTACGCCTGCAACAGCTTCACCTCAGGAGAGGAAGGATTAGCAAAGGCAAGTGGCTAGTGAGGGTCTGTCTCTTCAGCACCTCCTCTGCATTTGTGCCCCCTTCCCCTTGCCAAATCCATGCTCCTTTTGCTGGATCACTAAGCTGTCCCTTGGCCCAACTGCACCTGCAGGAGATTGTGGACCATAAGCAAAGCTTCAAGCCAGCATCCCTTACTACCCATCGGCATCACCACTGGGAAGTACAGTTGCTCTGGGGTGATGCTTATCCTTACCTCCAGCTGGAAAAGGTCTTTCTCACCTGTGATCTCGTTCTCTTCCAAGTCAATGGTCTCCAGGGTGGTGACAGCAGCCAACGGCTCAGGGAAGTGTCGAAACCTGTTGCGGGAGAGGTTGATGGCCCGGAGATGCAGCAGGGAGGTGACCTCCTCGGGCAGGCGGTGCAGGTAGTTTCCTGACAGATTGAGTTCTGCAATTTGGAGAAGAGAGATGAGAGATGGTGGGATGGGGAGGGTGGGAAAGATGGGGAAAAATAAATCCATGTCTAGCTTCATTTATAACGTCTCTCCCCCATGGGCTGCCAGGTCCAGCTCCAAATCCAGTTGGGATTTCAACTCCAAAAATGGGATTTTTTTTTTGCTCATCTTCATGGTTTGCCATTATACTTTGGCCTGCTGGGAATATTGCTTTATGTGATATGTTTCTTGGATTCCTTGTGCTTTCCTAATGAAACCCGTGCAGCATTTTGCAAGCAGCAGCTGTAGAAATGAGCAATATTTCTTTCTGAAGTCAGAGCAATTCCCTCCCCGACGGGCATTTGTCATGGCTTAAGGCTAGCTTTCTATCTTCACATGCCTGGACCGTTTCTAAGGTAGAGTAGTGGAAGACATGTATTTATGTGCAAAAATATCTCTTCTACCAAGTTTAACCCTCTGTGATGTTTTTTTTTCACCAGAAATGAGCTCCTTTGTGGCTGAGAGCAGCACTCCTTCATGAAAAGCACCACAAATCCCACTATCCCAGCACCCTTCTGCAGTGACACAGGACTTTCTGCTCTATAAATACCCATGCAAGCTGCCCCACTGCTGCTAATACCTGGTATTTATAGGTCCTGCCTTATTCAGGCTGGGGCAAGGCTGTCCCCAGCCCTGGGGCATCTCTCCCCTGCAACAGCCCTGCTGAGGCCTTGCACATTCATCATTGGAGTGACTTGTTCACTAGTGGAGTGAAACAAGGAAATGAGACTTTTTTTTTCCCCCACAGGGCTCACAGTGCTGTCTAGAAAATGAAAATTGATTTCGTTTGCTTGATGTGCTTCTTTTCTCCAGTGGAGAGGAGTTTTCACGGATGATGCTCCAGCTCCAGTACAACACAGGAAGCCTCCCCAGACACCCATCGTGGCAGCACTCGTGCAGTGCATTGTATGAGCTAAATATTTGCTTTTAAACACTACCAGAGCCCTGGGCGCTACTGCAGGCAGGCAAAGACCTGGTGCACTCCTGAGGGTTCAAAACCACAATGCTGAATGCTCTAGATGCTTGCATGACCATGTTTTAGCATATTAGCTTCTGGCTGCTGTCATAGAACTCTACGGGGATTTGTTCCCATGGCATTGGCCACGCATTGTTTCTGTCTCCTGCAGTGAGTGGAAGGGCGAGCAAATATCACTGATGTCTCACAATGGAGGCTAATTAGCCAGCAGCAAGCCAGCACCCCTTCTGTAGCCTGAAACACCCCATCTCTGCTATGCCCAGGCTGCCTTTCCCGTCCTCTTTCATCCCCAGCCCCACCCTTGAAGGGATCTTGAAGAGGATGAGGGACACTACAGCAGTCTGGCCACTGCCAAAAGTGCCTGAAGGTGGCAGGGCAGGAGTCTGCGAGGGTGAGTGAAAGCAAAACCAGGGCCTTCTTCCTGCAAAGGCCAGAAAAGGTAAAGAAAAATGGATTTTGGGGAGTCTGAGCTAGTGCTTGGAATGAGGTATGAGGACAGAAGAGCCAAAACTGCATTGGGGAAACTCTCTGGTGCTGTGCTGTCCCTGCAGCAACTCGGAGGCTCTTTGGTGGGTCCTCTGGGTTTGGAAGAGGCTCTTATGAGGTGGTGGGGCTGTTTGTTACCTCTCAGCTGGTTGAAGGTGGTGACAAATCGGCTGGTGAGGGACTTTAGCTCATTGTTTGCTAGGGAGATGCAGTGGATTCCCTCGGTGACGCTCCTCATGGCTTTGTAGATGCCGACAGGGAAGGTCATCAGCTTGCAGTTGGCGAGATCTGCTCCCAGAGAGACCCAACCACCTTATAATGCACCCAAGCTGGGATATAGCAACATTTTCCATCCTGTTTTCCCCTCCTTAAAGCTCAATTTCCCCATCTGTGTGCTGCTGCCCATAGCTAATGCAGTGTCCCCTGTCATGCTCCTCTCCATTGCAAGAATCTTTACAATCGCCTCTGTGAGCACCAACAGTTTGTTGCCATCAGCAATGCTAAGGCTGGTCAGCCCCAAACCGTGTTGCATCTACCTTCACACTGCAAAAAATTCCTGCTAAAAACCCTCAGCCAGTCTATCCATGTTTAGTAACGTCACTAATCCCCTGATCCTATGGCCTGAACTCCCTGGGGAAGGTTGAGCATCACAGGGACACCACTTCTTCTGCTGATGGAGGTGGAACAGGGCTTCCCCTGGCCACGCTCCTTGCTGGATTTCTCATGGTGGTGGCTGCTTGCAAGCAGCAAAGAGGGGAAACAGATTTGGCTTCGCTCCCCATCTGTTGGTATTTTTTGTTTTGCTCTGAATTGTTTCTGTCTCCCAGGCCATGCCAGAGGATGGAGATCCTGTATCCCAGCGCTGTGATGCTCAGCCCGGGCTCTGCTGCCTGCCCCCTCCCCAAAGCCACAAACAAGCTGCAAAAGCTCATTCCTTCCCCGCTTTTGTCTTGCTCAGGAGGACGTGGAGAGGCTGAGCGATGAAGCTCTGGCTCTCTGCATACGCTGGTTTATATCCCAGGGCTGGGAATCCAGCATGAATAAAAACGAGTAGCTTTCATCTCTCTTTCATCCCTCTGCACGGGGGTCTTGGATATTACCTAGAAATGGTGGAAATGGCAGAATAACAGAAAAACAGACAAGTTTGGACAGAAGTCTGGCTCCCATCAGAGCTTACAAGGAAGGACTTTATCCCCGGGGCGTGTCCCGTGGAATTAAGTGCCATTGCTGGGAACCCACTCAAACTCCAGGGGAGCTGAGAGCCTTTCCCTTCCCCAGGGCTGTGGGAGCACCCGGAGAGGGGACCGGCAGCTTTTTATAGATCATGGCAGCAAAAAATAGATCCCTGCTCCTGGCTACCCGATCCTTCTCTGGGCCCCAGGCGGTGTGGAGCACCGGGCTTACCCAGGGAATCCGTTTTGTTCTCCACCGTCTCGTTCACCTTCCTGGCCACGCGGGCCACGGCCTCGCCCATCCTCCTGTGCATGCGGGCGCCCAGTCCCGCTGGGAACGAGCTTTGGCCGGGGGGATCCACGGCTGCAGGCGGAAAACAACCGCTCTGGCCTCCTGGGAGACGGACCCTAAAAATAACCAGTGGGATCAGCATTCCTAGGGGCGGGAAGGAGGCCGTGCTGGGGCTGGCGTGGCCCTCGGGGTACGAGTTTCCCAACTTTCCAGGATAGTGTGGTTGGGATACGGGGATACACCCCTTTTCCTGGTTTGGGGTATGGACATACGCCCCTTTTCCTGGTTTGGGGTATGGACAGACATCCCTTTTCCTGGTTTGGGTATGGAAGCGCAGCCCCTTTCCCAGTGATCTGGGGATGATGCAGCCCTCGGGTGACGGGACTCCCAACTTTTGGGTGTAGCCGTTGGCACACGGGGCGCATTCTCTGTGTGAGCGATCTGGGGCCAGTTTAGCCCTCCAGGGGGGCACTGCATTCCCAACTTTCCAGCTCCGCATTTTGGGATATGGGCACGCTGGCCCTTCCTGGCGCTCTGGGGCTGGCGTGGCCCTCGGGGCACAGGATCCCCAACTGTTCGGGCTGGGACACTAGACGCTCCCGGCCCCTCGCTAAAAAGGGAAAAAAAAAGAAAACAAACCGCACTTCCCACGCCGGGAGTCGAACCCGGGCCGCCTGGGTGAAAACCAGGAATCCTCACCGCTAGACCACGTGGGAGGGCGCGAGCTCCGTCGCGCGACCCCGCGCCTGCCCCCTGCCGGGGGAGAGGTTGGGGGGGGCGGTGCGAGGGGGGCGAGGAGCGAGGGGCGGGGCGGGAGGAGCCATACGAGATGTGGGAGGAGCGATGGGGGGTGGGAGGTGAACGGGGAGCGATGGGCGGTGCGGGGGCGGTGATGGGCGGTGCGGGGGGAGCCGCAGGAGGTGTGGGAGGAGCGGGGGCGGTGTGGGGGGCGGTGCCGGCGCCGCCTCCGCGGGGACAATAGCGCGGGGCCATGTCGTCCGGCGGCGGCCGCCAGCCCAGCGAGAGCCGGGCCATCCCCACCCGCACGGTCGCGCTCAGCGACGCGGCGCAGCTGCCCCCGGATTTCTGCACCACCCCTGGCGGGACCCTCTTCTCCACCACGCCGGGAGGTACGGGGAGGGGGGCCGGGAGGGGCCGGGGCGGCGGCCGCGATGCCCGCCTCGCCAGCGCGTTGCGCCCCGGGGCCGAACTGCAGCTCCCCGACAGGCAGGAGGCCCGAGCCAGGCCCCCCTCGCTCCCTTCTCCCCAGGGACACCACACAGGACAAGAGGCAACGGCCTCAAGCAGCACCACGGGACCTTCCGAAAAAATCTCTTCACCCGAAGGGCTCTCGGGCACTAGAAGAGCTGCCCGGGAAGCCGCCCGACCCCCAGGCCAGGGCGAGGGCCGCGGGGGGTGCTCTGGGGCGCTGTGCCCACCCCGCCGTGAGCGGCCAGGCCCCCGCGCTGGGGCTGCGGGTACCCGGGTGCCCCCGCGGGTGTTTATCCAGCGTGGAGTTATCGCCCGCCTGGCCCTGATAAAAGCGGGCAGAGCAGCAGCGTGCACCCCCCTTCTCTCCCCGCTTATCCTCGGCCAAGGTCCTTGCCCGGGGCTCCTGTCCTGCCGGGAGACTCCTTCTGCAAACAAGTCCTGCCGAGCCGGGTCCCGCTCACCCTCCTCTCGTCCCCCACCTCCAGGCACCCGGATCATCTACGACCGCAAGTTTCTGCTGGACCGCCGTAACTCTCCCATGGCCCAGACCCCACCTTGTCACCTCCCCAATATTCCCGGTGTCACCAGCCCTGGCTCGGGCAGCGAGGAGCCCAAAGCTGACACCAACAGCCTGAATCACCAGGAGGGGAAGCAATCCATGGGTAAGAGACCCCCGGGGTGGGGGGATTTGGGCTGCGGGGCGACTCCCCTAATGTGTCTCTCCTTGCCTCTTATCAGGGGACGACGCTCAGTTCGAGATGGATATCTGAGCAGGAACCACGGAGAGGCAGCAACTCCCCAGACCTGTGCACACCCATTCGACTTAGCAGGATCCATCCTGGCAAGACAGAGGCAGCCGCAGTCCCGGCCAGCATCCCCTTCCCTGACCGCCTCTTCCCCTTTTTCTGGGGAGCACGGCTCTGGCTTCTTCCCTTTCGTGGGCGACTTAACCCAGCATGTGCTGGACGGAGCATCCCTTCCTGATCCAGCCCTAATTCTTCCTCCTCTGCCCGCCGGCAGCCTGATCACCACCCTTCTTTTTAAAACATCCCTTTGCCTCTTGCTCCCTGCCAAAAAAACCCTCCCATTACCAAAAACCTGCTGTTGCTGGCAGCTTGGTGATCCGGAGCTGTGTCACCCTCTTTCCCCCTTCTCCCAGAAAATTTGGGCAGGCTCTTGGGAGGAAGGAGAAGGTGCTCCTATTCACTCACTTGCACCCTGGGGTGAGGTATTTTTGGTGCCCCAGGACCTGCTGGCGTTCAGGGCAGGACAATACTGACAGCCCATTCCCTTTGGTGCTCTGGGTGCCCGCATCCCTCTCCTACTTGGATTTCTTCTGTCTTAGTCCTTTGACTGGGGGCTGCATCCCTGACCTGCCAAGACTCACAGCGATGTAGCCATATGTTACAAAAATTCCCTTGCTTTTAGATTTTTGGTACTAAAAAGGGGCACTTTACTGGCAGCGCTTCTTTTTTTGGGCTGGCAATGAGCGCCTCTGGGAAAGTGCTTCCTAGTGCTATTGTTTTTTTTCTTTTAATCTTCCCCCTTTAAAATGTGAATAATACCAGAGCAAAATCCCTCGGCACCGTTGGATGTCTCAGGAATAGCTGGGTGCCCAGGGGGAATGCGGGGGCTCACTGATGAGATGCTGCAGGTATGTGATGCTGCTGCTGGGGCTCTCCGGGTGCTGGCGTTGGTGCTGTCCTCCACTTGCTTTTTGTGCCAGGGCTTCCCCCGGCTGCATCGTGCTGCCGTGGATAAAGTGTTCCCATGTTAAACTCCCTGCTGCTGGCAGCTTCACCATCCTGGCACATCGTGGCTCTCCTGCCTGCCCACAGCATCTTGAAACTCCCTGGAGATGGGATTGATTTTTTTCTTCCTCTCTTGATGCGACTCTCACCTTGAAGAGCAGCATTTGGTGAGGGTGTGTGTGGCAGGGGATGCCGCAGCTGTGCCGTGTTCTGCCCCCGAGCCCATTATAGCCTCCCTTTTTTTTTGTTTTGTTTTTTTTACTGCCTATTGGGAGCTGTGAACACCTTTGTAACCTTTTCAAGTGCCATTTTATCAACCCCCACCTGAGTGCCTGCTCCATTCCTCCCTCACCAGGGTCTCCCCCCAGCCCTGGGGACCCGTTGTCTGCAGAGGCGGTGGCATCCATGCTGCAGGCTTTGTGCACTTTCCGTCTGGTAATTTATTTTTCTAGGTGTGCTTGGTGCAGGTTGGCGTGGCAGCTGGGTCAGCTCCCATCTTCCAGCTGCTTTTCTCGTGGGGCAGGGGCTGCCACTCATTCTGGGGCGCAAAGGCAAAAACAGAAAAGACCCAAGGGAATGGAGTGTATTTCCCATCCTTACCCTTGCATGGGTAGCACTCAGCGGGATGCAATATGAACTTGTAGCTGGTCTTTGTAGGCGCACGAGTGAGTGAGTGCAAGTAGAAATATGTATATGCGTGTGGGTGGGTGGTGATAAAGACACACACAAATATATATATTATATATAAATAAATATATTTTCCTTAGAGCAAAGATCCTAGGGGGTCTGTTAGGTCCTCGGAACGAGGGAGCAGCAGGGGCAGGGGCTGAGGACATGCTTTGCAGGGAAGGGATGGCCAATGTGGATGCAGGGACCCAGCGCCCTCGGCACAGCGACTCCTTTTGGGAAACCTGCTTTCCAAGCCAAAAAAGAAAATAGAAGATATCCAAGGACAACTTAACTTACGGACAGAAGCCAGTGGGAAACCACTTTTTTTTTTTTTTTTTTCTAAATGCCCCCTTTCCTGACTTCCTTTCGTCTCCGTTCCCAGTCCCGGCGAATTTCTCCTGGTCCTGTTTTAGAACCAGGCTTGGGGCTGAAGAGCAGGGAGGGAGTGCTCGCCGGGGCAGCTCCTCTGCTTGTTGGGGTATAGATTTGGGATTTTTTTACCGTTTCCAAGCAGGTGTTTGGGAGGAGAAAAGCTCTCGACAGTGGTTGCTGTTACAGTGAGATCAATAAAGATCTCAGTTCTATTAAACTGAGGTGGTGGAAATTTCTTCTGACTGTGATTCATTGTCCTCCTTCCTTTGTATTTTATTCCTCCTCCTCCCCCCACCAATTCCTTAGGTGAGTTGCCGTCCAAATCTTTAATTTGGAAAAAAGGATGTTCAGGCCAAGGATGGTAAATCAGGAGTGAGCCCCCATCTCTCACCGGGCATAAGTTGGTGTTACAAAGACCAGGGATTGTCAAACCCAGAACCAACAGCCAAGGGTTAAGAAGGAACTTGACTGCAAAATTTCATGTACAGAAAGATTGGATTTTGCTACAAAAAGGTCTCCCACATACAAAATTCCTGCAAATTGATAATGTATCCTCCACCACCATTTTTGTTTCTAGTCCTAGTTTCCAGTGAGGTGTGTATATGTGGAACTCTGGCTTTTGTTACGCTCCTTAGGGCAGGGGCAATTCCTAGATGCTGTAAATGAACTAAACCAGGGTATTGCTGCATGCAGCAGAGTCAGTAAAACATTGGTTGGATTTATAGTTCTTGATTTGTGTTTTAAACTGAAGTAGCTGCTGTCTATGTGTGTGTGACTGTGCTGGGGTCTGCCCTGTGGCTATGAAATCGGGCAGAACAGAGGGTATTTTGGCTGAGCTGAAGGCCAGGAGCCTGGCTAATATCTAGGATCCTGATTAACAAACTTTCCAGCCCTGCTTTCCAGCTGTTACCATTTTCGGACTGCCTCTGGGCTCCGTTTACATTCCTGGCCCTCCTTCCCAGCACTGGTGAATGTGTGAATACCATTTTTCTCTTCTTTCTTTCAGCCTGTTGGTGTCCTATAAACATTTATTTGGCGGTGGCTCCCAGAGTTGTGCAGCAGCCACGGACGGTACCGGGTGCCAGCAAGGCTGTAGCACTGTGGCACTGAATGACTCTGAGGGAGGTGTGGCTGGTGGCCTCCTGGATGGAGCCCTCTGAGGGCTCAACTCCAACAGTGTGGAGGAAGGCAGTACAGCCTAGCTAGGAACTGCAGGAATTGGTTTTTTATGGGTTAGCTGAAATAGCATCTTTCTGAGGCAGCAGAACGAGTGCAATGCCTGTTGGGAATGAGGGAAGCCTGGAGTCATCTCATGGCTCTACTCTACACTGTGATGGAAATCAGCAGAAGATGAGCAGACCGTGATGCTGGCCCTGCTGGCAGTGGCAGAGCCAATGCAGGGACCCACCACGGCACCTCTATGTGCTGTGGAGGAGCTGGGTGGGCAGCAAATTGCTTATTTGCTTATTAGGTGTTTGAGTGGCTCAAGCAAGGGGGGATTGCTCTGAGGTTTGGGGGCCTGGAGCCACCTTGATGTTTCAGAGATTGCGTCCAGGTCTGCGTACTCTCTCCCAACCCCTAAAAGCCTCCTGCAAGGTGGGAAGACCAAGTGTGGAGGCTCTGGCGATGGCTTGCTCTTAGGCTAGGCTGTTGTAACCAGCTCTTTTGGCATCTGTGAAAAAGATGCTACATACACAGCTCCGCTTAGGGCAGCTGCTTCCCACCCTCCCTGTGGTTAAGAGCCCTGGGACCTACCTGCCCAACAGTGTCAGGGAGAGGAGATGGGGAGCAGGACTACCCTCCATACCAGCCAACTCTCCATGGGAC
Source organism: Phaenicophaeus curvirostris (assembly GCF_032191515.1). Lineage (NCBI taxonomy): Eukaryota > Metazoa > Chordata > Aves > Cuculiformes > Cuculidae > Phaenicophaeus > Phaenicophaeus curvirostris. The sequence continues at coordinate 37,314,299 of NC_091400.1, forward strand.
AACCCTTCATAGGACAGCTCTGCACAGCTGACTCTCCGCGGGGAGCCCTGAGTGACAGGTTGCTTTTTTGCTTTTTGTTCTTTTTTTTTTTTTTTTTAGGGGATGTTGCTGGTTTTTAAATTGAGGGACTGATAGACACAGTGTCTCACGACCATTGCATACTCCTCATCTCCGGGCAACCAGGAATGTGGGGAACCAGCAGTGCCCGCCATGGTGTAGATTTATCCCTGTGAAGAGTTGACCATGTAGAAATGTCCTGTCGAGAGCTAGAGAGTTGAAGAATCAACTGGAGCGATCCCCCTTGGCTAGATAAAGCAGGGGGCAGGGGTTCCCTGGAGGCCATTTCACAGCCGTCCCAGCCTGGATCCAGCAGCATCTTTCATCCTGGCACCCATCACACCGATCTCTCCCTCAACTCCTATTTCTGGGAAGGAAAAGAGCATTTTGGCTTTGAGAGGTGCAGCCACTGCCGTGAGGCGCTCAAAACTGCTCTTGCCCGTCTGAACTTGACTGGGGTGGGAGCATCTGCAGGTCCTTTGTCTGTCCCAGGGTCTTGGAACCAGATACTCTGTGCTGGGGGCGTCCAAAGGGATGGGGGCTGTGTCTAGGGTGCTGTGTGTCCCCGGGGGGATGGGGGCTGTGTCTGGGGGTGCTGTGTGACCCCGGGGGGATGGGGGCTGTGTCTGGGGGTGCTGTGTGACCCCGGGGGGCTGGAGGCTGTGTCTGGGGTGCTGTGTGACCCCCCAAGGGGATGGGGGCTGTGTCTGGGGTGCTGTGTGACCCCCCAAGAGGATGGGGGCTGTGTCTGGGGGTGCTGTGTGACCCCGGGGGGCTGGAGGCTGTGTCTGGGGTGCTGTGTGTCCCCGGGGGGATGGGGGCTGTGTCTGGGGGTGCTGTGTCCCCACGGGGGGATGGGGGCTGTGTCTGGGGGTGCTGTGTCCCCCCGGGGGGATGGGAGCTGTGTCTGGGGTGCTGTGTGACCCCCCAAGAGGATGGGGGCTGTGTCTGGGGTGCTGTGTGTCCCCCCCAAGGGGATGGGGGCTGTGTCTGGGGTGCTGTGTGACCCCGGGGGGATGGGGGCTGTGTCTGGGGGTGCTGTGTGACCCCCCAAGGGGATGGGGGCTGTGTCTGGGGTGCTGTGTGACCCCCCAAGAGGATGGGGGCTGTGTCTGGGGGTGCTGTGTCCCCCCGGGGGGATGGGGGCTGTGTCTGGGGTGCTGTGTGTCCCCCCCAAGGGGATGGGGGCTGTGTCTGGGGTGCTGTGTGACCCCGGGGGGATGGGGGCTGTGTCTGGGGTGCTGTGTGTCCCCCCCAAGGGGATGGGGGCTGTGTCTGGGGGTGCTGTGTGACCCCGGGGGGATGGGGGCTGTGTCTGGGGTGCTGTGTGTCCCCCCCAAGGGGATGGGGGCTGTGTCTGGGGTGCTGTGTGACCCCGGGGGGATGGGGGCTGTGTCTGGGGGTGCTGTGTGACCCCCCAAGGGGATGGGGGCTGTGTCTGGGGTGCTGTGTGACCCCGGGGGGATGGGGGCTGTGTCTGGGGGTGCTGTGTCCCCCCGGGGGGATCGGGGCTGTGTCTGGGGTGCTGTGTGACCCCGGGGGGATGGGGGCTGTGTCTGGGGTGCTGTGTGTCCCCCCCAAGGGGATGGGGGCTGTGTCTGGGGTGCTGTGTGACCCCGGGGGGATGGGGGCTGTGTCTGGGGGTGCTGTGTCCCCCCGGGGGGATGGGGGCTGTGTCTGGGGGTGCTGTGTGTCCCCCCCAAGGGGATGGGGGCTGTGTCTGGGGTGCTGTGTGTCCCCCCCAAGGGGATGGGGGCTGTGTCTGGGGGTGCTGTGTCCCCCCGGTGGGATGGGGGCTGTGTCTGGGGTGCTGTGTGTCCCCCCCAAGGGGATGGGGGCTGTGTCTGGGGTGCTGTGTGACCCCGGGGGGATGGGGGCTGTGTCTGGGGTGCTGTGTGTCCCCCCGGGGGGATGGGGGCTGTGTCTGGGGTGCTGTGTCCCTCCGGGGGGATGGGGGCTGTGTCTGGGGTGCTGTGTGACCCCGGGGGGATGGGGGCTGTGTCTGGGGTGCTGTGTCCCTCCGGGGGGATGGGGGCTGTGTCTGGGGTGCTGTGTGACCCCGAGGGGATGGGGGCTGTGTCTGGGGTGCTGTGTGTCCCCCCCAAGGGGATGGGGGCTGTGTCTGGGGGTGCTGTGTCCCCCCGGTGGGATGGGGGCTGTGTCTGGGGGTGCTGTGTCCCCCCGGTGGGATGGGGGCTGTGTCTGGGGTGCTGTGTGTCCCCCCCAAGGGGATGGGGGCTGTGTCTGGGGTGCTGTGTGACCCCGGGGGGATGGGGGCTGTGTCTGGGGGTGCTGTGTGTCCCCCCCAAGGGGATGGGGGCTGTGTCTGGGGTGCTGTGTGACCCCGGGGGGATGGGGGCTGTGTCTGGGGTGCTGTGTGTCCCCCCGGGGGGATGGGGGCTGTGTCTGGGGTGCTGTGTCCCTCCGGGGGGATGGGGGCTGTGTCTGGGGTGCTGTGTGACCCCGAGGGGATGGGGGCTGTGTCTGGGGTGCTGTGTGTCCCCCCCAAGGGGATGGGGGCTGTGTCTGGGGGTGCTGTGTCCCCCCGGTGGGATGGGGGCTGTGTCTGGGGTGCTGTGTGTCCCCCCCAAGGGGATGGGGGCTGTGTCTGGGGTGCTGTGTGACCCCGGGGGGATGGGGGCCGTGCTCGGCGGGGGGGGCGCGGCTGGGGCGGGGCTGCAGCTCCAGCTCCTGCTCCGCCCCCGCCTCCTCCCGGCGAGGCTCGGGCACTCGGGCGGCCGCGGGGTGCGCTGCCGCCTCCCCCATGGGGGGCCCGACGGCGCGGGCAGCCCGGCGTGGGAGCTGAGCCCGGAGCCGCCGCCAGGTACCGCATCTCCCCCTTCTCCCGGGGCCCGGCATCCATCCCCCCTTCCCCCCGGGACCCGGCACCGGCCGTTACCCCCGGGACCCGCTTCGCCTCCGCGCTTTGGGACCGGGGGCGTCTCTCCATCCCCCCCGGTGCCGGCTCGTCCCCTCCCTGGGAAGGGGGGGGGGGGTCCTTTCCCAGCCGGGTGCGCGGGGAGGTGGGGGGCGATGGGAGGAACCTTTGTTTTGCCCCAGGAACTGAACCCACCCCGGGAGGGCACGCGGTGCCCTCTCTGCGGCCGGTGCCGTGCTTCAAACCCCTTGGTTTGAAGATGGATAACTCGTTTTGAGGCCCTGCATCCACCCCACGGCGTCCTCCTAGCCCTTTGCAGCCCCGTTTCCTATTTTAAAAGGGATTTCTCTCTCCCCCTCGCTGCTTGGAAGCCAGCCCCGCAGGACCCCGGCGGGGAGGCCGCGCAGCTCTCTGCCGGAGCTGCCAGAGTGCCCCACGGGAGGTTTGGGGTCTGCGTCCCTCGGCTGCCTCCGTGCACCCCCAGAAGCCGACCAGGGAGCCTTATCTGGAACGGGGAGCGGTGCGCCGGCTCCTTGCTGGAGGATGGAGATGGAGGAGGGAGATGTAACCGCAGCGCCTTCCCTGCTCGGGGAACATCTCGGTGTGGGTTTGGTTCCGTAGCCTTCTGTTTGGGGAGCGCAGGAGAAGCAGGAGCCCTGGGGTTGCTCAGCGGTGGGTTTGTTAGTGCGGGGTGCATTGGAGGGGCTGGTGGGCTCCTGCCCCCCGGTAGGATGGGCTCCCCCTCTCTGCAGTGTCGCCTGTGCAGAGCTGGGACACACAGAGCGTGTCCTAAGAGGAAAGGCTGCCTGCTCTTGCTGAGCATCTGTAGCTGTCAGAGCTGAAAACTTTCAGAAACTGCCTCCAGGCTGGGTTTCCTATGGCTGCAGGACTTTTCCGGACTTCTTCCTCTGCCCTTTCCTCTGTGCATCTTAGTGCCAAGGGGGTGAACGCCACCTCTTCTCCCTGCTGTGCTCCGAACCGTGGCACTCGCCACATCCCAAGCCGTGCCCAGGTTGTTACACCCCCGGGATGAGGTGGCATCAGGTTTTGGGGTGGTCGGGCTGGAAGCGTGCAGGCATTGCCTGGGGACGGACCAGGCAGGCAGGCGTGCAGGCAGCGGTGGTGGGACATTTCCTTCCTGGAAGGCAGGAAGTGATTATGTCTTTGCACGAATGACATGGAGCCTAAAAATAACCGGCAGGTCTCTGTTGTGAGCAAATACCCCCTGGGATTTGCTTGATTTTACTTTACTTAAGAAAGTGAGGTGGAGGAGAAGAGAGTCCAGGAAAGCCAGCCCTGCGTGCTACTGCGTGCCAAACCACTGAAGGTGCGTGCGACGGCGGCTGCGGGCGCGCATAAGGTGCTGCTTGTCTTGGAAAAGGTGTGGTCTGCAACAACCCAGCTTTGAAATGTGAATGGAGCCGTCCCGTTGCTCCACCAGCCTTCCCCGTCGGGAGGGGAGCTGGTGGTTAGCTATGAATAGCACAAAATCATAGCCCTCATCTTCTTGAAACGCCCTGGCCGAGCTTCTCGTGGTGCTGAGCCTCCCGGGGTTGGAAGCGGGGTGCTGCGGTGGGGGTGTCACCCTGAGGTCTCCACCCCAGGGTCCTGGCTGGTGCGGCATCACACCGCAAAACTTCTGGCGGGGAGGAGGTGGAAATAGCAGGGGGTGAAAAATTTGGTGGAGAGGGTTTGGGCATGTGGCCATGACGCTTCCTGGTGAGCCACAGAGTGTTTGGTGTAAGAGAAAAGCTTCTGTGCAGGACGGGCGTCTCTTTGGAGATGCCCTCGGCCTTTATCTTCATCCTTTATGGCCTTTTTTTTTCTTTGCACTGTTGAAAGGAAACTCTTCAGTAAGCATGTTCGCAGACCTTGAAATCGCTGGCAGTGAGCTGACAACACAACCGGCAGCGCCGGCGCCTGCGAATAAGGGCTTTGTTCCTCTTTCCATTGATAAAACTCCTCACTTAAAACATCAGGCAGCCTGAACATCTCTTGCATGTCCCTGAGTCGCTTCTCAACATTGTGAAGCAGCACCCCAAGGACGCTGTGGTGTGGGAGAGGACTTGCCTGGGGTCTTCAAAAAGGGCATAAAGGAGTTTTTTTGAGGGGAGAGGGTGTGTGTGGTAGCTGCTCATCCAAAGGATATCCTGCACCTGGGCTGTTGTTAGCTGTTACAGGTGGGCTTTGTGCAAAGTTGAAGTATTTCAGCCAAAAAAAGCCGCATCCTGCTGCCAAGACACGTTTATATCTTAATTCCTCCCAGGTTTTGCTTAGCAAGGAAGGTTTGACACTGCTGATTAATATTTCACTGCAACTTGGGTTTGAAAACAAGGGCTGCAGCCCAGTTACCACTCCTGATACCTCCCACCAGGTACCAGCATCCCCTCATCAGTGGCTGCCTCTGTGAGGGGCCACAGATGCGCACCCACATTTCTGAAGTGACATGCCTGGGTGCCTGCTTTTTCTCCCCTCCCTCCCTGTCTCAAAGAGCTTTCCCTGACTGTAGGGTAAGGACTGTTAACTCCAGTAGCTAAAGGTGGGTTGGTCACTTGAAGGACAGGGATGTAGTGCACAGTTTTCTGCCAAAAGGCAGGAGCACACTGCGGAGAGGGTGTGAAATGCCAGGTCGTCATTATCCTGCCTCTCCCTCTTGGATTTAGGGGAAGGCATCCCACTGATGCTTCTCCCTCCTCCCTGGCAGATGCCGGCGATGGAGCACAGGGCATGTGGGGATTGGGCAGCATGGATTGAGAAATGCCTCTGTACTTTCTAGGAAACACTGCTTGTTTAGTTATAGTTTTGGCTGTTGATGCTGGCTCTCTGAGGAGCCTGTGAGAATGGAGGGTGGTTGCTTCTCCTAATTTAAATATCATAATTAACCAATCAAGGCTTGTAAAATCAGAACTGTCTGCTGCAAAGCTGGCTTTCCAGACCCTTTTCTTCCCTGTTGCAAAGTACTTTTGGGTAGGTTTAATGCATCTTGGGTCATGTTGCTTCCTTTCCTTATTTCACCTTTGCAGCTTGGCAGACAAACAGCGTGTTTCAAATAAACCACTTAATATGTTATTTCTCACCTTTCCTTTTTGTTTTATTATGCCTTTTTAATAAGCCAAGCTGCTTCCTTCCAGCATAACCTGGAAAACCAGGAGTCTGGTTCCCCTGCAGCCTCAGCTCTGGGATATCTCCTGGCATGCGTGGGCTTCACCGGCAGAGGGTTTGCTGTTTGTGCATCATTTTATTTTCACAGTTTTTTTAAAAAAAAGAGGGTTAAAGAGCACGTTGGGGCTGGGGGCGTGGCTGCGGTGCTTCCTGCAGGGTTGGATGATGCCCCTGCGGCAGCGCGGGGGCTTCCTGCGCGTTTCCTGCATCCCCGCTCGGGGCAGCGGCGCCGGGCGCCCCTCGGTCCCGTGTGGACGGGGCCGTGCTGGCTCTGCCCTGCCCCGGGGGGGGACGGAGGCGTTGGGAGGATGCTGCGATTGCTGCTGCTTCCCAAAGGGCTTCGCATTTTATTTACAAAACTATAACATAACCTGGGGACGCGCGGAGGGAGATTGATTTGATTTATTTCCTGCTGACAATAAGGTGGCCAGGCAAACGCACGCTTCCTCCCCATCACAGTGGCTGGGGCAGATGCATCCTGCAGCTGCAGCCTGGCCGTTCCCTGCTATATCTAGTCCATTGTTTGCTCCAGCTTTGAGTCCTTGCCAGGTCCCTGGGCGCTGGAATAACCCCTGGTGCTGGGCGGCGGGGGAGGGGGGCGGCTCTGTGAGGTGGGGGGCTGAGCACTGTAAGTCGTGACTATGCGAGAGAGGGGCTGTAGAGCTCGCGTCTTGTCTCGTGAGATGCTCAAGCAAGCATCCTGGCACTGCATGTGGCTCCTCTGGTATTCGCCATCCACGGGGCTGGCCCTGCTGGGAGAGGGTCTGCAGGGGAAGGGAAGCATCCATCCATTGCCTACCCCAAGGCTCCACTTTCTCCTTAGGCGGGAGGAATAATTAACCGGTGGCTGCCGGAGCTTTGAATGTAGGCGAAACACCTGGAAAAGAACAGTGCTGGTTTGTTTGGATGGGGTGCCCTCTTGCAGGGTGTTGGTCCTTTGTGTGGTGGGGGGAGGAAACGCGCTCTTTGTTAAGGAGCCGTGGCCACGATTTATCTCGGGCTGCGCTTTTAGGTCCCTGAGGTCCCCTTAGCCTGTGAGTGCCATTGAGGGGTTGAGCTAGCTGGATGAACGTTCCTGGGGTTTGTCCCTGTGCTCCTCACCCTGGGGAGAAGACGCAGGTAGGAGGCAAGGATTCTGTACAGGGGGTTTTGTCTTAGCACCCTCTCTTTCCTAGAAAAGAAATCCTGAAGTACAGTATTGCACAAAACTGTCTCACCCCAGATGATGGCTAATGCCGTCATAAAATCCATGCAGATCCCTTCTGAGCATCCTAGCTTCTCGTAGGTGCATGAAAACAGAGCAAAGCTCCCCCTCGCCCAGTCAGCTGGGCTGACTTTTTTTGAGAACAACTTGGATCTTAACGCGACGGGTTGAGATACGCGACGGGTTGAGATATCGGATACAGTGAGGGTCTTTAAAATACAGGCAAAATAATCAAACTACTTTTTTGATGGGTAAGTTTCCTGCCTGAGCAACTGCTTAGTGTTTGCTAACTGTGTCCAACTATTGGGGAAAAAAGCCCTGATACGTGGGCTAATCCAGAGCCCTTTGGTGGGCTGGTCCCTCCCGGGCTGGTGATGGGGGCTTCGTTGCATCTCTTCTTGTGTCAGCCACCAGCGATATTTGGGAGGGTTTTCAGGTGAGGTAATTTTATCTGGCTTCCTTGGATAGGGTTTTGCATTCCCAGCCATTCCATTTTGTGTCCCAGCTTGCAGATGGGCACTGGGTGCGTGTAAGCCCTCCTGCTCCCATTGGATGCAGTGATACCACTAAAGAGCTGACCCATATGGATAACACCAGTGCTTCCCTCTTCCCGTGGCTTTTTAGAGCAGTTCCTGTGGTTGCCCAGAGCACCCATTTTGGGTAATTTTGGTGCTTTTCTAGAAGATGCTTGCTTCTTCCTTCCCAGCTGAGGATGGGAAGAAGCTGAAATGTGATTTCCTCTCTCCATTCATTTTGTGGTTTGAAAGACCCAATTCCAAATCTGTCCGGCATCTTTCATGTCTGCTGTTTGCTGATGTGGTTTGTTAGGCAAAAAATAATCCCGGGGGGATTTTCAGTGAAGGTGGGTCATTGTGGTGGGAGGAGAAGGATGAAGGAAATATGGAAGCTGCCTGTGCCTGCCTGCAAGTTATGGGGTGAGTCTCCATCCCCTGACATCGGGATGCTGGAGCAAACTCAAAGGGATCAATGCAGCTCATGGTGCTGTGCTGGCTGCTTTTTGAAAAGATGCACCAATTCTGATCAACGTAAGGAGAAAAAGCATCCTGGCTGAACACCCCCCTCCTGTTTGCTGGCTGAGCTTTCCTAAGCCACTAATGCCTGCTCTGAAACACTCAAAACCTCCCTATATAATTTTTTTCTTTATTTTTGCCCCAGCAGTGTTTATGTGAAAGAAAAGCGCAAGGGGACTTGGAGAAATGGCACTGGCCTGAAACAGCTGTTTCCCCCCTCCCACCACCTTCTTTTGCATGTAAAAGAAACCAAGCTGCCTAATGGTGCAGAAAATTCACTGTAAAGCAACAAGTTTTCTGTGGAGCAGGGAAGGAAGATGGGGAGGAGGGGAAAATCTGTGCTGGGGCACAGCCATCTCGAAATAGCACATTTTCCGGAGCCTTTCCCCCCCGCCCCGCTTAAAGCATTTGCAGCTGCTGGGGGCATTGCATTCCCTGAGAGTGCAGTAAGGGGCTGATCCTTTACTACTTGCAAGGCAGCAGAAGCAGCTACAGAAGCATTTGTGAGGCTGGGCTAAAGCCAACCCTGATTTTCCAGCACTGGGCATCACGAACAAGCAGGTACCATCCCCCTTTGGATGCTGCCATGGTTATTCACCATGCAAAGCAGGTTTTATTAGGGACTGTCTCCATAGGGATGGGCAGAGTTTTGGTTTTGGTTTTTTTTTTTTTTCCAGGCTACCCCCTTGCCATCTTTTGCTTCATTTCAGCCCTGGCTGGTGCAGACAGTCAGTGCATTGTCCTGGGCCAGTGGAGTGTGGCAGGATGCTCCTGGCCACCACCAACCCCCACCCCTGGGCTGGCCTTTCTGCTTTCATCCATCTTTAGGGATGAACTCCCTGGGGATGTGTGTGTGCATTTGTATCTGCTTTTGGGGTCTCCTGCCTGGTCTGGGGTAGAAGGGGTTCCACACAACCTGCAATGTGCCAATAACGGACCGCTTTAAAAGCGGGTTACAGATTTGCTCATTAATAGCTGGATGAGACCCCCTCACCCCTCTGCCTTGAGGCTCCTGATGCCTCCAATGCAGTCAGGAGTTTCTTAGCACCGCAGGATTATTTATTGCTCCTTGGGGAGCACCTTTCCTCCTTCCTGCCACCCACAACTTCCGAGGCTGCAAAATCACATGTGGGCACTTCACAACCCTCCCCCAGCTCCTCCTCTGCTTGCACGTGCATCGAGAGGCGGGTGTGCACACACATGCATGCACAGCTTGGACCAGGGAGCAACCTCCTGAGCCTCACTTGCTGCTCCAGGCATGCTGAGCAGCTCCTAAATCCTAGATTGCTAAATATCTGGTAATAGTAACTTGGTGCACAAGTGTTTTCTGCCTGCAAAGGGACCCTGGAGCAGTTTAGGGGTGCTAGGAAAGCAGAGGATGAGGCTGAGGTCTGTGCCACTGTGTCTGTCTGCAGTGCAATCTGCTGACTTTGCAAATTTTTGGGGACCAGATCCAGTACTTTGCCTTCCCCCACCAACACTTCCTCAGCCCCACTTTTGGCTGTTCTGGATCCAGACCCTCGCAGATGGAGGGAGCTGCATGTCAGGCAGGGAGGAAGAAAACCCTTTGCAGAAGCTGGAGAGAAAGGGCTGGATTAGCGTTTCTTTCCAAATGGGCCTCTTCTCACTGGCTCTTGGTGGGGGGTGTGTGTGTGTGACCTGTGCCTGCCCAAGATTTTCCCTTCCTAAAACGAGAGAGACTGGGAAAAATTTCCTCCTCTCTCTCTCCTTGTTTTCCCTGTGGTCGCTGCCGCTTCCCTGTCCCAGCACAGTCACCTGTGGATTATGGGTACGACCGCCAGCGCGGCGCAGCAAGCAGTCTCTGCATCCCCCGTGGAGAGCGGGGCACTGGGCGACAGCAGCATGGAGGACCAGCGCTCCCTCAGCATCCACTCCTTCCAGACCCTGGGTCTCCACAACAACAAGGCCAAGTCCATCATCACCAACAAAGTGGCACCTGTTGTCATCACGTAAGTCCTTGGCTGCTTCTTGCATCTCTTTGCTGTCTCCACACCTGTTTTTCTGCACTGTCTTCCCTAAGTATTGCGCTTTTTTTTTTTTCCAGTCTTTACCTATGCCATTATTTTTTTTATCTTTACCCACCGGCACTTGGCTTTTGCAGGTACAACTGCAGGGAGGAGTTTCAGATCCACGATGACCTGCTGAAGGCCAACTACACTGTGGGACGCATTTCTGAGGCCACGCTGGAACACTACCTTGTGCAGGTGAGCATTGCTTCTACCCGATTTCAGCCTGGGGTTTGAGGACCTTGGGGCTTTGGGGGCTGATGTTGAAGATCGCCAAGAAAAAGCCACTTTTCTTCCTAACTGTGTTCAAGCCTCTTTGCTCAAATCCACTTATTCTCCATTTTCTTTCTGCCTATGTTGTTTTGCAGGGGAAATATTTCATGGTCAGGGATGTATATGGCAAATTAGACGTCTTGAACACTACCGGCAGCTGCGGTGCTCCCAATTTCCGACAAGCGAAAGGAGGTTATGCTGTGTTTGGCATGGGGCAACCCAGCCTCAATGGCTTCAAGCTCGTGCTGCAGAAGTTGCAGAGAGAGGGCCACAAGGTTGGTGGGATGGTGGAAATTGTGGTGGGAAAATGCAGGAGAGCTTTCGGACAGCTTCTCCTTTTCTTTGCAGGAGTGCATCTTCTTCTGCGTCCGTGAGGAACCCGTGGTCTTCCTGCGGTTGGAGGGGGACTTTGTGTCCTACACCCCCCGGGACAAGGAGAACTTGCACGAGAACCTCCAGCGCCTGCAGCGGGGGATGCGGGCAGAGAGCCTGGAGCTGGCCATCCGTAAGGAGGTGAGGTGGGTTGGGAGGAGGAAGAGGGTGTCACCCAAGTGATAACGGGCACATGCATCCCTCCTACTCAGAGATGAGCAAAGGTGTTGTCAAAGGTGGTGGGTGCTTTGCAGGTTTTGATGGTGATCCTCATCTTTCCTAGATCCACGACTTCGCGCAGCTGAGTGAGAACATCTACTACATCTACAATGACATCGAGCGCTTGCGGGATGAGCCCCACACTGTGCGGGTGCAATGCGAGGAGGACATCCAGGTGACAGAGGAGGTCTACCGCAGACCCATCTTCCTCCTGCCCTCCTACAGGTGCTGCCCTTCATCCTCCTCCTCTGGTCGCTTTGCTTTTGCAAGCTGGGCTGCCTTTCCTCTTAAAGCCATGTGCCCTCCACTACAGTGGGGATGAAGTCCCCTCATGGCCGTATCCTCCTAATGAGGGATGTCACTGTGCCTGGCAGGTACCACCGGCTGCCCCTGCCTGCCGAGGGAGCCCCTTTGGAGGAGCAATTCGATGCTTTCATCTGCTTCCTGAGGGTGAGCTGAGCAGAAGTGCCCAGTCTGCAGGGCCACGTTGGGTTGGGATTTGCTCCTGTGTCTTACCAAGGATCCCTTGTTGGAGAGTGTGCCTCCCTGGGAGTATCTTGTCCTGCTTGTGGCTTAACACTGCCCATTAGGGGATGCCTGCGCTTGTGGTTGCATCCCATTCCTATTGCTGTAGACCCTACTGGAGAAGTCTGTGTTGTCCAGCTGCTTGTCTCTACCCATGGCTGGAGATGACCATCACTCACCACCTCCCAGCATCCCTGTGCAGGTGGCTTTTCCCCAGACAGGTTTGGGAGAAATGATCTGGACTTGGTGCAGAGGCTTTTGATGGCAGGTCTTCTCTTTTCTTTTAGCCTGGGAGTTTTCATCTCAGTAGCTTGGGAGCTGGTGGTGGTGGGAATGTCTCTGGTGGGGTGGCTGGGCTAGTGTCTGGCAGCAGCAGAGGAGGGCATGGGGGTGCAGTGGATGGACTGCCTGTTATGTTGTACTGGTCCATCGGCGCTGCCCCCTGAGCAAAGGGGAGGTGCCCCAGTGGTTGCCATCTCTCTCTCCCTCTCTCCTAGGAGAGCCCCAGCCTGCTGCTGCGAGACCCCGGCAGACCCCCACCAGCACTGCTCTTCAGCTGCCAGACTGGTGTGGGCAGGACCAACCTGGCCATGGCCATGGGCACGCTTGTCCTCTACCACCACCGAGGAGCCTCCCAGAAGCCTGAGTAAGTGGGGCAGCCCCTAGGGCTGGGGTGCGAGGGATTTCTGTGTCCCCAGGGCTGATTTGATCTCCCGCTTCTCCCACACCAGCCTCCCCCACCCACTTAAAACATCTCCCAGGGACAGACTTCGGGTCATCCAGACCTTCATTGAGATGGTCCCCAAAGGCCAGCAAATAGTTGAGGAGGTAAGGGGGTGCCATCAAAACTCCCAGTGGGATGGATGGGGGCGAGGTCAGTCCATCTCGTCTGGGGTTTGCTAAGTGATTTACCGCTTGCTTCTTGCAAGGTGGATGGTGCCATCACCTCCTGCTCAGAGATGCATGACATGAAGGAAGCCATCTACGAGTACAAGAAGAAGCTGGAAGGGATTGGGGAGGACTATCAGATCCAGGTACATTAATTAGAGGATTGCTTGGATGCAAGCTGCCTGTGCGGGATAATTTATGGAGCCATTTTCATCTGGGGATGAGAAGAATGTAAATCCTGGAAATCTGATGCTTCCTGTGAGCTGGAAATTTCCCAGGGCCATGAAACCTGGAAGGTTGTGGAGCTTCTTATTTTTTTTTTAATTTTTTTTTCCAATTGTTTAAGACCCATAAAATGGAGCAAAGCTGGCATCTGGAGGAAAGCTGGCCATTTTGGGCTTCTCCATTGCTTCTGGTAGATGACCTCAGGGGCAAATAATATCCCATGCTCTGGTTTTGTCGGCCTGAAAATTGGAAAATCCATACCAGCCTAGCTAGTAAAAGTCCTTGGGAGCTGGGAGGGATCATTGCTTAGAGGTTTTTGTACAAACATAGTCATTCAAAAATGAGCTTTCCTACCTGTAGGGATTTTCCTCCCCCGACCTTTGCTTTTATAAAGGTAGTTTTCCATGCTGGAAAGCTATGGTCTCCTCTGTCCAACTGTGGGGCTCCTCATGTAGAAGGATGGATGGACGGATGGATAATGCTCAGATGTAAATACTGTCCCACTCCCAGCCTTTCTGGTGATTAATTTTCCCATTTACATGCTGAACACAGAGTGGAAGTGCCTGGGCCTGTTGTAAAGGGCAATCTAAAAAATGGGCCCTGTGTGACCAAAGCAAATAGGCTGAGGCAGAAAAGCACCATGAAAATAATTAAGCAGGGGAGAAAGAAAGCCTTTACTGACACTTCTTTTGTCCTTTAGTGGCAAACTCCAAATTTTACCCACTTTTTAGTGGGGATTTGGATATGTTTGGTGCTGCATGTGTAGTGGCAGTTGTTCTCATGTAGTGGGGGAAGCTTGGGTATGGGGCAAGGGATTTTCCCACTGCCTCAAAGCCTTTTCCCAACTCTTCCTCTCTAAGGAAGGCTGCTCTGTGTCATCCTCAATGCTGGGGAAACAAATGGCATGGGGACTGCTGTAAATTAGTGATGAGGAGTGTTTATTTGAAGTCTGCAAGGAGTGAGAGCAGGTTTAAACACTGGCAAGGGACCAGGAAAATGTGCCGGGGGGGCATGGGGGGATGAGGAGGGGAGAGGGACGGATGCTCAGCCATCAAAAAAACAGCTTGGGCTTGGTAGGATTTGAAGGGGCTGCAATTGGTACTTGGGGTCTTTGCTGGGTGAGCTGATGGAGCCCCTCTTGCTTTTGGGGAGAGGAAGCACTTTTTGGGGACCATAGGAATGATCTCATGCTGGACTGTGGGTTTCTTGCCCTGTGTTAGGAGTAAAACTGGAGATATGAGTCCTCAAGTGATGGTGGTGCAGGTGCATCCCACCGTAGGATGCTGAACCATAGCTGGAACCCTGTGGTACCCAGCTCTCCATGGCTGGAATGCAAGTGGACCATCCCCCCTTTCATCAAAAACCTATTTAAGATGACTATTAAGACATTTACCTTGGATGAGAGCACAGGGCTGTTTTTTATTGCAGGAACTGAAGTGCGTGGGGAGAAATGCTGCTCTGTTGGCAGTGCTGCTGGCAAACCCAGTCTTTGTTTTGAGTTTCCAGAGCAAAGCCCACTGCCCTGCTTGTTGATAAATGACAGCAGGCCAGATTTCTCTTGCGGAGAATGAGTAAATATTCATCAGTCGGCTGCATAATGTCAGAGATGTGCAAACCCTGCTTGTCAAGCTGACCTCTGTGCCATGTAGAGCCCTGTCTTCCAGGATTTTCCATCATAACTTGAGCACAAGGGTCCTGAAGGGTTTTCCAGGGATTTTTGTAGACCTTGTGCTGGGTCCTTCTTTGCTGGTGCTGGCATTGCAGGTTAATTTGTTGGATGGGGTGCTCGGATGTACAAACCCAGCCCCAAGGCAGCATGAAGGTGTTTTTTGAATTATGGAAAATCCGAAGGGTTTGATTTTATGTTCTGGGGAGGTGGTAGTTGTGCTGGGGCAAGCACATGGTTTGGGGAGTTAAGGATGAAGAAGATGATGATGATGATAGCTTGCTTTAAGCCAGATACATAGGCATTGTGATGCTTCTGGTGACAAAGGGAAAGAGGAGACACTTGGAAATGGAGGATATTACAGGACATGTGGTTTATGTCTCTAATTAATAAGCTTCCCTTGCTCTTCCATAAGTTTGTCTAGTGTCACCCTTCATTTTGGGGTCTACCACCCTCCATGCAGTGCTGACCTGGGGTCCCACTGGGCTCTGAAGGCAGATGGGGAGGGTCCCCAAAAGGTCCCTGACCATTCCCTGTGGTACCTGGAGCAAGGGGCTGGGAGGTGATGTCTCAGGCAGGCTCCCTGCATCCCTGCCTACAGCATCACTGGCACCAGGTCCTCTCTCCCTGAGGATGCTGCCATCTAAGCATTTTGACCATGGAGGTGGGCAGAGTGGGAGCAGGATCTTGGGTTAGCTGCCTCCCTCCTCTTGGGTTTGAGTCTCCTGTTAGCATCTGGACAGTGTATTTCCCTGGGACAGCAACGCCCCTCGGGTCTGGTTGGAGCCGCTCCCAGTGTGTCCTTGGGCTAAAGGGAAGCGTTTGTTAGAGATGGAATGCAAACTTATGTCTTTAAGCATCGTTTAATGTGGAAAACTTGAAATCTTTCATTAAAAAAAAAAAAGGAAAAAAAGGCATCAAGAAACTGTTCTGGATTGGGTTTTGTAGGTTTTTTTCCTCCACTTTTCATTTGGAAGTGCTTTCTTTCCAAACAAACAGCTTGGTGAAGTTAGCACCGATATGCAAAAAACTGAGCAGCTTAAGCAGCATTTCTGCCCACTTTCCCCTAAAATCTGCTACATTAAAAAAAAAAAATATTCCTCAGGCCTGTTTGCTACTTGCTTGTCTCTGTTCTAAGCCTGCCACAAACAGGCATGTGTAGGGCTTTTTTCTGCAGCCGGAAAAAAATATTTTTTGCTTGGAGCTGCATGAGCAGCTGGTGTTGGGCATCATGAATCCCACCTGCCTTTGCTTTCAGGGCAGTAGCACCAAAGAGTATTTCCTCCAGAGGACTTTGCAGAGCCTCGAATGCTATTTCTACTTGATTGCTTTCAACTACTACCTTCACGAGCAGGTAAAAGAACCTCACCATCCCCAACCCCCCTCTTTTGCTTTTTGGCTTTTTTTTTTTTGGTTTCCCTGTATAGTGGGAAGGAAGGGGTGTCTGCCTCTGAGTTTCCCAAGCAAGTGCAGGTTTCTTTGGTGGGGTCACGGGTTGTGTCTGGGCAGGGGGTGCGAGCCCAGGCTGACGGCGCGTTCCCCCCGGCCCCCCGCCGGCAGTACCCCCTGGGCTTTGCCCTCAGCTTCAGCAGGTGGATGTGTCGGCACCCCGAGCTTTACCGGCTGCAGGCAGAGATGAACTCGTCAGAGCTCACTGTCACTGGAGATATCATCATCAAGGGAACGCGAGTGCTCGTGAGTACCTGTCCTGGGTGTAGGGATGGGGCTGATGGTTCTCCCTGGGAATGGCGCCTTGCTGGGATGCTTGCCCTCAGAGAGGTTTGCTGGGCTGTGAGAAGCAAGGGGTTTCCCTGCTGTAGAGCGAGTGGTAAGTCTTGGGATCTCCAAGTCGATGCTGAGGTCTCCTGGTCCATGTTGGGGTCTCAGCTCCATATCCTGCCTACATCCTCAGCAAGGATGAGCATGTGGCCAGGGACCCCCTGTGCACACAGACGTATTCAGCCCTGCAGACCTAGAGTACTGGGATGCTGGAGCGCCCCATGATGTGAACCTAAGATGCAGCTTCACGTTTCTTGGTGCTTCTTGTCTGTGGAGGTGTGAAGGAGGCCAGAGCTGCTGGTGGATTGCTGCTGCTTTGGCATGGTCTTGCTGCAAGAGCATCTCCTATCTTTGAAAAGCAGCTGTGTGGCTTTGAGCCCTGGCTTTCTGGTGTTGGAAGGGCTTGGGGACTTCTCCTGATCAGGGACCATGGGTGAGAGGTTGTGGTGTGCTGGGAACCACCACCGTGCAAACCTGTGGGTGGGAGGGGCAGTTGCAATGCCAGGGGGTGCACGCCTTACCCCGGCTTTGCTCCGCTGCAGGTAGCGGATGAGCGCTTCTGCCCGGATGTGCTGAGCACCGCCAAGGAGATGAGCGTGGCCAACTTCCGACGGGTGCCCAAGATGCCCATCTATGGGACGGCGCAGCCGAGCTCTAAGGTGAGGGACATGCGCCCTGCAGTGGGCATGATTCCCCACGACTGGCTCCCAGCCCTCCCATCACCCTTGCTGCCCTTTCTCCTAGACCCTGGGGGGTGTCCTGCGGTACCTGATGGATGCCAAGAGGAAGCACACCCACATCGCCTGGATGAACCTCAGGGAAGAAGTGGTCCTGGAGGGGAACGAGCAGATCTATACACTGCGGGAGCCTGGGCACCTGGAGGAGCTGATTCCTGTGCTCACTGCCTCGTCCCAGCAGCTGGAGGTGAGCTCTTGCCTGCTGAGGGGATGCTGGGGCAGTGAGGATTTCTGCTCACCCAGCAAGAGCTGATCCCCTCCCAGGAGCCCTTGAGGCCAATATGTGCAGACTTGGATAGTCCCTCACCCCATGGAGCTCCTTGGTTTGTTTGGTTTTTTTACCTTTTGTCAATGGAGAGCAGTGGTTGTATTCGCGTGCTGTGCTTGTCTGATGCCCTCTGTGACTGATGGAGGCTGGGAACAGCCCAGTTAATGGAAAACGAAGCGGTTGACTCACTCTTTATCATACTGTAAAAACAGAGGAGACCTCCTGACTTCTGTGTCACTGTGTAAGAGTTTGCAAAGGCAGAGCAAAGCAGAGATCCTCCCTTGAAGAATTTGTAGCATGGCTTGAAAGTAAGGGTAAAAGGCACCTGGGGAGAGAAGAGTAGATGTTTCCAGCTGGATTTCCAGAGGAGATAGGCAGTGGAGGAGCTTGGCTGTCAGCAGCAGCATGGCCTTGTGGTGCAGTTGCACAGAGTGATGGGAGATGATGCTCCTGAGGCTCCCATCAATGGGAACTGTTGTCCTGGGCAGAAGCAGTGGCCAGGACCTGATGTGAGGTATTGTGTTGGCTACAGGGTGTTTGAAAGGAGTGTCTGCATCTAAAACAAAATCCTGGAAAAATTAAGAGGAGCAGGTCTTACGGTGAGGGTTTCTCCATCCTCTGCAGAAACTAGAGGCTACACTGAAGGGTGATCTGCTAAAGTGCCAGAAGTGGCTGGAAGTGTACCTGGAGGCGGAGAAGCAGATGAAGATGTTCAAGAGCTGCCTGACCATGCAGGAGATATTCAGCCAGCAGAAGAGTGCCTGCCAGGGTCTGACCTACCGTCGCATCCCCCTCCCTGACTTCTGTGCTCCCAAGGAACAGGTACCACTTGTACCACAGATGCTGCCACCTCCTTCCCAAGCCATCCCTGCTGCTGCCGGGTGAATGTTACTTGGGTGCTTAGTGTCACCCAGCCCCAGGACTGTGGTGGTGCCCCGGCTTGGTGTGGGGTGCTTGCTGGGGCAGAGAGAGTCTACTGGGAGATGCTGTGTGGAGATCCTGGGTACCATCAGCCAGCCGGGGATGGAGGGGAGGCTGCTGGGCTGGATCTGGCACATGCAGTGAGGAGGTGAGGGTCTCAGCCTGGAGGCTGCTGGACAAGGGGATCCCATGATGTGGAAGGGAGGTGGGCTACACCCATAAGAAAATAGCTTTTCTCCTGGCAGGACTTTGACCGGCTACTGGAGGCGATGAAGAGTGCTCTGGCCGAGGACTCGCAGGCAGCCTTTGTGTTCAACTGCTCCAGTGGCCGAGGCAGGACCACCACAGCCATGGTCATTGCTGCCCTCACCCTCTGGCACTTCAACGTGCGTACTGGAATCTGCAGCTCTCCCTGAGCATCAGGCTGGAGCAGGGGCTGCCGGGGAGGCTCAGCACAGCCTGCAGTACACACGCAGCAGGGTTAAACGGAGCATCGGGAGGGCCAGGGCGGGCTGCTAGGGGCGGATGCTGTTTGTTGGCCTCTTGCTGTGCCAAGCCCCCATCTTGCTCCAGCAGAAGTGTGGGTCCATCCCTTGTGAGCTTTTACATTGTTTCCAAGAGCTCCCACACTAGGACAGAGGATTAAGGGCAGCAGAGTTGTGGCTTCCTCCTTGCAGAGCAGATGGTGGGGGTGAAATTTTTGTCTTCGCTGCCCAGGGAAAGGGGAGGTGGAGGAGGGGTCCTGGAGGGTTGCATTTGGGGTTTGCATTTCTGCTCAGCTGTTGGGCAGCAGAGACAGGGCTGTGCAGCCCCTGATGTGCTGACTCTCTCTGACTGCCTCAGGGCATCCCTGAGATGAGCGAGGAGGAAATCGTGAGTGTGCCTGATGCCAAGTACACCAAAGGGGAGTTTGAGGTGAGTCCTTGAGCCTGACTCAGTTTCAGGATCCCCCACTCCTTGCTACTTTAGCCACAGCTACTTGTTTGGAGAGGCTGGGTCCTCTCTTGGGCAAAAATGGCTCAGTTGGGTCAAATTGAGGAGGCACCCAGTGAAGCCTTTGCCACTTCTGCCCACGCTCCAGGTGGTGATGAAGGTGATCCAGCTCCTACCTGATGGTCACCGGATGAAGAAGGAAGTGGACATGGCCCTGGACACTGTCAGTGAGACCATGACACCCATGCACTACCACCTCCGAGAAATCATCATCTGTACTTACCGGCAGGTGAGCTGCACCTACATGCTCTCTTCCCATTGACACAGGGCTGCCCGAGTCCATTGCACCCGATCCCAGAGGGCGCAGCAAGCCTTTGGGACCAGCCCTTCTGAAGTTGGATGGTTTCTTGTGCTGAAGCTTTCTAGCATGTCGCTAGAGAGGTGCTAGGGCTCTTAGTGCCATCTTACACCTGGTGCTGTCCTGCATCCTAGCCAGCATCCCACCTATCTGGTGCAGTCCCACATCCCACACCATCCTGCATCCCCAGCCTGCAATCTGCTTGTCTGGTGCTGTCTCGCATCTTGGACAGCACCCTGCTTGTCTGGTGCCATCTTGTATCCCACCCAACATCCTGCATCCTGGCCAGCATCCTGCCTATCTGATGCCATCCTGCATCCCACCCAGCATCCTGACTGACTGGTGCTGTCCCGTACTCTGGCCAGCATCCTGTCTGTCTTGTGCCATCCTGCCTCCCACCTAGCATCCTGCCCACCCCGGTGCCGTCCTGCATCCCACTCAGCATCCCACCCCTCACCCTGCATACCAGTCCAGTGCTATCCCACATCCCGCCTGGTATCCTGCCTGTTTGGTGCCATCCCGCATTCTAGCCAGCATCCCACCTGTCTGGTGGCATCCTGCCTTCCACCCAGCATCTTGACTCTCTGGTGCTGTCCTGTGCTCTGGCCAGCACCGTATCTGTCTGATGCCATCCCACATCCCACCCAGCATCCTGCCCATCCTGGTGCCATCCTGCATCCCACTCTGCACTCTGCCCATCCCATCCGAGATCCCGTCTGCCCAGCACCATCCTGCCCTCCCGCCTGGCAGTGCACAGCCGGCAGAGGGCAGGGCTGGTCCATCCCAGCCCCAAATGCTCTGGCTCCTTTCAGCTCCAAAGAAGACCCATCCGTGCCCACGCAGGATGCATCCTGCTTTGCGTGGAAGCTTCTGTGCAGCTGATGAAGAGAAGGAAGGATGTATAATTTATTTAGATTTGGTTTGTTTGGTTTTATTTTTAAGCTGTGCAACTAATTCATGGATCCTAGAAGGGCTGAGCTTGAGGGTCGCATCGTCCCTGGCCAGGCTGGATCGACCTATGTCCCTGCCAGCAATGGTCTTGCCTGCAGCTGCCATTGACTTCTTTTTTTTTCAATTAATGACTGCAAATGATTGACTGAGGGAAAGAAAACCCAGTGCGTTTAATCACCCCGTAACATTCACAGCAGCCTGGGCATTTGCCTTTTGGTTTATGGGTTTTTTTTTTTGCATTGGGAGGGAAAATCTGAGCTCTGTGGGATGAGTTGGTGGGCACTGAAAAATAGCTTCTGTGAAATTATTAGTGATAAGCAATTTTGTTTTATTTGTTCCCTCTCCTTTTGCATCTTTGGGAGGTGGCCATGTGGCTGGTTGGAAGTCTCACCTACGTTATTGTGTGCTTTGCTGCTGCACAGCAAAAATACTCCCGTCCTAAATAAGTGGCTGCCTTCTTATGGATTTAATTATGCTCTCCAGTGACCTCGAATGAGCCCCATCTCACGGCTGCCTCCTGCTCACCGTGTCTGTAGGCTCAGCTTTGGGGCTCCCGAGAGGAAGACCATCACCCGGCTGCTCTCGGTGTGATTTGTTCTTTTTTTTATTTTCCTGGAAGACGATTCCCGTGACCTCCTTGCCCCTCTTCCTGGTTCTTGGCAGTCAGGACCAGTATGTGGGTGTTCCTGGGCCATATCCTGTTTCCGAGCTGGCCGTACCCAACTTGCCTTGGCAGTCCAGTGGGAAAGTGAGATAAAGAGGGGGGCATCCGCTACCCCCGCAGCCACTGCCATAGGAAGAGCCTTTTGTTGCCGCCTGCATTTTGCATTTCTCTCTTTGCTGCTCCAGCGATTCCACTGGATTTGGCTGAGCCAGAAGGATTCATGGACAAATGCTTCAATTTTCATTTATTACTTTTCCCCTAATAACGGGAAGCTTGAAGAAGAGAATTAGGGGAATTCTGTAGTCTAAGCATTGCCCTAATGGACTTTTAATTAAGGTGTGGTTAGTGTTTGGAGAAACATGAGGTTTGGATGAAGAGCAGGATGGAAAAGGTGCTCTGGTATTTGCCTGGGCTTGTTCCTACCCTTTCTCACCCCTAACTGGGAGGAAAAAATATGAAAGTATAAGAAAATAATAAATAATAAGATAGAAGATATATAATGGGATAATAAAATAGTAAATGATAGGATTATATGATAAATAAATAAGATGATAGAATAAAATGATAAATAATAGGACAATATAATAAAAATTAAATGGGATTATATATTAGAATAGTAAATAATATGATAACAGGATCTGCTCTCTGCAAACATTGGCACAGGGGAGTCATTTTTTTCCCAAGGGCAGAACAACTTGCCTGGTGCTGCCAGGAACAGGGGTGCAAATGGGTTGAACAAACCCCAGTTTTCAAAGCCCATGGGTGGAAATGCTTGCCTGCCATGACAATGATCAGCTAGGGAAGGACCTGGAGAAAGCAGAGCAGGCTTGTGCCTGAGAGTGGGTTGATGCTCACACTGGAGCAAGAAATTGCTGCTTTTTGGGGTGGTCTGTAGGGTTTGCAGTGGGATTAACTGTGAGACCAGGGCTTTTATCATAGAATCATAGAATGGTTTGGCTTGGAAGGGACCTTAAAGATCATCTAATTGCAACCCCTCTGCCATGGGCAGGAACACCTCCCACCAGAGCAGGCTGCTCAAAGCCTCATCCAACCTGGCCTTGAACACCTCCAGGGATGGGACACCTCCAGCTTCTCTGATCAACCCATTCTAGTGCCTCTCCACCCTCGTTGTGAAGAAATTACTCTTTTTGTCTAGTCTAAATCTTCCCCTCTCCAATTTATAGTCCTATCCTATCACTTATAAAAAGTCCCTTATCGCTTATAAAAAGCCTTTATAAAAAGTCCCTCCCCAGCTTTCTTGTAGCCCCTTTCAGGTACTGGAAGGTTGCCGTAAGGTCTCGTCAGAGCCTTCTCTTCTCCAGGCTGAACAAACCCAAGTCTCTCAGCCTGTCCTTGTATGGGAGTTGCCGGCTGGCTGTTTATTGTTTATTAATTCTTAGAAGGAGAATCATTGCAGGGTTAATCTGTTCTTAAAATAACACATAATAATAATAATATATAATTATATGTGTATATATGTGAAAACATAATAATAGGAGGTACTGTGGGCACCAGCCTTGGAGCAGGGTGTTGGATGGCTGCCGTGACCGTGGTGGAGGTTGAATCTGACCAGGGGATGCTGGAAAGGGACAGGTCTTTCTCTGGAGAAATGATTTGCAGTTGAGGTTTCAAGGACAGTTTGCACCTGTGCATCTATTTCTGCCTCCTGGCACGCTCCCTCCCCTGCATTTAGCTGTCCCTCATCTATTTTTGAGATCTGTACAGTGAAGAGGAAGTTTTTATATGCTGAAAACCGCAAGGTAATGAGAGCCTGGACTGCCAAGCCATAGTAGGAACGGGCTGGAAGGATGCATTTATTTTTGTTCCCAAAGTGGTCCTCCCTCTTCAGCTGGAGGCCAGGCAAGGGCTGCAGGTTGGACCTGGGCTCCTTTGGAGCAATAACAGGGTTAGAGGAATGATAGGTAGAGGTATAAATGGATCAGAAGGTTGTGATCAGTAGCATAGAGTCTAGCTGGAAGCCTGTAGCTAGCAGTGTTCCTCAGGGGTCAGTACTAGGCCCAGTCTTGTTAAACATCGTGATGTGAATGAGGGGACAGAGTGTACCCTCAGCAAGTTTGCTGATGACACAAAACTGGGAGGAGTGGCTGACACGCCAAAAGGCTGTGCTGCCATCCAGCGAGACCTGGGCAGGCTGGAAAGCTGAGTGGAGGGGAACCTAATGAAGTTCAATAAAGGCAAGTGCAGAATCTTGCATCAAGGAAGGAATAAACCCATGCACCGGCACAGGTGAGGGGTTAGCCTGCTGGAAAGCAGCAGTGTGGAGAAGGGCCTGAGAGTCCTGGTGGACAACAAGTCAACAGTGAGACAGCAACGTGCCCTTGTGGCCAACAAAGCCTGGGAAGCATTAAGAACAGGGTGGCCAGGTTCTCCTCCCCCTCTACTCTGCCCTAGTGAGGCTCCATCCGGACTCCAGTTCTGGACTCCCCGGCTCGTGAAAGACAAGGAACTACTGGAAAGAGTCCAGTGGAGGCCACAGAGGTGATGAGGGGAATGGAGCATCTCTCTTTGAGGAAGAGCTGAGAGCCCTGAGTCTGTTCAGCCTGGAGAAGAGAAAACTGAGAGGGGATCTCATCCATGCTGATCATAGAATCATAGAATAACCAGGTTGGAAGAGACCCACCAGATCGAGTCCAACCATTCCTATCAAACACTAAACCATGTCCCTCAGCACCTTGTCCACCCGTGCCTTAAACCCCTCCAGGGAAGGTGACTCAACCCCCTCCCTGGGCAGCCTCTTCCAGTGCCCAGAGACCCTTTCCATGAAAAATTTTTTCCTAATGTCCAGACTAAACCTCCCCTGGCAGAGCTTGAGGCCATTCCCTCTTGTCCTGTCCCCTGTCACTTGAGAGGAGAGGCCAGCACCCTCCTCTCTACAACCTCCTTTCAGGTAGTTGGAGAGAGCAGTGAGGTCTCCCCTCAGCCTCCTCTTCTCCAGGCTAGACACCCCCAGCTCTCTCAGCCGCTCCTCGGAAGACTTGTTCTCCAGACCGTTCCCCAGCTTCGTTGCTCTTCTCTGGACTCGCTCCAGAGCCTCAACATCCTTCTTGTGGTGAGGGGCCCAGAACTGAACACAGGATTCGAGGAGCGGTCTCACCAGAGCCGAGTCCAGAGGGAGAAGAACCTCCCTGGATCTGCTGGTCACGCCGTTTCTGATCCAAGCCAAGATGCCATTGGCCTTCTTGGCCACCTGGGCCCCTGCTGGCTCACATTCAGTCACTGTCAACCAACACCCCCAGGTCCCTCTCCTCCAGGCAGTTTCCAGCCAGACTTCTCCTAGTCTGTAGCTGCTCAGGGTTGTTGTGCCCCAAGTGCAGGACCCGGCACTTGGCCTTGTTAAACCTCATCCCATTGGTCTCAGCCCAGCGGTCCAGCCTGTTCAGATCCCTTTGCAGAGCCTCCCTACCCTCCAGATGATCGACACTTCCACCCAGTTTAGTGTTGTCCACAAACTTACTTAGGGTGCACTCGATGCCTTCATCCAGGTCATTGATGAAGACATTGAACAGGGCTGGACCCAACACCGAGCCCTGGGGAACCCCACTTGTCACTGGCCTCCAGCTGGAGTTAACTCCATTTCCCACCACTCTCTGGGCCCTCCAGCCAACCAGTTTTCCACCCAGGAGAGTGTGTGCCTGTCCAGCCCAGAGGTGACAGTTTCCGAAGCAGAATGCTGTGAGAAAGTGTGTCAAAGGCTTTACTGAAGTCCAGGAAGATCCATCCACAGACTTTAGCATCTGAAGGGTGGGTGTCAGGAAGGTGGGGCCAGGCTCAGTTCAGTGGTGTCCAGCAACAGGACAAGGGGCAATGGGCACAAACTGGAACACAGGAAGTTCCACCTCAGCATGAGGAAAAGCTTCCTTGCTGTGAGGGTGACGGAGCACTGGAACAGACTGTCCAGGGAGGCTGTGGGGTCGCCTTCTCTGGAGATATTCAAACCCACCTGGACACATTCTTGTGCAACCCACTCAAGGTGACCCTGCTTTAGCAGGGGAGGTTGGTCTGGATTAGCTCCAGAGTTTCCTTCCAACTCCAACTGTTCTGTGATTTTGTAGTTTTTCCCTGGCACAAGAGGTCCTCGTGGGTCACTCACCACCAAACTTCTCATGTGGATAGAGAGCAGGACCACAGATGAGGACTGAGTATAAGAGGTGCCTCTTGGATGCTCTCCTGAAGCAGGTATCACCTCAGCCGGTTTCTCACTTCTTCCAGGGGAGGTCAGTCAAGGATGAAAAGGAGAGATGGACACTGCAGCTGAGGAGCCTGCAGTATCTGGAGCGCTACATCTACTTGATCCTCTTCAATGCCTACCTGCATCTTGAGAAGAAGGACTCCTGGCAGCGGCCCTTCAGCCTCTGGATGCGTGAGGTGAGGCTTTGCCTGCCTGAGCTGCCAGCAGGACTTTGCTCCACCTCATTTTATATGGGTCTGGGAAACAGCCCCCATTTTTATTTTATGTATGATTTTTGAATGGTTGTCAGGGACATCTCATCCTGTTCCTTTTCTCTGGTAAGCTCCCACCTTGCTCGGCTGGTGGCTCTCCTCAAGGAAAGCCAGGCAGGTCATTGGAGATGGGTGACCCACCATATGGATGAGGTGCTCCCCGAAACTTGTCCCTTTTCTGAGTTTTCCAGGGTTTTATTTTGATCTGCCAGTTGGGATTGCAGCGTCTTGGGGTGGGAGGCCACTAGCCACCCCGCTGGTGACCTCTGCCTGATTTGGTTAGCCTGCCTGGCTTGGTTGGGTTACCGGGCTTTCTTTGCACACAAACCCACTTCTAGTCTCTGCAGCATATGAAAAATATAACTTCCTGGCCAAACAGGTTGGGGGTTTGAAAGAAAAGGATTATTAAAAGCAGCCTGCTTTGCCTTGCCTAGCTGGGATCAGTGGCATGCACTGGAGGGATGATGGGAATGCAAGAAAATTGAGATCCAGCTGGAAAAATGGAATGGGGAGTGGATAAGAGACCCCACATTTTCTGTATTCCCTGCTTTTAATATCTTTTACATTTTTTATTATGCAGAGATTAGTTTTTCTTTCTTAGTTTTTTCTTTCTTGCCTGCCTTTGTGGGAAAAACCCTCGTCCCTTTGCTTGCCTCTGCCAGCGCTGCTAATTCATATTGGCATGTTTGATCCACTGGGCGGGAGATAAAAGTGGCGGCTGCCAGCTCCGTTCCCCATCCCTCCCCAGCTCCATCTCGCTGGAAGGGACTGCGGTGAGGAAGGGGGGGTGGCTGATGCCCACCCTGGTGTGGCATCTCGGTTATGCTGGTGTTTGCATTGCCCATCGGTGCAGGGGGAGGCTGGGGCTGGGCCATCATTTAGTGGAGATGTGTGATGCTCACTGTTGGCCAGATGCTGGGTGTATGGGTTTAAATTCATCTTTAATGCAACATCTTTAATACTTGGCTTTACATGGGGAAATACACCCACCTTGTGGATACAAGGAGCCTTTGACCCCAAAAGCGCCCCTTCCTGCTGCATAATCCCCGCGTTTTTAGCAAAAACAAGGCACCATTGTAGCTTTTTGGCAGAAAGGTGCCAAAGCCAACAAACCCTGTGTCGGCTGACCCCAACAGCAAGGAAGTGGCTTATGAAATGGATAAACCGTGGCTGGAGGAAAGCTGGGGGCTGCAGAAGAGGGGTTGATATGGGGGTGCAGCGAGATGCTGGGTTGCATCTTCATCCGGAAGGTGGCTAAAGCATCCTGAAGATGCTAAGGGGAGTTAAATGTCTCTTCTCCCTCTGTTTGCAGGTGGCAGCAGTTGCTGGGATCTATGAGGTCCTGAACCAACTGGGCTTCCCCGAGCTGGAGAGCCTGGAGGGCAAAGCCCTGTGCACGCTTCGGAGCCGCTGGCAGGCACAGGGAAGCACCTCCCGCCCTTTCCGTGGGGAATTTGTGTAGGGTTAGGGACCGGGGATGGGGTCCTGCTGCTTTCTCCTGGGGGGAGGGAGAGGAAAAAGACTGTTTTCCCAAAACCTGGGGGTGTGGGGAGGGAGGGCCAAGCCCCAGAACTGCCTTAGAATGTGAGAATTTCTGGGGTTCTTTTGGATGCAATAAAAATACTGTAAATTAAAAATCAATCCTTTTGGGCAAGTGCTTAATTGAGAGCAGGGTGTGATTTGAAAAGCAGCTCTGAAATGCTGGGATGCAATCGCTTGAATTAGCTTGGTGCACGGAATCGTACCAGATTTTTCAAGACTATCCTCGCTTTCTCCCTAAACCAGTGCAGCATGCACACACAAATACACGTGTATTTATTTACACGTGTGTGTATATATGTGCATAAGTACACAGGTGTACACACACATCTATGCATAGATATCTATCTCTCTGTGTGTATATAAATGTTCATATATTTGTGGCTCTGTGTGCTTATATGTCTGTGTGGAGCTATAAACACTTGTTGCCTGGATTAAGACTCGCCGACATCTCTGTCACTGTCGACTGGGATGTTTTTAAGGTTTGGACATCTTTATTTTTGTTGGTTCTTCTCAACTTATTTTGTTGTGGTTGTGGCTGGGGTGGGAAGGAGTCATGGCACCAGGTTTGGGGGTCCACCCCCCCCCCCCCAAGACCTGCCCTTTCATTGCCAAGGTGATGCTGGGGGTGGGGGGTGGCTGCTCAGCAAAGACTAGGCTTAAAAGCATAATTAATAGAAGGAATTGTTTTGTTTGGGTTTTTTTGTTTTGTTTGGTATTTTTGGTTTTGTTTTTTGTTTGTTTTAAGGAAAGGAGCACGAGGGAAGAGTGAAAAATAAAGTTAATCAAAGCAAGATGCAAAGGAGGGTTCCACTGCCCCCCTTTCTCTCACAGTGGGAGGAGAGGAGCTTCGCATCTGAGGGGATGATGGGGAAGTTGCTGGTACGGGCGGGAGTCCGGATGAGGGATGATAAAATAGGATGGGGAGCACAAAAGCAGGAGCACATGCTCAGTCTCTCCCAGCAGCTGCTTTCATCTGCTGCCAGTGGCAGGAGCCGCAGGCAGCAGAAATTCAAATGTGAAGGGTGGAAAGAAAAATATTTTTAAATAGCAAGTGATGCTTTTTCTTAAACATCGGGGTGGTTCCTGCTGTGGCCGCGAGAGCCCCAGTTCCCATGGGGTCCCTCATTCGTTTTGACTTTAGGTTTACTTTTTAAATGCAGAAATACCTGCCTGAATATTTTGTCCTTCGATAAATATTTCAGTGTTTGGATAATTCACTGCCGAGGTGATAGGACAGTTGACTTAGTGATTTGCAAGAGGCTGTTGATGCTATTTTTTTCTTTTTTTTAATACAGCATATACTCTCCATCTTTGCAGTACAGTAAATCTCTGTTTATTCACTAAATAAATTACCTGCAGGGTCCTTTGCTTTCAGCCAGGCTGCAGACCCATCCTAGCAGCAGCCCCTGGAAGTCTTGACTAATAGCCCTGACTTAATTAGGCAGGGTTTTTAATTGCTTAGGAAATCTCAGTCCCTTTCATCTTGGTAATGAAGGCTGGAGTTTTGCGTCACCTGAACTGGGATCTCAAAGACTTCTTTCTGCTTCCCCACCTTCCTGACAAGCAATTTCCAATGTGGGGCAAAAGCAGTTGCTTGGAAAGAATAAAAGCCTTGGAGGTGGGAATGTGTTTGAATGTGAAAAATCAACTGTGCTGTATTCTCCTTTTCCCTAGTCTGGGAATGCAGAAACCTAGCTCCCTCTCCCAGATGATAAATTAAACCTGGCTCTGAATGGGTTTTTGGAGGTATTTACTCCAGCTGAAGCTCTCAGTGCAAGGCAGGGAGGGATCTGAGGAGGTCCCAGCAGGGGAGGAATGGCTGAGAGATGGGGCGGAGCATCCTCAGGGGTGCTGGATGACCTGGTCTGCATCAATTATCCCACCCTGACTGCTATAGCAAATTGATTTTTTTTTTTTTTTCAAATTAAGTTCATAGAATCACAGTTCCACTTCTTCCCATTGTTCTAACCAGCTGTGGCTGCACCATTAAGCTCTGCTGAGATAGCTTCCTGCCTATTTCCATCCTGACCTGGAGGACGTTCCTACCCTCAGCATATTCTGTGAGCTCAGCACATCCCCTGTGAGTTTACCACTTGCCGGTGTTGAAAGGCTCATGGGGTGATGGGGGTGCTAGTGCCATGCCTGTTAAAACCGTGGCTCCAGCAAACAGATTGGCAATTGGGAAAGCATTCAGCCAGAGACAAAGTGAAATGGAGGGAGATATAGATATTATATATATATAGAACAATTGTAGAATGTATGTTATGTATTGTTATAGATAATATATATACTATATTGTATATATATACATATGTTGTATATTATATATTGTGTATATCTGTTATATAGTTTTTATATATAACAGTTATGCAATAATGTAAAATATGCACTCTATAATTACTCTGTAATACAATGTATAAGATACGCAATAACTATGTAATAACACATATATAATATACATTACATATAACATATAGTATATACATAGAAATCAAAATAGAAATATAAAAAGCAGCTGTTAGTAAGATGGAGTTAATGAGCTGACCTCCAGCCTCATTGGGGTATATTCCCTACCAGGAACAGCATTTCCATTTGAGGAGGCATCAAGGGGGAAGGAGAAAAATGCTTATAAAAATGAAAAACAAAGGATGCTTTTATATTTTTTTTCTTTTTTGAAAAGTGCTGCTTTCCATTGGCTGGGTCTGCTAGCTGGCCTTTTTGCTAGAAATTGCTTAGCCTGAGGTTCAGGCTTTATTTTTTCACCTTTTTATTACTTTTGACTCCTATTTACCCTGGCCTTCTACAAGTTCTTGACCCTCGGTTAGCTGTGTTATACTTCTGTTTCTCTGCTCTCCTGATCGTCCTCTTCACGGCTTTGAGCATGGGAATACAGCCATGGGGATCTGAAGTTATTTTGAGGCAAATAAGTAAAATGATTTAGTAGTGGACAGGGACGGTTGGAATTGATGATCTCAAAGGTCTTTTCCAACCTAATGATTCTGTGAAGTATTTAAATCCCAGCCAGCAGTTCTAGGGGGTTGATTTCAGAGCAGGAAATGCTGCTGTGCTGGCCCGATGGCATAACATCCATTCATATAGCAGGTGGTACAGCATCTCTGTGTTCATCCTGGGTCTGCATCTTGTTTCCGAAGGAAAACAGGGTGTCCCTACAGCTCTGGGTATCATTGCCCATGTTTTTTTGGGCTTTGTTTTATTTACAGGTGCTTTTTCCCAAACCTGCAGGGTCCTGGGAAAATGGGAAAGAGCCAGCTCTGCAGCTGTGGGAGCCTTGCTGGCTTTAGGGATGTGATGTCCAGGCTCCCTAAGGATGTGGAGCCAGGCTCCATGGTGTATTACAATGAGGAAAGGGGAGAAGCCACCATCTCCTGAAATCTCCCTGCATCCCGCTCTTGCACCTGTGTTTATACAGGCGGGTTGAGGTGGGTCATGGAAATTCTCAGCACTGTGTTAAAAAAAAAAAAAAATACCCACCCCTTATTCTGCCTATGGAAAAAGTTACTCATGGCATTGAAAATGCCATTGAAAGAGATGAGATGTGGAGCTGGAGTATTTTGAAAAGGGGACCACAGCTGCCTTAACCAATACATAGTGCTTTTGCCTGTGCCTGGGGGTGGGGAAATAATAAATTATAGCTATATTGCTGTAGGAGTGGATTTGAAAGGTGCCGTGGTAGCCGAGCCAGTTTGGAAATCCAGCTCCATTGTCATAAAAACAGTGAGTTATTTTATTACTTTTTTTTCCCCTTCTTTCTGGCTACAGCATGGGGGTAACGTGGCAATGGTGACTTTTGTAGCTGTGCTTTGCTAGTGGCTAACGAGATTATTTTTTAAATGGATAAGCTTGTAGTTACTAATGCTTCTCTGCCTTCCTGTCCCTGAGGATTTTGGTGCATGCTGATATACCCTTTCCAGGTTTTTCTCATCATGTTCTTTTCTCATAGCAAAGGTCACAAATAAGGATGTAATTAAAAAGCCCACCTGTATATAATGAGACATGATGAACCTGTAACCACTGGCAGTGTTAGATGGTATTCTATGTCTGTATGGGGATAAAGGCTGTCTTTTAAATTCCTATTAAACCATTTACTGGCAGAATAATACTACATGGAATAAACATGTACAGTAAATACATAAATTTACTGCACAGAAGGGTGAAATGTGGCCAGGGACACATCCCAGGTCCCCCACCCCTCATAAAACTCTCCCCAAATAAGTCAGCCTGTGGGACACCCTCTATTATTTTTATATTATTGAAAGGCGTATTTAGTTGTCTTAAAAGTGGACAAAATTATTGCTGTTCTCAGCCAGATTCTTCCTTTCTGCCTCTTTGCATCAGATGGGGGCTCTGGAAAAGGGACCTCTCTTTGGGCTTGACAGGGGTAAAAAGAAAGCTCTTACCTCAGCCAGGGTTTGGATTTGTTTTGGTTTGGTTTTTTTTCACCTTTCTCTTCTGGGTTAGTAGAAATCCTTGGAAGCTTAACTTCACATGTCTTTATGTTTTTTCGTACATCGAAAAGGGAAAATATGCCGAGGAGCCAATATTCCACTGGCACATGGGACAGCAAGGGGAAACCTGCCACAGCCCCAGCTAAATCACCACAGCTATCAGAGGCTTCAGGGCTGTGTGTGGGGTTTTTTAAAAAAAAACCTGGTTTTTTCCTATTTTCTCCATCCTGCTGTGGCAAATCTGCTTAAATATAAAATGTCAGATATACCCAAGCCCCACGGACATCACCTTTCCAAGGACCAGCTTGAGAGTATTCCCTAACTGTAAGTGAAAATAAAGCATGTTTTAGGGCTGGGAGATGATATAATTTCTATTTACTGAAGTAGGGAGGGTGCATGGGAAGAAGCTGAGCTCAGGGGAGCTGTGAGCAGGCCGGGGTGAAAGCGATGCTGGGGAGGCATGTGCTGGCATGGGGCCACTGCGAATAGCTCTGACATAACAGCTCTTAAAATCATAATAATTTCCATGTTTTTCTTTCTATGATGTACCTCTCTAGCAGAACCCCCCAATGAAACCGTTGGACCCCTGCAAAGCGAGAGCATCTGTGTTTCATTTTATACTTGAAGAATAGTAATTAAGATGCTTTTGCAGAGCCAGGGCTTGAAAAAACTAAAAATAAAAGACATATAGGCACAATAACAGACCTCTGAGCACCATAAATTTTCATTTCACCCTTGTTTTCACCTTCCCAGCCCTGTCAGGCTCCTGAGCATGGCTTGTTTTGGGGCCAAGATCCCTGCTGTTTCAGGGAGCAGAGTGGCAGGTATGGGGTGTGCTGCAGCAGCAGGAATAAATCACGGACAGTGCAGAGAAGGGGGATTTTTGGCTAAATCCAGAGGAGAGCAGTGTGAATATCATCCTGTGTAGACGGGAATGCATCCCTCTGGGCAGCAAGGGGATGTTTTCCGAAGCCTTAAAAATTTGGGGCATCATGGAAAGCATCAGAGTTAGACCTTTTCTTGCAGCAAAGTGTATACAACCCATGGTACCCAGGCTTGAAATGACTTTCCCCCTTTTACTCACATCTGACCTTTGAATGTTACGGGGGAAGAAAAAAAATGCAGTTTCCTGGCCCTCCAACCACCTCAGGGTGCTTCTGGCCCCGTCCAAATGAAAAATTAATTTTATCCAGCTCGAGCTGAAAGCACTGGAAGAAGAGATGAGGCTCAGTGAGATTCGCTCAAAAGCGCTCGGTGGCTGGCAGGAGTCATGCTGGAACGATAACCATTGGATGAGTGAGGCCTTGGGGGACTGGGAAATGCTCAATGCCTAGCGTGAAAGGCAAAAAAAGAAAATAGATTTAGATTTATACATCAGTAAGCTTAATTTTAGCAGGAGGATGATTAAAAATTAATAAGATGGTCAATGTATAGAGAGGGGAAGGAGCACCTGGAGGGAGTTGGGGCAGGCTAACCTCGTTCATGTTGGGCCTTGACAGCAGAAAGGTTGCTGTCAATAAAGGGAAGGTCTCAGGATGCCAAGAGAGCGTGGAGGAATGGATGTCTCCTACCAGCCAGCCCCATGGTGTGGGTGCATCTTTCGGCAGGGACAGCTCATCTTCCCAGAGATGAAGCAATGCTGGTGGGATGCGGGTGATGATGTGGTCAGCATCCTGCTCCCAAGCCATAGGTGGTCTGAGTAGCTGCTGCTCACCAGCACTGAGAGGCTTTAACAGCCGCCTGGGTCCCAAGGATAGGATGTATATATTTCTCTTGGATGCTGCCATGATCAGGTGGCTTTAAGCCTCTATGTATGCACTGTGGTTTTGGGAAGGAGCGGTTAACTAGGTTTCCACCCATCATGATGGGGAGCCCCTCATCCAGGTGTCTGGGCTGGCTGGGCAGCTGATTTATTTAAACTGTGGCGGTGCCGAACGCCTGAACTCCTCTGTCATTCTGCTGACCTGGAGTTCGACATCTGCTGCAGCCGGGCTTTGTGTTGCATTACAATTGGAAAACAAGTATTTTGGGGGGTTTATTTTTTGCTTTCCCATCAACAGGAGCCAGCTGTGCCAGTGGAGATTTCTCTGCAAACCTTGCAGTGTGGTTCCTAGAAGGAGAGCAAGTTTTTCCCTCCTCTTTTCCAAGCCTTCACCGCTGACAGTAGGGGCTGGAAGCCATCCAAGGCTGTCAGTATAAATCTTGCTGACCTTGTTTCACCATCCCTTAACTTGCAGTTCAGCATCTCCCTTCAGCCAAGGCCGGTGTAGACTTCCACTTTCTGGCTCATTTATTCCTTTTTCAGCTTTACAGTTTCATTTCCCAAGCTTGCCTGTTGATCCCTGGGTGGGCAGGGGGCTGAGGAGGAGACTCCCAGTCCCTATAAACCTCCCAGTGAGGGTGCCACGACAAATACCTTGCAGGAATTTGGAGATGCAGACGTAATTGAGTGCTCTGCAAGCAGACTCATTTTAGGGATGAGCCTGAGCGTGGCTCACAGGAGAAGTGATGTGGTTAGGTGGGACGAGTGGTAGATTCTTCCCCTCTGATCAGCTGGGTGCAGGGCTCTGATGCCAGCAAAGGCTGCCCAGGTCCATCATGGCCCTGTTTCCTGGTAGGGTCTGTGCTCCATCCCCATCTTGGAGCAGGCCATGTGGCCGTATGGGAATTTGTCACTCTCCGGGGGTTCTTGCTATAGTCCTTCATGCATTATCCCTATCTTTCTGTGATAACTTGATGTCACATTTGCTGGGCAGCTGCTTCCAGGGTTATTGTCTGCAGGGAAATTCCATGTGCTCATGGGATGCCAGCCTCACCAAGGAGGCAGAGAGACTGGCAGCTTTTGGAGATAAGTGTTGCAGAATGGCCAGTGATGGGAAGAGTTTAGGACCTTACATTGCAGTTCACTATAGTTTCCCATCCTGGCTGGCCCAGCTGCTCCAGAGACCCAACTCTTCCCTTCTGGGTCTTGGTCCTCCTCCAAATCCACAGCATCATGTTCTACTTGCATCCTAGGTGCTAAATCCTAATATGAAGAACTTGGTTTTTCAGCTGCAGCCAAGTCTTACCTTAAAGATTGTGATGATGCAGCGTGTTTGGGGCCTTGTGGAAGAGTATTGACAGTTGCTGCCATTGTCACTTGGCTTCAAAACAGCATGCAGTGTTATTTGTTATGTTAGCAGGAGGAATTTGGTGGCAGAATGTATCAGATATGCATATTTGCATTAGTATTTTTCCTGAGCAAAGCTCTATGGCTCTGAGTTTGTGCATGAGTGCTTGTATGCAAGGGACCCAAGGGGTGTGCAAGGCAGATGGGCACAGCTTTGCTTTTTCACTTCTGGAGGAAAAGTCCAGAAACCTTTAAGTTGTATCCCCAGACGGCAGCTAATTGGATTTTACTCAGGGTGCACCACGAGGAGCTTGGTGTTGCAGCTAGGAAAAGTGCTGGCCTAAATAGGTTGATGTCAGAAGAGATCGGAGGAGTCTGCAGAGAAGCACAGCAGCTATCTTCATGCAGGGGAAAGGCAAGAAAATTCAAATAAATGGCACAAAATATCCTGGGTGTGAGCAGCTGCAAGAAACATTCAGATAAAACAGGAGGAAAAACTTTCCAAGATAAGGAAAGCAAGAGCCAAAAAACATGTCCTGGGGGCTTGCGGAGGCTCGCTCCATCTTTGGAGGTCTTAAAGCATGGATTAGGGAGAGATCTGCCAGGAATGATCCTGCCTTGGGGCAGCCAGAGACCAGATGATGTCCTCTCAGCCTCTGTGAGCAGGATTTGTGCTCCGCTCTCCCCTCCACCTTTGGGACTCTCATTGGTGGTCTCCTAGCACTGTCCCTAAAAATCCACCTGGAAAGAGCTGAGATGCTGGGAAAGGGATGGCTTTTCCAGCTTCAGCCAGGGACTGCTTGAAGGAGGGGAGGGAAGCTGCTCAGGGGGCTTTTCTCTCCAAATATTGAGGTTCCCCTTCTGCCACCAGTGCTGCAGCAGTAACTGTTTTCAGGTTTAATCTCATGGCGGCTCTGCGTGTCTGAGGGATGAGGTCATGCTCACTCACCCACAGCCTGCTGGCGCTTTCACTTCAGTCCCTCTAGTTTGGAGAGCTGGGGGGTGGGAGGGTGGGACTGCTATCCCTGCAGGGGCCCTGGGTCCCTGCATGGTGGGGTTTGGGATGCCCCCCTAACAACCAAGCACCACTGCAGACCTTTGCCCTTCTCTGTGCGTCGATGTGTGTTGCACGGGGTTTGGGGACAAGCATTGGGTAAAACTCCTGGCCATGCCCCCCTGCCTACCCTACCTGTGCCCTGTGCCTGGGATGCTCCTCCATCTCTACCACGGTTCCAGCTTGCTTCTTGCAGCTGCTTTTAAAAGTGCAAACCAAACCAACCAACTGGAGAAACACTTTTATTCCTTCTTTCTATTGACTTTTTTTTTTTTTTGCCACTTTTACCCCTTCTTGCCAGAAATCAGCCCATCAATCCGAATGCAGGGGCGGTGGTTTTCTAGCCTTTTGGATTAACAAACAGAAGCTTTAAATAACTGGGAGGAAGAAATGCAGTGAATGATGGCTGTATATACAGCTCTTGCTTCTTGCTCTAGCCGATCCCAAGCTCCTGGCTTCTAAACTCATGATATTATGGGTATAAACCTCAATTTAGGTAATTGGTGGAGACTGCTATGATTTTATTATACCTAATGCCATTCCCTCCAGGAAGCTTGCGTGGCTGAGCAGAACAACGGGTGCCCATAAAGACCCAAAAAAATAGACCAAGTTACCTATTTCTTTGTAATAAGAGATCCTTCCAGCTTGGTTTGAAGGTTTTCCCAGTGCTCAAATTCAGGATTAATTGCACTTGGGGGTCAACAGTCACATCTACTGCCAGTGGGAGGGACCACCCAGTGCTGAGGGTTGGGGAGCATTGCCTGGGCTCCAGCTCCGAGTGGTACCCAGCTGGGATGGGCAGGGCTTTGTAAAGCCTGGATAAAAAACAGGCTTTGGGAATACACTCTGGAATCTCCTGGAGGGAAACCAGTCTGGTTTGGGGTTTTAAAAGCAGCAGCTGTTGGCAGCCTTATTCTCTAGAAGCTGAAAAGAAAAACTGCTCCTCCCTGGACCTAGAGGTCACCTAATAAATGGGAAAGTCCCCAAAAAGATGTCATTGGCAGATATCAAGGCTGAAGAGAGAAGTGCCTGTTGAATAAGAAAGCAAAATTACAAAGTGTATTATTGATGGAGGAAACTGGAGCATTTAAAGAGGGGAAAACAGGAAAAGACTCCATTTGAACTCAAGAACGGAAAGGAAAAGGTTAAGCCTAAAGTCAAGGAAAAGGGTCAGGGCAGAGTTAAAGGCCAGGAGGGTAAAGGGGAAGCTACAAGACAAAGAAGAGAATAGAGGGGCCAAAGCAAAGGGGAAAGAGGCAGGAGGGAATGGGCCCCTAGGGGGGCTAGGGGTTGCAGCAGGGGTTCTCCTCAGCTGCAACTCAAATGGAGTGTTATGGGGCTTTAGGGGGGCAAGTGTGAATGTGTTGATGGGGAAAAGAATCTGGGATGTCTGGGTGTCCATCCTGCTGTCTTGGCCAGGTCCCCTCTGGGGTGTGTGAGATGCCTGGGGTCTCCTCTGTGTGGCTTCTGCCCTACTTGGGGGGATGCTATGATGCAGCTGCTGCCTCTCTTCTCCATCATTAATTTACATTCAAAAATTTAAACTCTTAGGGTTATCAGTTTAGCTTTCCCAGCAAGAGATATTTGCCTTGCTTTTTCACTTTTCCCACCCCTTCCTTATGTTGGGAATTAGGAAGAAGGCTAGAAAGAAAGAACAACTTTTTCTTTTTAAATGATTGCGTATTGGCTGAGATAACTCAAACATCCATTCGCAGTGGTTGATCATCTTAATATTTCCAGCAAGTGAGACCAGTGGGTAGGACTGATGTCTCTGCTAGGGTGAGAAATGAACATCTCGACATCTTGGAGCTCATGAGATCCACTTAAGGGTTTTGTTCCCGCCATGCATAGCAGGTTATAGGATTGGTAACTGAAACTATTTCTTTATTACCTTTAGATGCGTGGGGAGTTTTGTTTCAGTCTATGGCCATCGTTGTTCAGCAACTGGTCACCAGCTCAGACTTGTGCTGGTGAAGCCAGCGATTTGGTAACGTTGATAAAGTGTTAAGGGTCTAGAGGGACTGGATGAGTTCATGGATGAAGCAATAGTTTCTGCCTCTGCAAAGAAGTAATTAAATGATGTTTTGTGGAGCCGTTCTTCACGAGTAAAGTATGCTCTTTATTACGTGTTTTGTCATAGATCTGTTTACTCATAGTAAGAGCTTGTTCCAGCTTTAATGTTCTAGTGGGCGCATATCTGCTTAAATCGCCTAAAGTGCTTGGAGCACAAATTCTTTTTCTATCTTACATGCAAAGAATCTCTCACATATCACTTCTTGTGTTTAATTACATATGGCACTAGGCAACAGATGCCTGCAGAGACTTAAATTAGGAAATAAAATCTGGTTTTCCAATTTGAAATTCTGTAGTTGAAGCAAGCTTATTCATATCTCTTCTGGAGGTATCTTTGTGACTTTACCTACTTGGATTTTGATCCCTGAGACCTCAGTCTTCCCTGCTTTCCCCAGACCCCAACCCAATCACCCAGGTGGAACGTAAGGCTCTTCGCCTCTATCTGCAGCTCCAGAGTGATGCTTTAGCAGCATCCGTTCTGCATAACATGACTTGAGAACACTGAAGCACCTTGGTGATTCACCAGAAACGGCCACAGCCCACATGTGGATCTTTCTTCCAGCATCCATCAGCCCTGCCACACACCCACATCCACAACAGAGGTAAGCAGAGCTTTCTCAGATGGTGGTACTTTCCTGCTGCTTCTGGCATTACTGTGCTGCTGTACTTGGAGAAAAGCTCCAACTGAGGTCCTACATGGAGATCTGAAATAACGGTAGAGCAGATGTGAATTCTGCATCTTGATGTATTGCTTTCTGTGCTCGCCTTTCCCATTGTGCTCTGGGTGGTTTAGATGATGAGGACGTCTTCAAAGCAAGGATTACCTCTTAGGACAGGCTTTGGGTTGCTTAGAGTAACTTGAACTGCCCTTGAGGCCCCTGGTAAGTAGAACCACTGCACAACCAGCACAACTGGTATTACCAGTGCAGCAGCAGCACAGCCCCCTCCCCAGAGCCGGCTTTAGAGTTCTGTCCAGAACAAGATATAGAAAAAAGAGCTAGCTGGACCCAGCGAATGCAAACAGTTCAGAAGGCATGTTCCTCTGTGTTGATAGAGGGGAGGTTTGGGCCAGACGCCCAGAGGTCCTACTCTAGAGAGCCCTGGTGGCCACCCTTCCTCTGTCTGGTGCTTCAAGCATTCATGTGGTGGGTGCCTTCTGCCAAGAAAATAAGCGATGAGAGAAGCCCCTTTACTGTGGCGTTGGGTGTGTTGAAATTCTGTTTATTTTTTAGGGGACTACCTAACTTACTGGCCCCAGTGAGCGAGGGTGGTTGTGAGGAGCTGGACGATGCCGTGCAGCTCCCAGCTGCACAGCTTTGGCAATGCCCTTTGGAAAAGGCAAGCGGTGGTCATCCTTGGAAAGGACCATCCTTTCCATCCTTGGAAAGCCGGCAACGCGGCATCCGGAAACAAGCCACAAGTGCCTTCTCCTATCCTATCTCTTCCTAAAACCAGAGAGGAGTGGAAACAAGAACCCATCTCAGAGGTTTCCAAACAGGATGTTTACCTGCAGCCCACGAGGCAGCAGCGGTTTAAGCCGATTTGTCTCTGTCCACGGAGCTTCGGGGGGTCCGGCTCCAGGGTGGCTTTTGGGGAGAAGGGAAGGGAAGGGATGGGGCGGGATGGGATGGAGAGGGAAGGGGCAGAGCCGGGGGCTCCGGCTCCCCCCGCGGCTCCCGGCGCGCCTCGCCTTTGTTCGGGCAGGGCTGGGGGAGGGCGGGAGGAGGCGACGGAAGGTTTGGATGCCGGAGCCGGCTGCCCGAAAAGGCTTTTTTATTTTTTTTTTTTATACACTCTAAGAAAAGATCCCTCCAAACGCAACCCGAGGCCTTTTTTTTAAAAAAAAAAAATTATTATTATTTTTTAACAAGAAGAAGTCAAGAAAAAAAGTAAGTTAAAAAATTTAATTTAAGAAAAATACTAAACTAAAAAAAAACCAAACTAGTAAAGTCGTGTCTCCCTCCGCTCGGCGCGGACCCTCCCCCGGCCCGCCCCGCGCCGCCCCGGGCCCCGCAGCGGGAGCGCCCCCGGCCGCGCGGCGCGGGGGAGGCGGGGGCCGGAGCCGCCCGCCCCGCATCCCGCCCCGCATCCCGCCGCGCCGCTCCGCCGGCCCCAAATGGATTATCTGCGGCTGGTGCTCTCCTGCCTCGTCCCCCTGCACGGCTGCCTGGCCGCCGGCGGCGCCCCGGGGACGGCCGCGGGGCGCCCCGCGGGGGTTCTGACAGGTGGGTCGCGCCCCGGAGGACGGCGAGCGGGGAGAGGGGCTGCCGGCGGCGGGGGCTTCGCCGGGGAACCGGGGGACACGGAGGCCGGGCGAGAAACGGTCGGCGTGCGAGGGGCGCGTCAGCCCGAGTTTATTCCGCTGCGCCTGACGCGCCCCGTTAGCGGCACAAAGCG
Organism: Phaenicophaeus curvirostris; assembly: GCF_032191515.1. Lineage (NCBI taxonomy): Eukaryota > Metazoa > Chordata > Aves > Cuculiformes > Cuculidae > Phaenicophaeus > Phaenicophaeus curvirostris. The sequence continues at coordinate 37,354,539 of NC_091400.1, forward strand.
GAGCCGCCGCGGGAGGGACGGGCGGCCGCCGGCGCCTGAGCATCCCGGCGCCGAGCCTCTCCCTCCTTCTCGTCCTCGCAGAGCTCCTCCTGTCCGGCAAACTCAGCGAGTATGGTGTGACCGTCCCCTTCAGCGCCGACCGCCGCGGCCGCTTCGTCTCGCACGTGGTGTCGGGCGGCGCGGGGAGCGGCGAAGCCCCGCGCCCGTCCCGCCGCCGCGCCCCCCGCAGCCCCCCGGACCAGCCCCCCCGGCGCCCGCTCTACTTCAACGTCACGGTGTTCGGGAAGGAGCTGCACCTCCGGCTGAGGCCCAACCGGCGCCTGGTGCCGCCGAGCGCCGTGGCCGAGTGGCAGGAGGACTTCGAGGTGCTCCTCCGGGAGCCGCTGCGGCCGCGCTGCCTCTTCACGGGCGACATCTCGGGCGTGCCCGGCGCCGCCGTGGCCATCAGCAACTGCGACGGGCTGGTAAGCCTGAGGCCGGCCGGGAGGTTGGCCTGTGTCACGCTCCTCTGTCTTGGGGTGGTTTTCTTTCGAGAGGCGGCGGTGTCCTGAATCCTGGCTGGTTGGTGATGGGTTAGCTGGCAGCGCTGTGCTTCTCCCCTTTACTGTTCGGCTCCGCAGGTTCCCTTTCCCCGCGTGGCTCGGTGCCGGACGCTACAGGCGTGAAGCGCTCTGTCCCCCTACTATATATGCAGCTATATTTATTTAAAGGAGTTAAAAAAGCTGCCCGCCTGTGCCTGAGCTGCCTCCTGTGCTGAGGTGTCAGGTGTTGTTACCCCCAGCTCTGCGCCGCCTCTGGGACTGGTACCCATGCTGCCAGTGATGCTACTTCGTCCTCACTCACCGTGTTTTACCTTGGGATTGCTTCAGGAACTTTTGCTCTGTGTTTCCCACCTCTTAAATGAGGCTGAGTGAGCTTGAGCATCTCCTGAAATCACTGTTAGCATGAAGTCTTCCTCTTGCTCAGCATCTTTTTTTTGTCAGGGAGGGCCTTTTTTTTTTCCTAATAGCTGATGTGCTCAGTCTTTTGCCTTTCTGAGCGCAGGGTGAGCACACTTCAGCTCTGGTAACTTACTGACGCAGCACTTTAATTACTTTAAGTGGCTCTGTTACCTCCTTAGCCCTGGCGTCAGCTCTGCCTGTGGGTTTCCTACCTTTGATACGCTTGAAGAATTGCTTCTTTTTTTTTTATACCTTTCGCCCGTTGCTCTTCAGATTTCCTTTGAGCCAATTCAGTTCTTGTTTTAGGTGCCAGAGTTTGCTGTTCTCTCCTGGTACCACTTACATTACTCCTGTGTTAGAATAAACGTTTCATTTTGCCTTTTTTAAAAAAATATATCTTTTTGATTGCTTTATTCTAGGACTTGCTTAAGCCAATTTTGGCTTCCAGCACAAACAATTTGGCATTCCTTTCTTTTTATACAGCGCCTGGTGTACTATACAAGCAGAAATGATAGAGCTGCACAGTTAGCGTTACACATTTTGTCTACATATAGTAGGTGGGGGTTTTTTTTGCCAGCAGTTTTGGCACATAATCCACAACTTTTCAAGCATCTCTTTTTGGAATCACTTGAAGCTGTGAGTTTGCTGAAATTTCTCTGTGACATGGATTGCGGTGGGGCTGGCAAATTTTGGGCAGGCTTGAAAGCTTTAAAGATATTTCCTGTAACTCTAGCAAGCAACTAGTAATGCTGCTTCTGGAATGAAAACCTGTTTTTCGAGTGTGCAGGTTGCATTACAGCTGTAATTCCTGCTGACATCATGAGTGAAAGAATGCTAGAAGCTGTCCATGTCCCACGACGTCCAGGAAGCAGCAAGGATGGTGTTAGGGGTTTACTCTTCCCTGGAGCCCACTCTACTGATCGGGTCCATCTGAAACCGGCTTTAGTTTAACTTTTCCAGGCTTCTCCAGGCTTTTCTAGGTTTTTCTAGGCTTTAGTCTGTCTTGGTCTCTTGCACACCTTCTCAGACAGAGGTTGGTTGTCATTATTTTTGCCATCCTTGGGCTGTGGGTGGGAGCAGTGATGCCGGTTTAGGATGTAGCTGGCATTGCAGGATGCTTTTGTATGTGGATTCATGTAGCCATATCTATCTTGCCATCCATGGTATCCCCAAGCCTGCTCTTTTAATCTTGTTTAAAGGAAGAAGTGTTTCTTCCCCTATGATTAGCAGCTCAGGGTGCTTGCTCCATCCCTTTTTACCTTCATTAACCCTCGATGCAGGCGGTTCTGTGGGGGCTTTGCTGCTGCTGTGCAGGGCGGGATTAGCCCAGCTGCGTTGTGCTGATGCTCAGAGCTTTGGTGTTTGCAAACATCAGAGGCTTCTGCAGAGTGGTTTCCAGGCGCCCCATTTCCAAAGCTATCCTGGGACACAGTGTTAGTGTTGTGGTTGCTGATGTTAGTGTCATGTTGCAGATGTTTTATTTCTTCACGTAGCAGCACTAGGGGAGAGAAAAAAATATTGTTTCTTTTTCTTCCTGCAATTTATTTATTGTTCCGTGGCCAAAAAATAAATGCCCTGGCCTCAAGAAGTACTTTTTCATCATCTGGTAAAGCACATGTGGCGATTGGAGGCTGGGGAGGAGGTCAGGAGGACAGTGCTCGAGCAGGGACTCGGCTCTTCTCTCGGTAAAGAGGGGTTTATGATACATCCAACACAACAGTTGGTTTCTGTCTTGCATGCGTTTTTCTGGCTGGTTGTAGATATCTGTATGGTCCTTTGACAGCTTACGTATCCCCTTTGGAGGAGCCGTGAGACCAAGAGGATCCCAAAAGCAGTAAGAAGGGCTTGATGTAGCAAATGGAACAAGAAGCAGAACCAGAAAGCAGCAGTAGGTGTCGGTGGGATGGGAGGATGGGATTTATGGCCATGCTGTAGCTCCAGCATGACCTGGCAGAGAAGCGGCAGAGCATCTAGGAGGGATGTACCCTTCAGGACTGTTGCTAATGTCATGCTAGATGGGGAGTAACTTAACGTGGGGAGAAGCACTGGCTGTAGGGAGCTGTGTTCCTCTTTGATATGCACGTACCCCAGAATTGCTCTGGACTTTTTCTACAAGTTATCCATGAGCTTTAAGAGGGGATTGCGGCTTTTGTGTCCTAGTATAGCCTGCGTGGGAGGCACAGGACCACACTTGGCTCATCGTTTCTGGGCAGAGGAATCATTCGGGGATGCTGCGGATGAAGGCTGTGTACACAAAGAGATTACACTGTGTATAAACGGAGACTGAGATTATAAATAATGAGAAAAGAAACACACCGCAGTTCTTGAAAAAGAGGATACACATTTAGTCTTTCCTATATCCATATTTAGCCATGTAAGTGAGCTGATTTTTTTTTTTTTTCACAAATGCCAAACCCGTGGCACCTTCCATGGCTGTTAATTGCTACAGGCATCCACACATGAAAATCCAGTTTGCTTTTTTTTTTTTCTGGCAAAGGTGTCTTATACCAGGATGGGGAGATGCTGTCATCCATAACATAATTTCAAAGCTGATCCAATCCACCAAATTCCTAACTGATAAAGTAGCATTAGTCAGAAAACTCCCATGGTAGACACATCTCACTGCAGCAAAGGTGTCCCATCTTTCCACGTGGACTTCAGCACCGTGTGGTTGACCTTGCTTCCTTTGTGCTTTGCTAATTGCTAATTGCAGAGATGAGTGAAAGGTTATTATCTGTAGGCACCGTATTTGATTTTTGTGCCTGACTTTCCCCCGCTGCTCTCCAGGGTTATTTGCACTAACGCCAATGTGCTGCAAACTGTAGAGCCAGCATTTTCCATCCCTGTCACCCTGGCCTGCTGCGGATGGGTGGCAGCAGATAAGCAGAGCACAAAAGCCCTCAGGAGCAGTAATTAACAGGGAATGAAGGGAGAAGCAGTCCTCGTAATGATGCCCCAGTGCAAAAGGTATGGATTTATCTTCCAGGATTTTCCTTGCAGCTCCTGAACTGTAAGGTTATTTTTGGAAGGAAAAAAGATGCCAGGTTGAATGCCCAGAGGGTGAGATGTTTCTTTGGTTACGTAGATCCCAGGATTTTATGCGGGTATGAGCGCTTTTCTCCCATGTGATAATCCTAATTTTTTGGCAGTGAGATGAAAACCAGGTCTTATTTGGGCTTAAAAGCTAATTAATTAGTTAGCACTGAGTGTATCTCCGTGTCCTCACACTACCAGGAGCTCCATTTCAGTCCTTGGCTTGGGTCATCTGGCAAAGCCCTCTTGGAGCAGCTCCCTGTAGACATCCAAAAATCTTTTGCCTTGGCACAAAGAGCAGGGGAAAGCAGCCAAGGAGCACAAAGCGTTGTGTTAAATCGGTTGTGAAGGCTGTGCTGCAGACATAGAGGTACCAAAATAGCGACCAAGCATCTCTGGGCCGTGCCTTGGTGCCACACACCCCATGCTGCTGCCAGGTGTGGTCCAGGTCTACGTGTGGCGTGGCAGATGCATCCCTCTGCAGATCCCTGCCGATGTCCTCACTGGGCGATCTCTGGATCTCTGGATGAAAGGGGAGCAGTGGCTGATGACGGTGCCTGCGTTCGCACAGCTCGGCTCTCTGGGACTTTCTGTCCAAATTAAGTGTGAATTGGGTAGGAAAAACAGATACTATGCACGCAGCTGGATTTCCCCCTTCTCCACGCTGTTCACTTCTCTGGCTGAGTGGAGCAGCTTTATTAATTTTTCCACATTTCAGCTCTGTTGCAGTGTCAGAATTTCCTGAATTCCAGTGGGGGTTGGAGCTTTTTACCCAGTGGTGATGTCGCTTACCCGGGGTTCTGAGGAGGGTCTCCCATGGCGAGGCTGGCACTGGACCAGCGGGGCCAGTTCATCTTTCCCACAGCTTGGGGCAGTGCAGGAGAGATGGAAAAGGGACTTCACCCTTTGCGAGCTGGTAGGAGTGAGTTTGGTGTTTCCTTAAAAGAAAAAAAGTGTATTTTCTCTCTCCCTGCTGGAATTGTCTTCAAAGGACCACTTCCTAGTTTAGAAAATTACTTCCACCAAGAGCTGCAGACAACATCTCATGTTAGAAATATCAGTAATGGTAGTCCCTTGTCAGTTTTAATTTGATTTGTTATTAAACTAAATAAAATAAGAGGATGGGAAGCTTATGGCAAATTGATCATTGAGGATGGGATGGATCTCTTGGCGGGAGCCCAAGGAAAGCTTATTGAGGCTTTTTGGGTACTGTCTCCCTACAGTTATAAACCTTCTAAAACGCTGAAATGCAACGCAAACTGCTTCTTTTTAAGACTGAGCAGGTTTGTGCATGCCTCTTGCAATGGTGTTTTTGGATTGGTTCTTTATTTTTTCAAATGCCAGGGTGACTGCTGCTATTTCTGTTTCATTAGGCTGTTCTGATGAGATGGGTGCACACGTCCTTGCGGTATCCGCTTTGCCTGTTGGTCATCGCTAGAGACAGCGATGTGTTGCATCCCGCCTTCAGGAGAGAGCGCAGGCGAGAAAGTCTGGACTGCTTTATTACTTGAGCCATATATAATTAGTCATGAGCTACAGAGCAGCACAAACCCAAGTGGGCTGTGGCTCGGGACCAGGCTCTTTCATATTTTAATCCAGCTTTGCCCCGGCACAGCAGTCCGGCTTTCCTCCGGCCACCTGAGTCAGCAAGTCCTGGCTTTGGCCATAAACCCATAAACCGGCTTTGGGGTGCCTTGTCCCGGGTGAAACGACCGTGACAGGGCTGTGAGGGGCTGTGCGAGCAGACCTCCTTGTGGGGTAGAGGTTCCTGCTTGTGCCGCTCGGCTAAAATAGGTTGCTGGCAGTGGTATCATGCTGGGTGCTTTTGGGTGGCAGGAGTGCCACTCCAGCCCTAATTTGTAGCGATGTGCGAGCTGGAAGCACGTTAGTTAGTGAGAAACCATCAGCGTTATTCAGGTATATAAAATCCAAGCCGGTTTGTGATGCCTGTGTTGAATGCCCAGAACTCTGCCCTTTGTAGCTGCTCGTTTTTGAGTTAAGCGATAGATGCCTGCCTTCTGTTAACATCTCATAAAGAGCACTGGCTTGGGCCTGCCCCATCATCATGGACTTGCCCAGCCATCACTAGACCTGACCTGTGGATTGGCTCCCTGGCTTGATCTCGGCCTCTTCACCCCCACCTTGCCTGGTCTCCTTCTCTGGAGATATCCAAACCCTGTCTGGATGCAATCCTGTGCAACCTGCTGTAGGTGATATTGCTTTAGCAGAGGGTCCCTTCCAACCCTGACCATTCTGTAATTCTGTGATTTTCATCTCCTTGGCTGGGGGTGGTGGGACAAGCCTTGGCTGGAGAGATCCTGTCCTGGTGACCTGAGTGTGTCTCGCAGGACGGACCTGAGGTACGTGTGTCAGACAAGTTGGTCTTAGCACAACTGCCCATACTTAGATTCTTCGGGAAGGAGGTAAAGCAAAACCAGCCAAACCCCTACTTTCCAGAGGAGGTAAGCAGCTAATAAAACCCAAGTGGAGCAGGAAATTTGATGAAGTCTGACAGAGCCATGTTGGCTGATGCCACGTTGGGTGCAATGGTACATGAATGTGAAGGGGATCCACTGACCCAAGCGGGCCTGGGAGAGTCCCAGCTTTGCCTGGCTGTTTACAGCATCCAGCTTACGTCTTCGTACTGCTCTGTCAAATACATATGTATCTATATAATTTTCATTTTATTTTATTTGATGAAAACAGTTCCAGTACTCCATCCCTGATGAGGACTCCAGTAGGCACATGCTGTTGAAAGCTGTGCTCCAAGAACAGATCCGTATGTTCTGCCTGTGTTTTCCAGGCAGCTATTCAACAGCAGGCAGTAGCAGGCAGTGCCAGGGGAAGGAGCGTGCGCGTGCGCCGTGGAGGGAGCTGTGAAAAATGCCAGGCTGGGGGGTGCTGGCTGCAGGATGGAAGCCAAATCCTGGTGATCCTTTTGCTTGCTTAAGGTCTGAGTTAGCCGGCGCTGTGGAGTGTAAGGGGGGGTTGGTGGGAACTTGCTGTTAATTAGGAGCAAGTCGGTAGCCAGGACATTTCCAGCAATGTTTGCCCTCTCATTTGTCTTCCCTGTGTTTGGGAGGTGGGGTTGTAACACTTCCCAGCTTCTTTTCTGGATGGATTCCCCTGGATAAATTCCCAAGCACTTCACGATGCAAAGATGTTGCTTTCTTTTTTCTTCCATCTCGCAGTGACTGCAGTTAGTAATGTCAGTGAAATGGCTCATTTCCTCCCCAGGATGGTGAGGATGAGGATAGGGATGATGCAGGGAGGTAAAGTGGCATAGGATTTTATGCAGCTGGTATCCCCTGATGCACAGTTCAGCTGAAAAACCCATTGTTGATGAGAAGGAACAGAGGAGTTTCCTAGACATATTAAGATGTAACTTGAATCACAGATGGTTTATTTTTTGTTTGGTTCCCTCCCCCCCCACCCCCCCGCCTTTTATTTTTTATTTTTTTCCCATCTAGAGGAGAAAATATGGGTCATAATACATGAAAGTGGTAATGGATCCATCCCAGTGTCATGGGGTAGCAACAAGACACCTGCTTTATTTGAGATGCATTTTCCCCTTGCATTCATACATGATCTGCATCGATCTTTAATGAGTATATTGAGTGTGTATGTACACATGTGTATATGAAAACACACCTTTTTTCCCCTTCTCTATTCCTTTGTGGAGTCCAGGCTGGTCTGATTCGGACAGACAGCAACGAGTTCTTCATTGAGCCCCTGGAGAGGGGGCAGCAGGAGATGGAGGAGCACGGGAGGGCCCATGTGGTGTACCGCCGGTCGGCCATCCGTCAGGACAACGCTGAGCCACACCAGGACCTGCACCCCAAAAGTAGGGACTGCTGGAATCTCTTCTTTACCGGCAATTGATAATAACTATTTCTTGGGGCTGGGGAGAGGATTTCTGCTTCCACTTGCCCTCTGGCTGGTACGTCTCACCCTATGGCTTGAGGTGGCTTTGACTGCCAGTTGGGTCTTCAGTGAGAAGAAAGGGAAGAAAATGCTGGGCTTTTGTTTGGAAATTTGAAATTCCTCCAAATTTGGTTAAAATTGGATGAATTATATATGAGCTATTTTTCCTCTTCTTCAAAGAGGAAGAATCTGCTAGGTGGGTATAGTTAGACCCATGGATGATCACATTGGCCTTGGGATGGGAAGCAAAGTCGGGATTTGTGAGTGAAGGAGTCAGGAGGAGCCAGACTTGGTCCAGTTTGTCTGCCAGCTGCAGCTTGGAGATGCAGCTCCTGTGATCTTGTTTTAATCACCTATGCACTGTGAAATGTGGCATTGATTTAACTTTTTAACACAGAGTAGAAACCATTCCTTTTCCTAGCTTTTATATTTAATTTCACTTTTCAAGTGCCTTGTCTTTTTTTTTTTTTTCCTTCTTTCCTTGAAGCAGAAGTGGCTTTTTTTCTTAAGACCATCACATAACTGCATGCTGCACTCTGTGTACATAAATTACCTGCTGACTTCCCTTCTCAGCCACACAAAGCTGGTTGCAACTAGAAGTGTTTACAAGCGTGGCGTCAATGTTGTGCAAAAGCACTCTATAAACCTATTCATATTTACAGAGAGGCATTAGCCATCCCTGGTGTTTATTCACCTCTCAAGGCACTGTAGTCCAGTCCCTGATTTTTAAAGAAGTTTAGAAGTTTTCCAGGGTGTGCCTGTTGCTTTTGTAGCATTGCTAATGGAATTGCATTTGAGAGCCTTGAAGGGACTGCTGAGTGATTGTGTGAAGGGTGCAAGGAACGATGAAGGATGAGGTGAAGGATGAAGGATGCTTTGGCTTCAGCTAGTCGCTCTCAAAGAGCAGCCCTCAGCTTTGCACATGTCCTCCCCAGCTACCCAGGTGTCCCGCAACCACTCAATGGGCAGTGTAGGACCATCATCACATAGCAGTGTCTTTTGGTGCTGCTTGCTCCTGGTTCAGAAGCCTTTCTCCAGACAATAAGCTGGATCAATGACCTGGTTGGAGTTAAATATCCTATTTATTTTTCCTGCTTGATTTGTATTTCTTTTGAATGTCACCATGGTGTCAGGTCACCTCAATAGCTGTGTCTTTTTATGCCCTACATGCTCAGTGCCCGGTGGACAGGTGGGCGATCTTCCCAACTCCCTGGAGCTGATGACAGAGCAGCTGGGGGATGCAGAGCGCAAGAGGCGCCATGCCAGGAAGGATGACTACAACATCGAGGTCTTGCTGGCGGTGGATGACTCAGTCGTACGCTTCCATGGGAAGGAGCACGTCCAGAACTATGTCCTCACCCTCATGAACATAGTAAGGCTTGGCTTTGGGGGAATGTGGCTCCCACCTCTCTTTTGGTTTACTGCTCTTCTGATGCTGCAAATCTGTTACCTGGAAAAAGTGTGTTTTGCATGGGGAGAAGGTGCTGTTTCTTCACAGAGCCAGCCCTGTCATTTAATAACCATGACAACTGGAGTGATCGAAAGCAGAACCTTCTTACGTTCAGCTCAGTCACATTCCCCTGGCCATCAGTAGGGTCTGGTGTGTAGGTTGCCATCACTGTCACCTGGGTTTGAGAGCATCTTCTGTTTCTCTGGGCCAAGATCATCTCCTTGTGGCTGAAATCTCAGCAAATGCTCGTAAAGAGGATGATTGTTGATTATTTAGTCTGAAATTATGATGTTGTGTATTTATTTTGAAATTATCACGTTTATTTCAAATAATATCTGTTGACGGGGGGGAAATTTTTACAGATTTTTAGAAATTTTTCATGTTTCTTGGAAAACTTGTGGACCTGGAGGATTAGTCAGATGTGTTCAGAAAAGAGTTTATAGCAGCCTTGCAGCAGTCCCACTTCTGCACCGCTCCTTACCCAGTGACGTGGGGCAGCCTGTGCTCTTCTCTTTCCCTACACATCTTTTTTTTGGTTTTTTTTGGTTTTAAGATAAAAATATACATATTCCCCAAGTCCTGAGGGATGTGGAAGGATCAATATTTATTCAGCCAGTCATCGTGCAGGAGGTTTGCTCTATCGGCACCTGAATGTCTGAAAGTAGGGTCAGCGTTCACAAAGATCCCTCTTTCATGTGCTCTCTGATTTTTGTTTTGTTTTCCATGCTTTATCGTCAACTCTTATTTATTTATTTTTATTCGAGTACTCTTTTGCGTAGTGATGGAAAGGTGCAACCAGCTCAGAAATAACTGGGCTATAAAGATGCTTTTGCTTTTTGTTTGTTTGGGTGTTATTTTTGCCCTAGCAGGCAAGCTCAGAGCCATATTGCCAGTAACAAAGGGAAAATTATCAATGTTAGGAGTAAGGATATGCAGGATTTGAGGCAAAGCATAACGTGGCCAGTCCCAAATAGAGAAGGTGTTGGTTTTAAAACACAAATGCCTTCATTGAAACATTTTATTCTACAGTGTGTTATCCTGATGCTTGTGGTAGGATGCTCTCAGTATCACTTAAATTCAATCTCTGAAAGTTTCAACCCTTTGCTTATTAAATCCGTCTGCAAGGGGAAAGCCACAGGGTTCCTTGTTCTAACCCAGGGCTCTTCCCATGTTACGGGGGTCAGAGATGATGTCATTTTTCCTTTCCGATCGGGGGGTGGCGGGGAGGAATGGATGTTTGAGTGGCTGGGGATTGTCAGCTCTAATCAAAAGGTTGGTTTTCAGGCGCGTTTCATAGTTTGTACCCTGTGGGCAGGACTTTTCAGGGAGTGAATGCATAGGTTGCTGTGCTGGGAGAAGAGAGGACTACTGTCTATTCACATAAAGGCAGCACTGGAGACTTTAATGAATTAAATGAAGAGGGTAAAAAGCAGCATCAATAAAAGGGGTGAAAAAACAGGATAATGCATGCATCAAATACCTCCCCAAGTATTATTTCCTTTTATACATTTTTCCCCCACCCCCTTCCCCTTCTTTCTTTCTGGGTTTACTGTGTTTTCTTTCCAGCCTTGCTGTGACCTCCGTCTGCCTCCTCTTCCCTTGGCGCCGCCTCATTTCCTTACCGGCTCAGATTGCCTTAAAATACCCGATTCAGCAGAAAAAAAAATGCTTTCTGGCCTGGATGGCAGAGGGAGAAAGAGAGGAGGGTGCCAGAGGTTGGTGGGGAGGAGCATTCTGGGACCACACAGCTCAACACTAATCCCATTAGTTGGAGGCAAGGGTAAGGAGGAGAGGCTTGGCGAGCCCTCTGACGAGGAAAGGACTTAATAAGCTGGGCTGGAGTATGCCAGGGAGATCCTGCATAACCAGCTGGAAATGCTTCCAGGAGTTTTCCTATCAAGATCTATCGCAGGGAAAGGGTGCAGGGAGCTTGGAAGTTGAGAATAAACTTTCTTGGCCTTTTCTAGCGTTCCCATTAGGTGCCGAGGGAATGGTGCGACACATACCCCTTCCTAGAGTGCCGTGCAGGCTCTGCTTAACACAGCGCTGCTGTAGGTAGGGTCCTGGGTCTTTTCCCCAGACACAAACCCTTTTATGAAGAACTTGGTGTGGGCTGAAACTCGGTGATAAATGATTTGTCACGGAGAACTTTTTTTTTTTAAAAAAAAAAAGAAAGCCCTTATTTTGTTGCCAGAAATGTGGATGCCAGGCTTTTCATTAAACAGCACTGTGTCCATCCTGGGATGCTGACATGAGGATGACTGCTCCTTTTGTGCACCTAAGAAACCTCCCTGCAGGCTGCCGTCCCCGCTAGCTCCATGCTCCCAGCCTGCATTCCCAGCCTGTCATTCCCTTCTTGTCTTGGAACCTACACGAGGATTTTGAGTTGGGTTGAAGTAAGTGACACTAGAAAGGTCACAGGCTTCTGAAATACATCCTAACTTCAATATATTCTCACTTTGTCATTTTCCACATGCCATCTTTTGATAGTAAGCTTGACGTGAGCTTGACCTTCTTTGCTTTGAGCTGCTTGCCTGCCTCTGCACCAGAAACTGGGGTTTTGGCTTGCCAAAATGCCTTTGCCATCTCTTCCTGTGCACACTGGAGAAGGTGCATCTGAGTATATCTCACAATTCCGAGCTGAGCATCGTGGTGTCCACCCTAGAAAACCTGGCCTCTTCCCTGATGCTGAGTTCTTGAGGTGAATTTTTGGCAACGTGGCAGCTGGGGGAAGCAGTTTCCCTGTCTTGCTTGCTGCCCATGGCAAGGTTTGCAATACTATCAAAGCGAAATTAGCAGCCTGCAGCCACAGCAATGGCTGTGTTTGAGGGTTGAAGGGTGGGAGAAGGGCTGGGAACCAGGAGGGAATTCAACACCCTGTGAGGGGAAGAGGAGAGGAAATGTTTTGTGTCCTGCTTTGCTTTTCGGTCTTTTGTCACTCGGTTGGGCTCCTTGGGAGGAAATTACCCAATGAATCCTGGGGCTGAGTTGGCTATTCAAAAACCGAGGCATGATTTTCTCTTTCAAACTTCTCAACGCTTGCTTCTGATGCTCTCAGGGCTGGGGCTGGTGCTGCTTGGAGGGGACAAGCTGAGCCATGTGCTTGGATCAGCCTGGCCCTGATGTCAGATGGTTTGCTGGGTTTTTGAAGGATATTGCCCATGATTTGGTTAAGGATGTAAAGCTACTTGATGTTTTCCCATTGTTTTGGGTTACTAAGGAAATCCTGTGAGTTAGAGCCCTCTCTGGATTTGGATTTGCCCGCTCACCTCTGGCACGTTAGCCAAATTATTGTTTCGAGGGGCTGAGTGACAAAGTGCTACTGAGAACCTGTGAGGGAGAGGATTGGGTAAAAAAATCAAGCCTCCAGCTTTATTTTTAACTTGGGATTATCTGGAGAGCTGAGCCAGAGTGTGGGTTCCTCAAGACACTCATTTGCTGAGCTTGGTGCTGTTTCAGGAGGGAGGCTAGTCTAAAATAATGGGCAAATTATAGTCCGTCTGGCGAATGTGTTTTTTGGGTTTTTTTTTCTGGGTGTTTCATGAACCATCTCCTTGTTGACTGATAATAATAAAAAATACCTCTGATGTCTCTCTTACGCATGCATGCACTTTGTCCCACCCCCTGTATAGACTCAACATGTTTGTTGCTATGTTTTTGGGACAACATAGCCTGTTGCACAGGGAGCTGTGATAAAATCTAGTCTTGCTATGCAGAGCAAACCTCCCCTGTCCTCCATTCCTTTGTACTGAAAATGTGGGTAACATGGGCAGCCCTTGCAGGGGAAGAAAGTGCGTGTAGCAAGCCCAATAATGTGATCACAAAGACTTTTACCTCTGTTCCTACCCCGTCAGCCCAGGCAGATGGGCTTGAGGTGAATCCACCAGCATGAAAATTAAGCAAGGGAATAAAAGAAAGGAGCTTAAAGATGACTTGGCTGTTCTGAGTAAGCGATTTGGGCTTTTGAAATGTCAGCTATTCTGCTGGTTTGGCAAATTCTTCTCGCGTCTCTCTCTTTGTTTTCCTTCCCTGAAGAACGGCGAGGTCTAGACGTTACCAGTGTGGTTTGCTGTCGAGATCTCATGTCTGGGGCTGCAGACTCGGGGCTGGCCAGAGGCTTGCAGGGATTTAGGTAGCCAGCCTTGCTTGCTTCCAGTGCCAGCGAGGGTCTGGGGTGGGAGGGGAAATGCACTTGGCAAATTCTTTGGGCATTTCAGAGAGAATGCACAGGGTTTTAAATTTGTTCTGTGTAAAGTTTAACATGGTCTCCTTGGCATCGCAGGGTTGAGGGCTTTGGAGTTGCCTGTGGGGGGTCCTGTGGGCTCCTTGTTCTTGCTGCTTTGCCCTTCACAGACAGCCTTAAGGGCTGGTCTTGTATAGGAGAAAATAAATCCTTTTTTAAATGAAATTGAAAAGCATTTCTTGCCAGGTGATAATATTATACAGGTTGGGCATCTTACCACGTGAGTGAGAGGGATAAGAAGATCTTTATTGCACCTGTCTTCAGGGAGGTGGGTTCCTAAAGCAGAGTCTTTACTGAACAGGTGTTTTCTGGAGGGTTTTCTCTTTGAAGATGAATTTAATGGCATCCGTAGAGGGCAGGAGGAGTTGGGCGAAGCCTGCAGACTGCTCTCCAGGCCCATTTCCATCCCCTCTGCTGGCATGAACCAGCTCCAGGGCGGGCAGTGTAGAGGTGATGCTGAGCCCCCCCAGTTCCATCCCTGCCTCTCCTTCAGCAGGCGCTGTGTCACTGGGGAAGGTGCTGGCCCTGCTCATGCTTCCCCTTAGAAATATGGGGGCTGTGGGGGAGCGAGCACTGAACCTTTTTGATTTCTTTTTCTCAATTAATTATTTATATTTGGCTATTAAGGGAAGTCCATGGCCTTGGGCAGTCTGGTTCCACATCTGCTTTCTGAATTAACTGTAAAGGTTGCTGCTGAGCTGCTGTCTGTTAGGTCCAGATCTCTGTCTGCCCTGAATGAAACAGGGACTGGGGTTTGAGGTTAACCCTTTGGTTTAGAGGCTGGAGGGGCACCTAGTCACTGCCAGCTGGGGGACGTTGGGATTTTAGCCCTGCTTTAAAAGGAAGATTTAGGGGCTTAAATACCATTTTGGAGTAATACAACTTCTTGCATCTTAGTCCCTTAATGAGTTGTTCCTAAGCTGCTCGTGGTCCTGCTACTGTCTGCAGTTGCTTCTCCAGCAAGGCTGAGGAAGGATGCGCCGTGTTGGGAGGCTGTTAATGAATTTAGTGAACTATGAATGCCTGTGAAAGTACTGCTGTCCCCAAATTACCTTTCTCCCAAGGTGGCTAATGTTGTCTGGGGTGCGTGGTTTGGGGCAGGGAACTCTTCTCGGACCTGGGGTCTGTTTGCAGGTCCCACTGTTGGGAAGAGACATTGCTGAAAAGAGGGCTGTGGGGTAGGTCAGGTGGCATGGAGCAATGCTCTTGCCTTGGCAGCTCCTGTGCTCATGCTCTTTCCTCCCCTGTGTGTGATCCTCCGCTTTTTCCACTGGCTGGGGTGGTCTGCGTCAGGTTGTCATGGAGCATCTTTTCCCACTGTCTGCAGGGTCTGCTGAGTATCCTGCCAAAATATCCTGAGCAGCCGGGAAGGGATAGGTCTGTGCTGCTCCCTCAGATGCTCTGAGTCATGGCAAAGTCAGGCATCAGCTTCACTGGGAGTTGTGGCTGGCAGAGTGGTCCCTAAGGCAAGAATACTGTTTGTATTGATCAAAGGGACCTTGGGAGCAGGGAGCAAGCAGCTGGTGGATGATGCTGAGGTGCTGACTGAAGCAGAGGCTTAACAGTGCTCCAGCTCCTGACAGGTGCTGATAGTGAAGGAAAATGCGTAAGGATTTGGGAAAGTGAAGGAAATTGCCATTTTCTGCTTTGTTCCCCTGAGCTGGCCCCTAGGTCCATCTCTCTGCGTATTTTTCATTTCTCCCTCTTTCCCCATTTCTCACCCTTTTATAATACCTGTCATACAACACACATTAAAGCTGAAATATTTTTGTAAAGGGTCAAACTTCTGATGTGGGAATTCTCAGATCCACTGATATTTTCTCTGGGATGCGAAAACAGCCCAAATCCCAGGGCTGAGCGTGACTCCTCTGGGACGTTACAGCTCCTTGCTGGCATGAATACTTTCTGCTTTGGTGGGACTGTAGGTATGAGTAATGTTTGCAGCAGCCCAGCTGCAGTGCTGCATGACCTTCTTCCCATCTGCACACATTCCCCAAGAAAGAGTTAGCTTCAGAAGTAATTCATCATGCTCTCATTTTTCTTACGAAATGCCTTTGAAAGGAACTCTTGCAGCATGAAGGAGCATCCCAATCATAATAAGCAGGGGTAAGATGAGGGTGGGTTGAGTGGTGTTATCTTTCCATACTGATGAAGCAATGACCTCGCGGGGCTTACAGCCTTTGCATCCAAAGGGATGCGTTAATGGGGATAAACTGGTGATTTATTTATTGATTTTTTTTTTTAAAAGCAATTTTGCTACATTCAGGATGTGGCAGGCTCAGGACCTGCATCAGGCTCTGCAAAGCTCGGAGCCGCTCCATGGAAGTATGAATTGTCATGGGGAAGCATTAATGCTGGGTCTTTAGGTTTAAAAATAGCCCCAGTGGGTATTTCAAACAGAAGCACAACCTAAAAGTCAGGAAGGAAGGGGAAGGCTTGTAAATCACTTGTGCAGTATGGAAAATGGCAGACATGGGTGCAGGGAGTAGTAAAGGGGCAGTTGCTGCCCAACCCTCAAGTTCAAATGTAAACTTAAAAAAAAGGAGGAATGGAGGGGAAGAAAAGAGAAAATATGGCTTTTAATATTTATCTAGTCTGGAAAGCTATGATAAGGATGGGGCAAATTATTTCTTTCTTGAACAAAATGGAGAAAATGTATTTTAATTTAAACGTTAATTCTAATCATTATTAAAAATGGTTTTAATTTAACTTCCTCAGCTTCCGCAGTGAAACCCCATTTGTGGCAGTGTTCATTTCGGAGACTTTTAGGGAATATGAAAGTCCCGTTCTCTAAGAAACGGGGTGGGATTTTTTTCTGAACTGTATTTTCACACATGCTTTGCAGGTGGGTGAGGTTGGTGCAGGATCTCCCGTGCTTGTGTGGGCTTATGGCTGCCCACTGAGTGCCTCTCTCAGTGGCCAGCTGTCACCACGCTCAGTTCATAGGGACCTTTTTCATCTTGATGTTGTCTTCTCTTGGTAGCACTTAGAAGCAGAATTTGTTTATACATCCTAGAAACACAAAGGGAAAAGGTTGTGGCTCATTATTTCCCTTGCAGTCATCTTTAATAGCCAACTTTGATAGATATCTTATTGACTCATGAGCCCTCCCTGTTTTTTTCATTGTATTCTCTTCCCCTGGGGTTTCTGAAGTGCTCGGTCAACTTTGACTCACCAGTATAACTGACTAATGCCCTTGCTTTGATACGATCGCTCACCTTTCTGCAAAAAATGATATTTCTCCTTCCACCAAGCGCAAGGATGCTGGAGTCCGAAGTTTTTTCTTCCACCTGAGGAATTTGTACTTTGAGGGGTCAGTGGCTCTCTATGAGCTGCTTGGTGGTGGAGGCAGCCCCTGTGGGAAACACACTCCTCTTCCACTCTCTTGATGGGATGGGTGATGTCATTGGCCATCTGAGCCACCCCTCCTGGGGAAATCTGGCTTATTCCAGCTTGACGTTTTGGCTTTATGTTTTTTAAACAAGGAAAAATAAATAAAAAGCTGGGGGTGGGAGAAGGGAGATTAAATCTTTGCACCTGGTCTTATGCAGTCTTGGAAAGTTGTGTAGGATGCTGAACGTGGGACCATGAAGGACAGAGCTGGTCTTTACTTTTTTTATTTCCCTCCCCTCTTCAGGTGGACGAAATTTATCACGATGAGTCCCTGGGTGTTCACATCAACATCGTGTTGGTCAGGATGATCATGGTGGGATACCGCCAGGTAAATACAGCGCTCGGGTATGGTGAGGATGAGATGCTGTTTAGGCTGGCTCCTGCTTTTCACTTGCTTTCCTAGCTTGAGCCTTGCCCTGTAGGGGAGGGAGAGTGGCTGAAATGCCATGTAGGCACACCATTCAGCTGCTGCTTCTCCCAAGGCTGACAAGCATGCAGCGACACTGTGGCTTAGTGTCTCATCATCATAATATTTAGCACTTGTTTAAGCCTCAACTTGGAAAAACATGGCTATTCAAGTCAGCTGTTGAAGCCCAACTGACAATTGTGCTGAACAGGGATGAACCTGAACCCTTATCCAGCTGGTTTCTGGAGCCTAAGGGTCTGGTGAGCCCTGTGGCTGCCCAGCCCCAGGGCAAAGAGAGGTCCCAGGGGAGATGGTGGGTGGCTGTGATCAGCCTTCATCTGCTTCCTGTGCGGTGGAGGAAAAAGCGTGAGAGGCTTCCTCAGAAGCTCTAGAGTGGCAGTAGATGATGGGTCAAAGGTGGCTTCCCAAGTTGGCAGGAGCTGGGTATTCGTGAGGAGAAGCTGAGGCCAGGATCTCCTTTGTCTCACCCTTGACTCGGCAATCCTGGAAGGCTTCAACAGGCTGTCCTGCAGCTCTTGGATGCCTTGGGCAGAGGCAGGAAAAGCACAGGAAGGTTTCATGTGGTTTCTCAGGTTGCTTTTATTTTCTAAGGCTTGTTTGAGCCTGGCAGCGAAAGATTTTCTTTCAAATAATGTGATTTGTTATACTTCTTGCAGCAAAGCCTTATCCTACATGCAGTGTTCTGTCAGGTTATTAATGAGTCAACACAGTGAGGTTTATTTGAGTGGTCCACAAATAAGCCGCATTAGGTCTTGGAAAAGCCCCTGCTTGTTACAGGAATCTGTTTGGCCAGCAGAAACTAAATGCACCTGGGAATGGTTCTTGGGAGCAGCTACAAGGATGGACGCTGGCTCATTTTTGGAAGCTTCTGGGAGACCAGAAATGTCATCTCCACACAAGAAATCCAGTAATGTGTCTGGCTTCCTCCCAGCAGTGTTTATGCTCTGGGCTGGAAGGTGCTATACGGAGGGGAAGAGATTCAAAGCTGCGGTGTTACAACCAATAAGTGAAGGGATGAGAAACAAAGGGCTCTGTTTAGGATGATTTATCCTCCCAAAAACCTGCACCAGAGGCAACTGCTTTGTCTAGCTACCTCACTGCTCAGGTTCAGGGGATGATGTGGGGTGTGATGAGCAAATGTTTGACTCCAGGACAGATCTCAGCTGACCACTATTTAGTTCTGACACTTCCTGAGCGAGTCCTCCTGTGGTTCTCCCACTTTGCACTTTGTAGGATAAAACCTTCCTGGCTTCCACTTACGGGCAAGGAGAAAGATAATATTTCCTATCTTTCTGCCAACCACTGTGGCTCAGCAGGTACCTGCCTGAGAGCATCATTTATTTTATAGAGCGTAATTTTGCAAAATGCTCGACAACAAAAAAGATGAAGGACAAGGTGACTGCTATCTGGACACCTCCATCAATTTTTCTACTGGGGTCTCAGACTTTGTGGGTCGGTTTTTGTGGAGAAGTGTTGCTCAGCTCTTTGCTGAGCATCAGCGTCTCGTGATGTCTCGAGGAGCTTGTGTAGGAGATGAGGATCTGAATCCTCTTTGCTTCCCAGCCACTTTCCTCTTGTACATACTGCTGCCCCAAGCACTCACCCTCCTGTATGAGACCACATCCATTTATGGGAATTACTTCTTTGCTGTTTTTAAATAAAACAAAGTTCTAGCTGCTTCACAGATGCAAAGCAGGATAATATTGCCTCTAATGATGGAGAAGCCCTACTTAGCCCCAAAACTCTTGTCAGATTCCTTCTCCCCCACTAACTTTTTTTCCTAACTTTTTAATTTATTTTTCCCCTTTCCACCCCCCGCCCCCCTCCCCCCGCAATTCTTTACCCAGTCAGTCAGCCTGATAGAGCGAGGGAATCCATCTCGGAGCTTGGAGCAGGTCTGCCGCTGGGCTCACTCACAGCAGCGCTCTGACCCGGAGCATGCCGAGTACCATGACCACGCTGTATTCCTCACCAGGCAAGATTTTGGTCCCGCAGGTATGCAAGGTACTGTATTTATCTCGATCAGGTATGTGCAGTTTGCTGGGGGAAAGGCAGCGAGGGGAGAGGATTTCTTGCAAACACGGTCTGTTTCTTGGCCAGCAAGGTCCAGAAAAAGGTTATAAAAAGTGGTATTTTTTTATATGTGAAGTAGAAGAAAGAGAGAATTAATCCAGGGCATCAACCCAAATGGATAAAAGATCGTCTTTATTCATTCTGCCCTTACTTTGCTTTCATGCACCAATCTTCCCCTTGTCTCAAAGTGCCTTAAAAAGTTTAAAAATAACAAAAAAAAAAACCAAAAGAGAGAATACCACAGGGAGCTTCACCACTCCAGTCAATCCTTTCTGTCATCTAGAGGACCTTTAAAACCTAGTTTTACATTGATTGGTTTCTTGGCCCTCTTAGGACTTGGACGTGGAAGCACTGAGTAAACCCTGGGCCGAAGAGGAGGTCTTTTTGCAGTCTAGAGGAGTGATGCTAGAAATCCTCTCACCCTCGTGGTGCAGAGGCTGTACTGATGTGGACTGAGAAGTTAGACACCTTGGGAAAAAAGAAAAACAAGTGCAGGAAAAGCTTCTGGCATTTGCTGGCTCATTTAGAAACACAAATGCTTTGGTGGCATCACGAGAAGTGACTTCTCCCACTTCTCCTGAGCCTGCTGCTTCCAAATTGCCAACTCCTTTTTCCCATACTGCTGGCAAGTTCTGAATTTTCCATCAGGAGGAGGCTCCCTTTGATGCCATGAACATGCTGGTAGTTTCACACTGATTTGTAGCACAAGTCCTTGTGGTGTGCACGGGAGGAATGAGAGGTGGAGTTGTCCTGCCCTCACTTTGATTACCTCCCTGAAAGGGATCTCCCCGCAGCAGGGGATCAACAGCAGGAGATGTCCAGCTGGAAGCCCTCTTGAATGTGCTATTGGCTATCAAAGAGCAGAGCTTGAGTTGTGCCAGCAGCCTTACAGCATTGACCTGCCTTGGGCTCCTTGTCTGGAGCTGTACAGCAGTGTGGATGAAATACCAGGTTTTGTTTCATTTTTCTAGGCCCTTCCTGGCAAAATGACTGTGTCCAAAAGGCATTGGTGAGAGGACCTTTTTTGGCATGTTGGCAAAGAGGGGAGACTTGCTGGACTCCCCCTTGGTGAAAAGGAGTTGTGAGACATATGGAATAGCCCTGCTGTGGGCATGCTCTTTCCAGCCCCTTCCCCTTTTCCCTGTGGATCTGGCTTCCTGCTTTTCACACATCTCTGGGGTGGATGTTTGCTTTCTGCAGAAGTCCCCATGGCTGCTGTGTCCTTAGTTGGCTGTATTGCATGGCCCAAGGTGCCAGTGCTGCTCACCTACTGGGAGCTGCCCTCTTGCTTGAATAGTAACAGTTTGCTTACTCTTGCCCTTTTTCCTCAAAATGATGTCCTTTTAGCTCCATATCACCCCTTTTTCAGCTCAGAGCTACATGCAATGAAGGACCAGACTATGGCATCTCCAGTACTTGCTCATGGCCTGTTTCCACTGGTGGTATCTAAGCGGCTTGCTGAGGTGATGGCAAATTCCTGCTAGCTTCTTTAGCCACTGCTGTAGAATGTACATTGAGAAGCATCTGCTCTGCTCATGTGCCCTGAAGCTGAGCTTGAAGGCAGAGGTAGTCCTGCCCCAAAGACCCTACAGCCTAAATCGACAAGCCAGGAGAAAGGAAGCCTTTGAGGATGAAGTCCTCCAAGTCACAAGGACTTGGGGATGGAGCCTGAACTCCATGAGCCTAGCTCATGAGATCCTCTTAGCCTAGGCTATTTCCATGCTGGCAAGCCAACCATGTTTTGTCACCGCATCCCCACCAGACACAGCTCATACCTCCCTCTGTGTTGTGTTACTTCCCTATGGCCAGTAAACCAGGCCGGCATCTGATCTAGCGCTGCACTGGTTAAGTGGGATGCAAGTCCTTGCAGAGTGTTGTGGTCTTGCACTGTAGCTCTTCTCTGTTCCAGGTCCACGCTGAGCCCTGAGTAGGTTTACAAACACTTCTCAGAGCTGGCAGCAGCCTTGCTTGTGGTGGGATGGAAGTACTCATGCCCAATGCAGAGTAATTTAGGAATGCTGATGCAATTATTGTTGTGGGAATCAAGGGAAGCTGGAAGGCATGAAGGGGAAGGGCCAGGAGTGACAGCTGAGCTGTGCTGCCCATGCACTTGGGCTGCAAATAAACCTCTGCCATTCAAAAGAAATGCCTCTCAGTGGTGGACAGATGCATTGCGAGTTATTAACTGCTTCTGCTAAAGCCCTGTGTAAACCAGAAGAGTGCCACGTCCGTCTGTGTTGGGCGGGCACCAAGGGCTTTATGGGCCAGGCTGGAGGATGCTTTTGCTTAGATTTGATTTATTGTGCTGCAGTCACCCACAGTTGGCCTTTGTGCAGGCTAGTGGTCCATGCAGAAGGTCAGAGAGGCTGAAAGCAAATAGGAAATGTCCATAAAGAATTAAGTGGATTTGGAGGAAGCGACTGGCTGGTGTCTTACTGGTACAGTGAGGACATGCTGCTGCTCCTATGTGCATTTCTGGTAAGCATTTGCAGGCTCATCTAGTCTTTACCGATTAAGTATTTTCCAATTAGTTGCTTCTTGCCATTGTTCTCTGTGGAGATCCCTTTTCTTCTTCCAGTTCTCACTGGGGTGTTAATTATGAGAGACCCACTGGTGTGCCTTCCTGTGCATCCACGTTTTCATTTCCTTTGTCCTCACTCCTATCCAGACATCCAGAGCCTGGAATGTGGGAATGTGTGTCATTTTCATCCTAGACAAAATACGTTTGCTCTTCCCCTGTGCAGAAAACTTCCCACATCTATGCTTTTTCTTGTGGAAAGTTTTGTTGGGGTTGGTGGTGGTGGAATCTTTTAAAGTGATTTATCTGGCATTTGACTAAATAATATATGGTTAAACCCAGTGATCTGATTCTCTCGAGCACTCAGTTTGGCATGATAACTTTTACTTTCCTTTTGACTGCAGTGCCCATTGAGCACATCATTTCTCCACTTTCTTTCTTGAAGTTTATTAGTTTATTTGTTCAGTAAGTAAGTCTCGTTGCCCACGTGAACGTGGGGAAGATCTAAAACAAACACTTGTCCCAGTAAATAAAACCCCAAGTGTATTTATTGAAGCTGTTTTGAGAAGATTGTTGTCATTGCAGAGGTTTCTCTGGGGTTATGTGATGCTTTGCAAGCAGAAGTAAACTGCTCTACATGTAATGAGAAACGGATATTTTTTATCTTGGATTTTTTGCTTAGCCAGTTGGATTCACCCAACTTCTTCACTTGGAGTGCAGGCAAACATGCATCCATCGCTTCCTACAAAATACTGCATGAGAGCCCTTCAAAGATTTGTGTTTAGGCTTGTTTTGAAAAATTGAGTTGTTATGACGAGAGAAATTTCCTTTAGAAGTTCAAGTGCAAGTAGAAACCCTGGAAAATCTCCACTCAACTGATGAACAGAAATATTGAGGGAAATGCTTGCCCCAAACTCCCTTGGTTTTGCCTCATGCCTGGGGTGATGGCAACTTTTGGTTGTCCAGTGGTGCAGCAGCAACATGTCTCTTGTCCCATCAGGCATCCGATCAGCTCAGTGTGCCCATGAAGTCAAGTGCTGTTGACTGTAGGGCAGAGCTGTAGGAAATGTTTTATTTTTTCCTTTAATCTCTTGTCCTCGGCCAGCTGTGTGATGCTGGGACCCACCTGCCCATTCAGCTTCAGAATTAAGCTGAGTGCTAATGCATCCTTTCCTTGCCACCCTTTTCCAGGGCAATTAGTCACGAGTCACTGGCTAGGTGTGGAGCAAGTGACCCATGAAAGTGATGCTGGGTGGGCTCCGTGTACCCTGTTTTTGGCCAGAGTGTGCAGGAGGAAAGGCACGTGGGTGTGAATCCACCCTCAGCTCATCAGCACCCTCTCCTGCTGCAGCTCAGCTTCCCTCACAGCTCACTGAGCTTTCCTCTTGGAGCATCCCTATTCCCAGGGCAGTTATCCGGCATGGTCCTGCCCTGCTTTTGCCTCTCAGACCTGTAAGTCCTTCCTTTGCTAACTTCCTTTCCCTTGATGCCAAAAAGGGTCAGTAAAAAAAAAACCAAAAAAAACCCACACTAAAAAAAAGGGGAAAGTAAATTCCAGAAGGTGCCAAGGGGTTAATTTAGTTTGGTTCAGAAATAAAGTGAAAAGGAAAGGAAAATAAACCAAAATTGAGATGCCGCATTGCTGAATGGATGGGGGGAAGGCTTCCCTGCCCACAGCTGCCCCACTGCACTGCACTTGATCGAGGGCTGGGGTCTGGGAGGTGCACGGTCCTCCCTGGCTCTGTCTGGCGGGTGCCCCCTGTGCCTGGGGCTGGTGTGGGTGCATGTGCGGGTGAATTGCACGGGTCCCCTGTGGTTTCCGGTGAGCAAGGCTGTGTTTTTGATGGGGTTCTGGGGAACACCTCATGCATTCTGTTCTTTCTCTTCCTCTCTTCTTTATTTTTTTTAATAAAGAAGAATGTGGGGGATGCCATTTCTGGGCTGGGAGGTGGTGGTCACAAACACTGATAAAGCTCCTAGGCCTGCCATCCAAGTGACCTGGGCAGCTCCTTCTCTTTGGTGCCTTCCTCTTTGTTTTCTCCTCCTGTTGCAGTGAAGCCAGGCTGCCTTGTTTTGTTTTATTTTTTTTTAATTTTTAATTTTTTCATTTTTTCTCCCTCTCTCAAAAGTTTTCTCTCTCTTCTTTTCTTCTGTCCTTCCCTTCTCTCTTGCCCCAGGCTATGCACCGGTGACAGGGATGTGCCACCCGCTCCGCAGCTGCACCCTCAACCACGAAGATGGGTTCTCCTCAGCATTTGTTGTCGCTCATGAGACTGGCCACGTGTAAGTCACAGGGACAGAGCTGGCACAGCTGCCTCCTTTGGCACAAGGACATGTGTGGTGGTGGCACTTTCTTTGCAAAAGCCACTTTCTGCTGGTGCAGATGTGCATACCACTACAAGTCTAGGACAACTCTTCACAGGACAACTCTCCACAGAGATAATTCTCTGTGGTGACAACTCTAGTCCTAACCTTAAGCCTAAGCCTAACCCTAACTTTAGAATAGAATCATAGAATAACCAGGTTGGAAGAGACCCACCGGATCATTGAGTCCAACCATTCCTATCAAACACTAAACCATGCCCCTTAGCACCTCAGGAGAGTTGTCCCATGGAGAGTTGTTCCTTTCCATACCAACCATGTCACACAATAGGCTGGTGTAAATCCCCCAAGGGAACCTGACTTACACCACCTCTTCCCACCAGGTTAGGCATGGAGCATGACGGCCAGGGCAACCGCTGCGCCGATGAGACGAGCATGGGGAGCATCATGGCACCTCTGGTCCAGGCTGCCTTCCACCGCTACCACTGGTCCCGCTGCAGCAAGCAGGAGCTCAGCCGCTACATTCAGTAAGTCAGTGTTAACCAGGAGGGGATGTTCTCCCTTCAGATGGTGTGACTGCCTGCATTTTGTATCCCTGTTGGGATTGCTTCTTTTAGGCAGAATAACAAAAAAATGGGTCCCTAGGAGGTTATTCTCCCTTTTTCTTCTACTAACAGCTTTGGTTCCTTGCGTGAGTCTGAACTGGTTTTGGGCTACTGAGTCTGGAGGCAAATAGGAGCTTGATAAAAGCTGGAGATGTCAACAGAGCAATAGTTTGCAGAAGCTCTGTGCTGGTGGAGCCCAGATCCAGGTCTCAAATACTTTTGTCATTTGCTTTGGGCAGCCCGTGTGGTTTCTTCTTTAGGCTATAAAATGCGCGCTGCATAATAAGAAGCAGTAGAAGCAGGCCAGGAGTTTTCTGTGCATCGAGTTTAAGAAGAGTAGCAGGAAAACAGGCAGCAGTGTAGGTATCTGTTAGTGCCAGGATGCTCCTCTGTCCTTTGGGGAGCGGTAGGCAGTGGAGGAGTGCTTGTCTTTGGGGCTTGGTCTTTGCTGGAAACATGTAAGCATCAGCACCAAGATAATTCATTACTTCTCAATATCTGAATTTGGAGAGAGGGCTGAAGGTGAGGGAAGGGGTGAAGGAGGGAGGTCCTCCGTGTCTGATTCTGCTTTACCTCTGCCCTGCAGCTCCTATGACTGCCTGCTGGATGACCCCTTTGAGCACCAGTGGCCCACGTTACCTGAGCTGCCGGGCATTAACTACTCCATGGATGAGCAGTGCCGCTTCGACTTTGGTGTGGGTTACAAAACATGCACAGCGGTGAGTATGGGTTGTGTGGCTACCTTGATTGCCCAGGAACTCCCAGCCAAGTGTTGTGGGTGTGAGGACGGGTGCTGCCAGCCTGCCGGGGCACCTGCTGCCGTCCCAGCCCAGCTCTTCTGTGCTCCCCAGTTCCGCACCTTCGACCCCTGCAAGCAGCTGTGGTGCAGCCACCCAGACAATCCCTACTTCTGCAAGACCAAGAAGGGACCACCTTTGGACGGGACCGAGTGCTCTCCAGGCAAGGTAAGGCCTGGTTCTGCCTGCCCTCTTCTTGAGAGGGTACAGGGACACCCTCCAGGGCAGCAGTCAGTGACTGCTTCCTTTTCAGCTGGCTTTACTCCTTATTTTCCCCAATTTGTGCTCAGATGAGGACTTTGTTTTTCTTCTGATCAGCCTGCTTCTGCAGAGAAGCAGGACTCTCTTTGTCACCTGGCAAAAGAGCGATAACATCATTGCACCTCCAACCTCATGATGTCATCAGGCTTTTTCTTTAGGGTCTTTTAGCATGCCTTTTAGCACACTATGAAAGTGTAGATACACTGGAAAAGCTGCTGCTCCACATAGGTGTTGGATATTTCTTTTCTGGAGAATGGCTGGGTGTAAAGTACCCAAAAACTTTTGATGAATTTCTGTATGAATCTCAGCAATCTCACTGAAAACACAGTCTCCTCAAGTGCTTGAATGATGATTTGCCAAAAGCTTTAAAAATAAGGCTTTTGGAAATGGTCTGAGACAACTCTCTGGAGGACACGTCTACATGGCCAACTCTCCACTGGGAAAACTCTTCTCAGCAGCAGGGCTGCTTGTTCTCTGTGTTCCTGGTTGCCTGGGGCTGAGGAGAGTGCTAGAGTGGTGGGATGCTGTGCCTGTAAGTCCCTCAGCAACACCTCCCCAAAAAAAAAGAGAACAGAAAGTCACCTGCTGCTCAGAACTCCCTGTGTAAAGTTGTCCCTTTGGACAGTTGGTTGCTGCAGAGGGTTTCTGTGGAGAGTTGTCCCTTTCTCTTTTGAAACACTTATAGATATGTTACACATCATGCTGGCATTTGAATCCGGGGGACTGCAGTATCTAGACTGGGAGGTCCACAGACTGGTCAATGTTTTGCCCCTTCAGGGACCTTCCCTGCATCTGTTATGGTGGCCACTGAAGGCACCATTGGCTTTTCCTCAAGGCTGGAGTTAAACCCCTGGTCTGGATGCTCACGGGATGACACTGCAGCTTCATGCGTTGTATACGTGCCTGGGAAGAAATATGGAGCTCTAGATTTTGTTTACCAAAATGTCCAACAGCTTGCTGCTCTGCTGCGTGCAGAAGTTTATTTCCTCTGTGTCAGTGGGGAGACATCCCTAGAGCTGATCCAGTCCCAAACCGAGGTGTAATTCAGTGCCTGCCCAAGGATCGGCATGGATTGAGAAAGAGAGAAAAGCAGCCCAGGAACCCAAAATTTGTTGTTAGAGAAAGAAAACCAAAAGGATTTGTTTTGCAGAAGGATGTTTGCATGGCCCAGCCTTGTGCCTTCAGCAGCTTTTTGCTCAAGTTTTTTTAGCAGGTTTATGCAGCTGCAGGCTGTTCTTAGCTGGTGCAAAGCATGGGTGTGTTGGGAGCCTGCCCTCCTTGTCCCTGCTCTTCCATGGCATTTTATGCTGCAAGTCCTGGCTCTGGGGCTATATCAGTCTCTCAGAGTAAAGCTGTATGCTGCTTCTGCTCTTGGATCAGTCACAAAACAGTGCTGCTTGATTATTTCACCAACCTGGAGGGCAGCCCTGCTGTTCCATGCCCAGGAATCACCTCTGGCCCTGCTGCCAGTGGGACATAGTTGGGGGCACAATGAAGAGCACCTTCCTCCCGTGCTTAGCAAACTGCAAGCCATTTTTGTAGTGGTGTAGGTGCAGGAAGGCTCTCTTTGCTTGTGCTTTCAAGAGGCAGGCTTGGAACTTGCCCCTCTTTTGTCCTCCCTTTCAGTGGTGCTTCAAGGGTCACTGCATCTGGAAGACATCAGAGCAGCCTTATAGCCAGGATGGCAGCTGGAGCTCCTGGTCCAAGTTCGGCTCGTGCTCCAGGACCTGTGGGGGAGGTGTGCGCTCTCGCAGCCGGAGCTGCGACAACCCGCCGTACGTTTGGCCTCTGCCTCGCTGCTTTTAGGAGGGGTAAAACTAGAAGGGGCTGAGAGCTACGTGGTCCTCGCCCTTCTTCTGCGCTCAGTCAGCATGGATGAGGACATCTGCTCCTGCCTGGACTGTGCCATGCATTTGGTGCTGAGGTGTTTTGTGTTTGAACAGCATCCCCCGATGCTCTCTTTATTTTCCAGCCCAGCTTATGGTGGGCGCCACTGCCTGGGAGCCACCTACGAGTACCAAGTGTGCAACGCTGAGGAGTGCCAGGGGCCCTACCAGGATTTCCGTGCCCAGCAGTGCTCCAAGCGTAACTCCTACTACACCCACCAGAACAGCAAGCATGCCTGGCTTCCGTATGAGCATCATGACGGTGAGAAGCGGTGGGCCAAAGGGAGCAGTAGCCAAATTACTTCTATCCGAGAAGAAGCCACACTGGTGGCCATCACCATGGGATGGAGACGGTGCCAGCTGCACAGACGTTGGGTTGTGGAAAGCTCTTGAGCTGGAAATGAGTGCGATAAGCCAGCATCAAGCAGCTCAATCTCTTGTGCTTGTCCTCGGGTGTCATGTAGAGAAACTCAGATGTTACTCTGGTTCCTGCTGTCTCGAAGAGCAGCAGAGGTGGGCTGAGAAGATCAGCCTGTGTTGAAACCTCTCCCTGCACTTCCTGCACTAGCATGAGGAGAGCCCCTCGTAATGCCAGACAGAGATAAATCCATTTGTGCTACTTTAAAAGTTTTATCTCTGCTCTCTGTGTGCTTTGGCACACAGAGGACTTGTTTTCCTTGGAGGTGGTGGGGGTGATGGTGCTGCCTGCTCATTCCCGGAGCCACAGCGGGGAGCGTGCTGCTTTGGGCTGGGCTGGGAGCCAGGTCTGCCTGCTTGGCTTGGTATTCCGCATGCACGCAGCCAAGTGTCTTGCATTGCAGTGTCACGTGGCTTGTCCCATCCAGTTGCCTTCTCTTAATTTCCCAAGAGTGCTGGGCAAAAGTTCAGCCCGCCCCCCCCCCTTCTTTTTTTCCTGAGCAGCAAAATAAGGCACATGAATAGTCTGGGCTTTAGAAATCTGGCAGTCTGTGGACCCTGTGGGGGTACAAGCTGAGATGGGTTTCTATCTTCATTCACCCTTATTTACTTTCGCAAACCCTTTTTCACTCCCTTTTCCCCCTTTACTCTTTATTTTGCTGCAGATGCTCAGAAGTGTGAGCTGATCTGTCAGTCTGAGGGAACGGGGGACGTGGTGTTCATGAATCAGGTTGTTCACGATGGTACCCGGTGCAGCTATCGAGACCCCTACAGCGTCTGTGTCCGGGGCGAATGCGTGGTGAGGAGCTGACAGTTGCTTTGCCTGTCCACGAGAGAGTTTGTGCATCCCCTTGACCTTCTACCTCTTGGGGATGCATGTTTTAGCCCAGGGACTGACCCTGTGTGCAGCAAAGGGCTATAGCAATGGTGGTGTGATGGGCTGGGCTGCAGGGATGTAACCCTGTACTTGTCTTCTCTTCCCCATGGTGCCAGCATGTTGGCTGTGACAAGGAGGTTGGCTCCCTGAAGCAGGATGACAAGTGTGGGGTCTGCGGTGGGGACAACTCCCACTGCCGGACAGTGAAGGGAACGCTGGCCAAGACCCCCAAGCAGCCAGGTGAGTGGGCTGCACAGGTCTTGGGAGCGGGTTCGTTCTGGGAGAGCTTGGTTAACATGTGGATGTGACTGGGTGCCTGTCTGGGTGGAGCAAACCTGCTTTTTCTCTTCCTTCTGTCCTTTCTCCCTCCTTTTCAAGCAGGTGTTTTGAAGATGTTTGAAATCCCAGCTGGGGCAAGGCACCTTCAGATTGAAGAGATGGAGGCAGCATCCCACAGCATCGGTGAGTATGCCGTAGTTCACCTCTCCCTTCACCTGCTACCTCTTTCTTGGCTCTGTTGTGACAATTCCCACACAAAGGGTCTCATTTGCATCATTCCAGTCCTTCAAAGGCAGTGACCAGAGGAAATGATGTTGAAATACCTCCTTTCTCCTCCAGCTGTTCAGAATCAAGTCACGGGTAACTTCATCCTTAACACCAAGGGCAAGGAAGCCAAAAGCCAAGTGTTTATTGAGATGGGCTTGGAGTGGGAATACACTGTTGAACATGGGAAGGAGAGCCTGAAAACCAGTGGTCCTCTGCACGAGGCCATCAGCGTTTTGGTAAGCCTGGCTGATGCATCCTCGGGGGGCTTTGGCAGTGAGTGTCACCCAGAGGTAGAGGAACAAGAGATGGTCTGAGATGGGATGTAGGAGGTAATGGAGGGATTTTGGTGGAGAAAGAGTATAGGGCATGGCATTAAACCTAGGCAAATGAGCTAGCCAAATGGAAGGGGCGATGAGCTGTGTGGAAGAATAGCATAAAGGCATGTGGCTTAGTTGTCTGCCTTTGAATCCATCTATATTTTGCTCTGTGCAGCATTTGCTTGTGACTCCATGTCTCATTTTAGTTCTGCTGTTTTTTAGGGGAGATAGAGGTTGGTTCCCTGGGCGCCTAGGGAAGGGTGGGTTGCACTTCCATCCATCCGTGTGGCTGGTGCTGGCTTTGGGAATAGACTGTGATCCTGCAGGTCAGAGGCCAGAAGCATGCCACCCAGGGCTGGAGGTGGAATGGATATGTATGTTGCCCAAAGAGTAAACTCTGTTCGGAGCTCACCTCATCATGTTGGAGATAGTAATGGGGTTTGTCTCTCCTACTCTTTGTGTGTACTCTACCATATGACCGTTGTTCACTTCTTTTTTCTCTGATGGCCTCCTCTCCTCTCTCCCATGGCATCACTCCTTCCTCTCATTCCCTCTCTCTCACTGTCCCTTCTCTACGTGCAGGTCATCCCTCAGGAGGAGGAGGCAAGGAGCAGCCTGATGTACAGGTACATCATCCACGAAGATCTGCTGCCCATGATTGGAAACAACAATGTCCTGCTTGAGGAGATGGATTCCTATGAATGGGCCCTCAAGAGCTGGTCTCAGTGCTCCAAGGCATGCGGAGGAGGTAGCTTTCCTATCATAGCAGCCTTACAGAGCTTGGGAGGATGCTTGGGTGTTTTAGGTAGCAGAGGAGCCTTTTGCGGCATTTCTAGCTTGGAAACATGCAGATGCTGTTTTAAAGTGTTTCTTCCCAAGGTCACACATGGCAAGGCTTTAGACCTAGACTTCATACTGCTTGGAGGCCCGGCTTTCTTCTCCACTCCCATACCCATGTTCTTTGCATCCCTGTAATTTCAGGTATCTGCCATATTCAAACATGAATGTTAAAAACCATTATTGCAGGGAAGTTTAAATGAGCATTTTTGCCAGATTTCTTACAAAACCAGGCTTATACAATCATACGTGCATACCTGTGTCTGTCTACCCATGTATCTGCTATAATAAATTTGTCGGAGTACAAGGAGTAATGATCTTGCAGATGACTGCTCCTGAAGCTTGCATGGAAATTAATGTGGACACATTAGGAGGTGCTGTGATGGATGGCAGATAGCACACACAAGCTTCTGTCAGAATTACTGGATTTTTTCCACTGGGAGGAAGAACATGTACCTGCGTGCTGGCACCATGGAGTGGTTTGCTGATGAAAGCCTTGCCTCACTATGACCAGTAGGATCTGACTTTGAAGCTGGCTTCGAGGTCCCAGAGGTTGCCTTCAATCTACCTAACCCTCAAGTGATAGAGAAGACCTCTTCACACTTCCACCTTGCGCTATCCAGCTCGTGGCTGGAAGATTTTAGGACTTGCAGAGCTGGAAAGTGAGGTCTCACTGGCTCCCTGGAACTTGCAGGGCTCCTGGCAGGATGGCAGCAGCTCCTGGTCAAGGCTGGCTTACCCAAGTCTGGTCTGCTCCCAAGGAACTGCAGCTTCTTCGGCAAGTTATAGCAGTGCTTTGGCTGGGCTTGAGATGTGCTGCTTTTTTTCCCCCCATGTGGAGAAATAAATCCAAATTGCTAAGTGCTGGTGGCTGTGTCTCTACCAGGAAACTTTCCTGTCTTGACCTAGGTTTTTAGGAGGGCAGCTTGGCATAGGGAGGGGCAGAAGGCTGAGTTTGCTTCATCCCTCTCTGTGTGTGCACCCCATGGAAGCCTGGGTGACCCCAGGAGGCTGGGGTGGTCCGTCACCCACATGAGCATCCTCTGCAAGCCTGGATGAAGCACTGCTTGGATCCCACATGGGTGACAGAGAGAGTGCATGTCACAGGAGGGACGCAGGAGAGAGACCAGGCAGGGAGCGGGTGCATCCATTGCCTCCCTACCCATAGTTTTCTTTCCCAGGCATCCAGTACACCAAATACGGCTGCCGGAGGAAAAGCGACAACCGGATGGTTCATAGAAACTTCTGTGACAACAGCAAGAAGCCAAAGCCGATCCGTCGGCGCTGTAACCTCCAGGAGTGCTCCCAGCCTACGTAAGTCCTGGCCTGAGGTGCTCTTTTCCCTTCTACGGGGTTGTTTGAGGCTGTGCTGGGAGTGTACTGGCCACTTCCCAGTGCAGGCATCTCCTCTAACACCTTCACTATGTCTGTCTTCCCCTCCCCGACAGCTGGGTGGCCGAGGAGTGGGGTGCCTGCAGCAGGTCCTGCGGCAAGCTGGGGGTGCAGGCGCGGGCGGTGCAGTGCGTGCAGCGCTTGCACGATGGCACTAACCGCACCCTGCACACCAAATACTGCCCTGGGCAGCGGCCCGAGACACGCCGGCCCTGCAGCCGCCAGCCCTGCCCTGCACAGTGGAGGACGGGTGCCTGGTCGGAGGTGAGCTGGGGAGGGGGAGAAAGCCCCCCCGGCTGCATGGCGGGGTCTGGAGGAGTTACATAGAGAGGCTGGGTGTAAGGACCAGGTGCTTATAGAGCTGGGAGATAAGGGTACAAGAGTCAAGTGATGTTTTCACTGAGGTTTGTGGGGAACCTCAAAACGAGGAGGAGAACAGCATCCCTGTGCACCCTGGCAGAGAACACAGGGGCTTTGCTGGGGTGGGAAGGGGGAAGGCTTTATTGGAATGCAATATCCACTCAAAGAGTTGTCCTCTGCAAATAATCCTCCGAGGCGGCTGTTGGCATATGCCGACTCCCCCTCCCCATCACCATCAGCTGTCCATCTGTCTGTCTGGATGCAGTGCTCGGCGAGCTGCGGGGAAGGCGTCCAGCAGCGGCAGGTGATTTGCAAAGGCAGTGAGAGCGGCGGGCACTGTGAGGGTGACAAGCCGGAGGCTGTCCAGGGCTGCCACGTGGCCATCTGCCCGGGTGAGAGGAGGAGGAGGTGGTGGTGGTGGCACTTGCGGGGTGACACGCTGGTGGGGACCAACCCTTCTGCATGCCTCCAGCCCTTATTTGACTTCAGGGTGATGCCAGCAAAGGGGCTTGTGTTGAACATCCCTGATGCTGCTGGCAGAGAAAGTATTAAATGCCAGTCAAAATATTGCACTTTTCTGTCTATGGCCCTGATATTTGATGTAAATGGTTTTGAGGTCTCTGGCAGACTGGGAATGTGATGAGAAGAGGGTATAATGGAAATGAGCATCCTGGAATTCATCTTGAGGGGAGATTTGGGTGGCTTATGTTCTGGGCCAACTGAGTGCTCCCCAAAGAACCTCATTTTTAAGGTGATCCCTTAAAACAAAAAAAATCCCCACCAAAACACCCTCCTAAGATATTTTGAATGCCCCCAGCCTGTTGTGGCGGCTGGGCATCTTGGTGCTCTCTCTGCAGGAAAGCTCCCCGGCATCACTGCCGGCTCTGACCCTGGTGACCACAGCACGCCCAAAGAGCAGCGGGTGTCTCAGGATTTACCCAAAACCCCCGTTATCAAGATCTCCTCCAGTAAGTGTCTCTGCTTGGATGAGGGTGATGCTTCCTGGGATAATCCTCACGAGAGCTTCTGCAGCTTCTGATGGGACCCGCAGGCTGCTGGGAGGGAAGGTGCATGCCTGGCAGGGATTTTGGGGAATTTTACCCTCCATTGCTCCATCCCTGCTGCTTCTGCTTGCAAAGCCTGCCGTTTGGTCGCCACCTTGTGGAGTCTGGGATCTTCCACTGCCTTTGGCTGGGCACTGGCTTGTACTCCCTTCATCTCTGGGATTTTATGCCGTTTCCTTTTCACTGTGAATTTTTTCAGCCTCCTGCGTTTACCCAAGCAGTGAGATGGCTTCTGGTTTTTAGCCCTCGCTACAAGGGATTGCTTAGAGCACATTGTAACTAGGGTGATTCCGATCATGATCGGATTTAAGATGCTGGTTTGGAGCCTCCTTTGCTCTCTGCTTTTTCTCCTGTGGACAGAAATCTTGAGCACTTTGGCTTTGTTTTCCAACTCCCTCCACTCTCCTTCCATAGAAGCATTTCCAAAATTGCTGCCCTGGGGCAGAGGGCAAAGGCAGCACCTTGCAAGAGGGGCACCCCATGTTCTCTGGGACCAGTGGAAAGCTGCAGGGGTGGAAACCTAACGCCACCCTTGTTCTTCGTGTTCTCTGATGCTGTTCTCTGCTCTGTCCCTCTCCAGGGGAGCCTTGCCTTGGGGACAAGTCCATCTTCTGCCAGATGGAGGTCCTGGCCCGCTACTGCTCCATCCCTGGCTACAACAAGCTCTGCTGTGAATCTTGTGGCAAGAAAGCTGCCTCCACCACTGCCTCAACCCCTGCCATGGCCCCCAGTGCTCCTCCAGGAACCAGCACTCCCAGCCCCTCTCCGCCTCTCTCACCGCGCCCCACCGCCCCTGCCCAGGGGAAACTCGATGGGGAGCCCACCCCAGCTCCTCTGGCCGGCCCACCTGCTGGTGGAGGGGTTCCCAGCAGTGGTGCTTTCCCTGGGGTGCACCCTGCCCCGAACGAGCCGGACAGGGGCCGGGCAGCCAGGTAACCCACTCGGGACGACCTCGCCATGGGGCAGGGAAAACCTTTTGCCTCCCTCTCCTCCTTCCCCTCCTTTTCACTCTCCCTCCACTTCAAGTGATGGTTTTCAGGGGTGACGCTGCCAGGTTTTGAAATGACCTGGCTCATCCAGAAATTTTTGGGAAAACCGCTTTTTTCTCATGATCTCCTGCCCTCCCAGCTGTGGCTTTTTTTTTGTTCTTTTTGATGGTGCCATGGAAAAAAGGTGAAAAGATGCCAAAAAAAGCAACAGCGGGTGGGCTGCGGGTCACCCATGATGGGCTGCTTCCTTCCAAGGTGCTATAAAGATTGGAGGGGAGGCTTTAATGATACTTTTTCCTTTCCCTGGCCCCAAATAGCAACACAAGGTGTGCTGAAGAGGAGAGTCCTGGCTTGGAGCTTGGTGTTAGCAACGGGAGGATGCTGAGGAGCTGACAGGCAAGCAGCCATAGGGAGGTGGTGAGGTGCAGGGGGAAATGTTGGAAAAATCTCAAGCTGCTGCCCTGGGCTGCCCCTGTTGGGGTAGAAAGTTCAGAAAACATGTCTAGGCAGCGTGAAAACCTTAGATCAGTTTCTGTCTTGTGTTGCAGGAGAGGCAGGAGCTGGTCCTGGCTACTTTAACATGAACAATAAGAAGGTCAAAGACCAAAAATCCCTTTAAAAAAATGCCTGTCGCCTTGTGGTGACTTTTAAGCCGTGGGCTGATAGTGATGCCCAGCCTCCCCAGAACCATGAGCCTGATCCCTACACTCTTGTACCTAGTGGCTGCAGGGTATCAGCACCTTTCAGAGGGAAGTGGGGATGACTGGGAAGTCAGGAGTGGATTTTAGGGGCAATTACTAAGAAAGGAGAGAGGAAGAATTCGTCTGCATCCTTTTT
The DNA here is from genome assembly GCF_032191515.1 of Phaenicophaeus curvirostris. NCBI lineage: Eukaryota > Metazoa > Chordata > Aves > Cuculiformes > Cuculidae > Phaenicophaeus > Phaenicophaeus curvirostris. The sequence goes on from NC_091400.1 coordinate 37,390,048, forward strand.
GTCACATGGAGGTGATTAAAGGGGGGTGATTAACACCATTAAAAAATATTATGCCAAGTACTATATGTATGCACAACACTTTAGGAGCCTAGGGCTGTGTGCAGATTGCCTGGTGTCAGGCCAGCCCCTGGCACAGAGTTTGCCTGGAGGAGTTAAAGTCCTCGAAGCCTCCGCAGAGCAGGATTGGGCAGCCTGTGTATTGCTGAGGGAGCTGCTGGGGTTTTGGTGCTTAGGAGTGTGCAGCCTCCCAGCTGGGGGCATCCAGCACCTCAGAGGACACGATGGCAGGGAGGTGAGCTCCTGTGAGGGATGGAGATTTTGGGGCTGGAGAGGTGGAGTCTGAAGAAGGCAAGGCGAGGTGGATAGACCAGTTTGGTATTGCAAAGTGGGGTCTCTCTGGGAGCTTGTGCCTGGCATGGGTGCATCCTCTGGCCTTGGTGGTGCTGCTTCCCTGGCCATCCCAGGAGGAGGATGGGATGACCTTAGGGGCAGTGTTTGGTAAGCTCTTCAGCTGTCTGGTGCTTGCTGGTGAAGTGGCTGGGAGTGCTTGGCACACAGCAGGAGCCTGCAGTTTTTAGGGCCTGGTGCTGTTCGAGCCTGTTTATACTGGGGCGGAGTGCTGCATTGATAGTGCTTGTGTGGTTGCAAGAAACTTGAGGTCAGGCCATCTCAGAGCATATGGCATCAGTGTGCAATCTTCTATCACCCTTTGCTAGCCTGGTGTGGCTTGTGGCGGGGGTGAGTTTGAGGATGGTCCGTGTGGTAATCGAAATGAATGGAGGCCCCTGTGCATTCCTGATGTTGTAAGTGTTTGACAGACGCAGCCCTCGCTTTGCAATGTTGCCCTGGAGATAGAAGGGCTGAAGAGCCTGCCCTCCAGTCGCCTCTGAGGCAGTGCTGGATGAGCACTTATATAACTACTCCTGAAAACACCCGAGGCTGGAGATCCTCTGCCTCCCGGGCACTGCCTTTTGGCATTCGGTGGGCTTTGTGAAAGAGAGGACTAAGGCGTGTGTCTGTCTGAGCCAAGAAACCAGAGCACCTCGTGGGAGCGGACAGATGGAGGGATGCCTACAAAACGCGGCAGCAAGATGCCCAGGAGTATCCCGAGTGTGAATGAGGTGCTGGGGGTGTAGCAGAGCGGGATTCATCATTCATCCCTTGCACTGCTGACTCCACCCCGTGCCCCTTGCCAGCCTGTCCACCAGCACTGTGCTCTGCGAGAGCACCCGCATTTATTTATCATGCCAAAGATAATGCTTCATTTACTCTTCAGGGAGCATCCTCTCCCTGGCAGGAGGGCTGGGGCAGGTGCGGCCTGTGCCACAGCCCTGTCCTCCTGGCTTTATGGCCCTGGGCTGGCTCGGGGCAGGACTCAGCTTGCTTCACCTTGCCTGAAGCAAATCTTTTCTCCAGCGTTCACCCCCCTGCCCCATAGTCTTGGAGGCACTGAATAAAAAGCCAAACCTTCCCCGCTCAAAAATAACATCTCCAGGGCACAGCATATGTGTATGTACATGTACCTGCTTGCTCCTTCCTCCCAAATTCTCAGTTGCACCCCTCCTTTCAGTGCTGTCGTGGGCATTAGTGCTGTATTGCATTAGGAATATTTGCAGTGGTTCCTTGCGATACCTCGGAGGAGAGCTGTGTCTCCCTTCACACCCCAGAGCCAGGGTCTCGGGGGTGCTCCGGAGCAAGGGGGCTGTGATGCAGGTGCTAACACTCACCTCCAGCTGAGGGAGGTGGGTGAGATTATTTCAAGTAGGGTGCAATGAACACGCCCTCTGCCACTGGGGTGGCGATTCCACAGGGCCAGGAGAAAGCACTGGGGTATTTATTCCAGACGAGTGCAAGAAGTGCCTGGGCAGGCTGAGGTTGGGTCGCTTCTTGCTGTGCAGATGCCATGGTGCAAGGAAAGCTGCGGTGTGGGGATGCAGCAATGCCATGTCCCAGCTCCCTGCAGGGATTTGGTCCTGTCTCCAGGAGGAGAGGGTGCATCTGGTTCCCCGTGTCCTGGGCCAGGTGGATGCACCAAGTCATTCCTGTGATGTAACCTTGTCCAGTGTTATGATGATGTATAAAGTTTTGTACATATGAGATTCAGAGCTTTTTAACTTTTAATATTTATTAATTTTGTTGGGTTCACTCTTTTTTTTTTTTTTTGAACTCTAACATAATGTAAAAAAGAAGTTCCACATCAAAATTTTTCTGTTGATTTATTTGGGGAACGGGTGTGGTGAGAGGGGAGAATGTGAGTGTGACATGAGTGTGGTCATAGAAATGTATTTCACAGAGTGAGCCATGACCTCTTCATTTTATTTCAACACAGCAACTCCACTTTATTACTTTCACATACCTGGTTTGAGATGATTTTTTTCGCCCTTATATAAGACAAAGACACAACAAAGCCCATGGAGGTATAAATTACAAGTACATTTTATGTCACCCACCTGCTTGGTTTCACTTTTGCAAGGCTTTTCTAGCTGTGATGTGCAGTGGCTTTAGAGCAGAACATGCTTGTTCCTAGGATAGCAATGGGTTCCGTGGCCCAGCCCTTCCTCCTGCTGCCAAGGGCTGCGGGCGTGAGATGCTGGTTGATCACCCACGGATCCTCCTAGGACAAAACTGGAAGTTTTATCATGCTGCAGGTCTGCAGTGACAAATTCCACAGGATGCATTATCCCCGAGGGCATGATGCTGTATAATGGGCTTGAGTCTAGTCCTGCTAGAGTTTCACTGCTGCTCATCTTCATTAGCTGTTTTCTCCTTTGCCTCATCACCTTCCACATTGCGGTACCCTCAGTCAGTTGAACTGGTGGTGAAAAGCACATTTCTGACTCCCCGGGACATGGTTTAATAGTGAACTTGGCAGTGTAAGCTTAATGGTTGGACTTGATGATCTTAAAAGTCTTTTCCAACCAAAACGATTCTATGATTCTGTACGCCTGCTGTGGCTGTGCCTCCTACTGTTGGCGCAGCAGGAGAAAAATCTAATGTATATCTATACACACACATAATGTATAGCTTAGCCATTCCAAAAGAAATAAAGATGTGTCACTGGTTCAGGCCAAAAAGAGCCCCTGAGCCTCCACTGATGACTGATTCTGTGGTCAGGTAATAAACAGTGTGTTGAAACCAGGGCAGGGCTGAAGCTGCAGAACAAAAGGCACCGTGAGCACCGATGCCAACGTCGGAGTGGGTTTCGGCAGCCGCTTCCCCTGCGCACAGTGGGAAGGAGCAAGGCCAAACTGGCTACCATTGCTGCTCCTGGGCAAAGGCTTTTCGGCAACCCCTAATGCAAGGCTCTGGTCACCCCAGCCTGCAGAAGCTCTGTTCTGTCCCCAGAGCAGGAACACGGTGCTTGGCAAAGGGTGTCTTCCGTGCTTGGGGTTGCTCAGTGAGGGTGCTGCTTCACCCAAAGCACAGCGTCCATGAGCAGAGGCAGGACGTGGTCTCCGGTGTATACTGCACTCCCTGAGTTTGGGCAGAGCCTGTTCTGCAGCTCAGGGGCATGCGGTGGCTGAGCGGTGCTGGCAGAGGTGCTTGATGAAGTCTGCTTGGGACTGCGGCAGGATGCGGTTAGTGACAGATGTGGGGATCCAGCCCTTTGGGAGAGAAAACACCCTGAATTTGGTCCTGCTGGGTCAAAGAGAGTTGGGGTGCCCATCCTGGGGAGGAAGGTGAGTTTGCACACCGGGATGCACACCCCTCACTGTCCCACAGTGGCACTTGCCTTCAAGTCCATGCTGAGGAGCCAGGTGAAGTGTGTATAGCTGGGGTCCCCTGCCAGCGGCTGTAGGATGATGCAGCTAAGCCAGGACTCGCCTGTGTGGTGGGCAAAGCAGCAGGCAGTTGGGGTCCACCCTGGCAGAGGGAAAAAACTGGGGTAAGGAGATCCGAGAGCGAACACCACAGGGCGGTCACTCTTGGTGTGCCTCCCTGGCCATGCCCGCTGCAAACATTTATGGCTGGTCCCCTGTGGGGACGTAATGCCCCATGATGGGGAGGCTTTACCTGATGCACCCTTCCTGCAAAGGCAGTGGCTCCATGTGGGTGGCGGTGCCCACCAAGTAGATGGCCGTCCCCCTTCGCCTACAGTGCCGCACGCTGACAAAGTCCCGCTGGCCCACCAGGTTGCCCGGGCTGCGAGCAGTGACCTCATGCGTCACCAGCGTATCCGTCCCAACGTGCTGCAGCACCTATCAGAGCAAGGAGCACCACAATGCTCATTGTGGCTGCCCCACGAGGGTCATCTCCACCACCTTCTTACTCCTGCCCAGGGAACATTAAGCCATGCTGAGGGACAGGAGCAGGGGCTGGCAGCATGAGCAGAAGCAGCAGCAAGGTGGGGGCTCGGGGCTGGCACCTGGTGATAATTAAATCCCAATCCCTTGCAGGCTGTTAAGGGGAAGGAAATACCCTAAAGCTCTGCCACTTCAGACATCCTGAAGATATCAACACACAGATATTTTCAGCAGCACTTCTCTGAGCAAAAACTTAGAAGAACATTTCAGCCTAGGAGCTTTACAAAGCCATGTGTATACATAAAGACCTGACTTGTTTGAGAGGAATTAGGAGCCCTTTGGACAGACAGAGGATTATAAAAAAAGGATGGGGTTTAGCACAAAGATTCAGAAACGGGAAGAGGAGCAGGAAAGGGGAGTGTCAAGATACAGAGTGAATGGAAAAGCAACAGTGAGCAATACAAAGGGATAAAGAAAGAAAGAGAGGGATGGGAAGAGAGAAAGGAAGGCAAGGCACTTGCAGGAGCAGAGAAAGAATGAATGAACTCCAGGGACCAAGCCAGTAAAATTGTGGGGGAAAAAAAAAAGAAATGCAGATTAGCATAAAGATGGAAAAGGGAAAAAAAGAACTATGGACACAGGACAGATGCTGAAGACTGAAAAGAAAAGCGTGAGAAAACAGAACAGAAAAATAAAAGGGGTACAGGGATGCCAGAGAACAAAAATTGTATGGCAGCATGGTAAATGAAAGGAACCAAAAAGTCCAGCTCTAAAATGTTCGCTCCCTAGTTTCATCAATGGCACAATAAGCAATGTTGTAGTGAAAGCGCTTTATTTCTTGTGAGGATCCTTTCAGGCATTCAGTGGTGTTGTTCTCACTGAGAACGTAAGTCAGAATTAATAAAAGACAGCTGCTCCCCAGGCTGTATTTATACGTTTGAGGGGGTTTGCCCCAACCCACCCCCCCCCCCCCCCCCCCCCCGTACTGCCCTGTTCACAGGTGGTGGGTGTGAAGGCCCAGGAGGTATATAAGCCACAGGCATGTCCTCAGGCAGTTGTTCAGCTTCTGGTTTCCCTTGAGATCTGAGCTTTGCTGCTGTTTCAACTTGTTGCAGCTTTTGATGAGGATATGCTGGATGGTAAGCTTTTTTTTTTTACAGCATGTACAGCTGTAGCTATGTTTTTTATTTTTGTATACAGGTGTATGTTTGGTTTTAGGTCAGTACTTTTTGATTGGTTGTTGGAGGGGGCAAGATGTTTTAACAGTTTCTTTTCTTTTTTTTTTGTTTCTTTCAGGATGCTTTGTCTTTGCCAAGGATTTCTGCTTATGGGATGATTTGTTGCTGTTCCTCATTCTGTGTGGGATGATGCTTTGGTCTTTGAGTCTCTGCAGTTTGTAGCAGGCACCTCCTGGGTGATAATAATCTGGAATTAAGTTTGTCAGCCTATGGGTAGGAAGTCGAGTCTGTGGGCTGGTTGAAGATAGAAGGGGCCAGAAGAACCCTGGGAAAGGCTCAAAAGCACAGCTCCTAAGCAACAGCAACACAGAAGGGGCAGGGGGTTAAAATATAAGGCAGGTTCTGTTAGGAAGGAGCAGGGTTCCTTCTCTGACCCTTCAGGGGTGGAGAAGGGCTTTAATGGTTTGGGACTGGGGAAAGGGAGATGGGTTCATCAGTCTTTCGTGGGTCGGTTTGGCAGTGGGATGCAAGTGCCATTCAGGTTTCCGTTGTTCTAGTCTCTCTACAGCCGATAGGAGGTAACGATGAGGTGTGGACCATCTGGACCCTTGTACAGCAATTGTCTTGTTTGAACATCAGATGAGCTTTATCTTGAAAAGCATTACTTACCCTAAAAAACGTAATCTCTAGGACTCTGAGATCTCTGCTCCCTTGTACCTTCTACTTATTGTGTTTCTCGACTGACTTCTTTGCGTCTATCCTGTCTCCATCCATCCGAATATCAGAGACCACGCTACTTAAAGGTATAGACTCGCTGCCTATCTGCAGTGCAGGATTCTGTCCCCCTCTTCTCCTGCATTTCTCAGGGAAGAGAATGGATATTATTTTGGCTTGTAACAGTTAGCAGCTGAGCAACATTTCTTCATCTGGTCTGTGCGCACACAAGCCTCCCTTATTTAGTAGAGTTTTGGATTTTTCCTAAACTTGCCAGTGAGGTTTGCTCTCTTATTGATCACAGCAGTTGTTACCTTGTCCCTGTTATCCATTGTGGGTTTTTTAACGGTTTTTGAGTTTCCAATTTAGGTCTTAAAGTTGTCAAATCCCACTGTTGCGAGTTTTTCCGTTGGCTGGCTGCCTCTGTAATTCCAGTCTCCATTGCTGTGTGGCGAGTGTCCTGTGTTTTTAGGTCTCTTGTGTTTATTCTTTTTGAAAACAGTAAAGGTTATACTTTTTCAAGTTGTTTTTGTTCACTCCTGCAACTAAAGTCTGGTAACTTCCTAGAATTTGGATCCCCACGGCTCATCTTTCTTTCGTCCTGGGTATCAGCACTTCTATGTTCCTACAATGGGAGCGGTGGAGAGGAGAGGTAAGCAGACTGCATGGAATTTTGGGGCACTGGTGAGGTAGTCTGGCTTATTCTCACCATTGTGGGGCTGAAGGTGAGGAGGAAGTTAAGTATGTCTCAAAGAGTAAAGTAGCATTGGGCATCTCCGTTACGTATTTAACCTCTGGTTTGGCAGGTGCTCTGTGGGCCAGGGTGGCAACGGGAAGAGCACTTCAGATGAGCTGGATAGTAGGGAGAAGGAGCATGGCACAGACTTCTCACAAGTGTGACAGTAATTCGCTTAATTTTGTTACCCTGGGTGATGACAGGTGTAGCATCTGACATGAGGACCACTGCACAGCGAGTGGAACAACACGGCAGTCAAGCAGAGCAAGACGTCCTGGAGGCGCTGACACTGATCAGCGCAGTGCTGACTGTCGGCATTGCTTTAGTTTTTCCTTTGGTTTTCTTGCACATGGCAAAGCAGAACCTGGCAACTGTAGGATCATCCCAGGGAGCTGATGCTGTCGGAGCATTCTTTTTTAGAGCTGCGGCTGTCTCCTGGTGGTCTGACAGTTAAGTTGAGGGACCAGGGCTGGAGTGGGCTGGGGCAGAGGGAGCGGAGCTGGGAATGGCAGGGAGGGGTTTTAAAAGTAGCACAGGGGAGAGGGCAGTGCAGGGAGAGTCGTCTTTGGGCCGGTGAAGGCGGAGGGGCCTGCTTCTCAGCCCAAACCCTGCCTGGGCAGGGCAGTTCCAGCCTGTATCTGTTGGGGTCTAGTCTGTCTAGTCACCGTGCCGCGTCTGAAATTTTCTGCAGGTCTTGGTGTCCTCTTTTGTGGTCAAGGCTCGCCGGGCGTGCCTTGGGCGCCTCGTCTCGGGTCCCGAATGCTCATCGAGGCAGTGTCCGCATTGAAGAGCGGGGCGGGGAGCGGCTCGGATCCGCTCGGCTGCTGTCGGCTCCGCGCGGCGCCGTTCGGGACGGCTCGGCTCTGCTCTTCGCTGCCCTCCCGCCCGCCGCCGGCTGCGGCCAACGGGGTGCGGGCTGGGGCTGGGAGAGGGACAGCGCCCCCAGGGCCTCCGTGCCCCCACCCCGTCCTCCCCGAGCCCCGCGTGCCCGCTGTCCCTGCCCGAGGTGCCCGCGTCCCCTGTGTCCCCTGACTGCCCCGCGTCCCCCGGCTCCGCGTGTTTCTGCAGCGCTCGGCTCGGGGCGGCTGCGCTCGCCTGCCCCTGGGCAGGGCCCCGCACAGAGCGCTCCCATTGGCTGCGCCGCGCGTCACTCAGCGAGCGGCGGCCAATCAGCGCCGGGAGAGCGCCCGGGGGGCGGGCCGAGGCGGAGCGCGGGCGGGTGGTTCGAGCTCCGCACGGGGCCCGGGCGCCGCCCGCCCTCGCTGCCCGCCGGGGCCCGCGGCCGCAGCGGCACCGCTCGGGAGCGGCTCGAACGGGGCCGGGTCGGGTGAGTCAGAGGCGCCCGGAGAGGCGCGGGGGAGCGCTCTGTGGCCGGCGGCGCCGCTCCGGGCTCGCTGTCCGTGAGCCGCGGCCCTCCCGGGGCCGGCTCGGGCTCAGGGGCGGTCGGGGCCTTCGGGGCTGCGTCTGCGCTCGGCGTGCGGCCCTGCGGGGGAGATCCCCGCTCGGGACGGGGAGGAGGGAGCGGGGGAAGGGAAGGAGGGGAGAGAGGGGGGAAAGCAGGGGGGGAGTATGGGGCACAATGGGAGGAGAAGGGGGGAAAGAAGTGGGTGGGGAGGAGGGGAAGGAGCGGCAAGGGAGGTTTGGAAAGCGCTTTTGTGTTGTCGGTCTAGAGAGAGCGGGGGGTGTCGCTTTTTTGGGGTGTCGTGCGCGGTGGCGAGAGCTGCAGGGGCGGGCGGGTTCATTTCAAGCACGGTTACTTGGAGTATTTTGCTATAACAGCTCCTTCCTATTGCTCTGTCAGCAGAGAGAGTCTGACGACTGAGGATGAGAGAGCCCCTGCGGGATCCCGACCCCTCCCCAGGGAGAGAGGGAAGCGACGTGGCGGTGCCGTCCAGGCCAGCAGCGTTCTGGTACGTGGCTTTCTCGGGACTCACTCCTCTTTGCTAATCACTGTCGATCGAGTTGACGGTGCGAGCCAGAGTGTTCTCCGCTTTGGATTAGCAAGCGCTGGCATCGTGTTTGGTGAATGCCGGACTGAGGTGACAATACCAAGGTGCCATGGGCTTTGCCAGCCGAACCTGCGCACACCACGCACAAGCCATTGTCCCCGTGCACACGCCGTGCAGGTGCCAGGCTAGCGCCACAACCACCCCATGCACACTCCACGCACGTGCTTTGAACATGCAAGCAACACGTCACACAGACCATGTGCGTGTTTTGTGCGTGAAGTGTACATGCCATCCACAGGCAATGCATATGCTAGCACACACCATGAAGATGAAACATCAGCCACGCACACGCCCTGAACACACAAGCAACATGCCACGCATGCCATGCACGTGTTATGTACATGCCACACACGCCGTGCACACACCAGACACACTGCAAGCATGCTGCACGCGTGCCAAGAGGGGAAGGAGGGGAAGGGGTTAGCTTTGGAAAGCGCTTTTATGTTGTCAGTGTAGATAGAGCCAGGAGGGAGGTCGCTTCTTTGATTCCCTTCTGTAACCAGGCTTCTTTGCATTTAAAACTCTTCTGTGTCACAGGGTTTATAACGGTGCAACATCCGTTACGCTTGCTGCAGATCCTCTCGGTTCAGACATTTCTCTGTTTCCAGTTACACTGAATACCTGTTTAGCCTTCTTGTCTGTTTTGAAGCTTAACGTCTTTTTAGACTTCTTTTTAGTAATTGTGTTAAAATATGTCTGGTAACAGCAGCATGTAAGGGGAGTTGTCGCATTCTTAACGGTAACTGTAGAGTTAAGGTACCTCGAGTGCCTTGGGGAAATGCAGACGCACCTCTTAGATGTCCCTCGTCCTTGCAGAGCACTATGGAGCCTTCCCATCTCTCTCATACGCTCGCGGTGGAAGAAGAGGAGGGCGCCCATGGTGAAACAGAAGCGATTGCCATTCAGGTGAGAGGAGAAACATCCAGTCAGCACAGGTTCATGAAAGGCAGGTCTCGCCAAACTAACCTGATCGCCTTCTATGACGAAGTGACTTGCTTACTGGATGAGGGAAAGGCTGTGGATGTATCTTCTTGGACTTCAGTAAAGCCTTTGACATGGTTTCTCACAGCATTCTACCTGAGAAACTGTCACCTCTGGCTTGGACAGGCGCACACTCTCCTGGGTGGAAAACTGGTTGGATGGCCGGGCCCAGAGAGTGGTGGGAAATGGAGTTAACTCCAGCTGGAGGCCAGTGACAAGTGGGGTTTCCCAGGGCCCAGCCCTGTTCAGTGTCTTTATCAATGACCTGGATGAAGGCATCGAGTGCACCCTTAGCAACTTTTGCGGATGATGGTAAGCTGGGTGGAAGTGTGGATCTGCTGGGGGGTAGGGAGGCTCCAAAGGGATCTGAACAGGCTGGACGGCTGGGCAGAGTCCAATGCGATGAGGTTTAACAAGGCCAAATGCCGGGTCTTGCACTTGGGGCACAACAACCCTGTGCAGTGCTACAGACTAGGAGAAGTCTGTCTAGAAAGCTGCCCGGAGGAGAAGGACCTGGGGGTGTTGGTTGACAGCGACTGAACATGAGCCAGCAGTGGCCCAGGTGGCCAAGAAGGCCAATGGCATCTTGGCTTGGATCAGAAACGGCGTGACCAGCAGGTCCAGGGAGGTTCTTCTCCCTCTGTGCTCGGCACTGGTGAGACCTCACCTTGAATCCTGTGTTCAGTTCTGGGCCCCTCGTCACAAGAAGGATGTTGAGGTTCTAGAGCGAGGTTTTTTTTTTACGGAAAGGGTCCGTACGGAACAGGCTGCCCAGGGAGGTGGTTGAGTCACCTTCCCTGAAGGTGTTTAAAGGACGGGTGGGTGAGGTGCTGAGAGGTACGGACTTAATGATCCTGGGGGTCTTTTACAACCTAATGATTCTCTGATTCTGTCTCTTTCCTGACAGCCCAAAAAGCCAGTCCAGAGTTGCAGAAAACCTGGCAAAAGTCTCGCAGAACAGCCCTGCTTTTTCAAAGCCCGGTATTCTTCTGTCCCGTCGTGAGGAGTAACGGTGATTTTCTCGTGCTTATTGCTGCCTCCTCAGCATCTGTCCTCTACTTTGTGTCGCTGAACCGGCGCCTCAGGGGGTCGCCGAGTGGGAAAGAGCGGCTGCTAAAATATTTTTCCTGTTAGCTCAAGGGCTAAGGTATCCCGTGGCGCTGAGCTCGGGGCGATGAAATGGAAACGCGGCCTTTCAGAGGCTGCTGTACCTGGGTCAACCGCAGTACGCCTGCCTCCTTTGAGGAGAGCCTCTGTTTGGAAAACTCGGTCGCTTGTCCTCCCTCCGACTGCATCGGAGTGGCAGGAAGAGCTAGAGGAGTGTGGTGGGCTCGGGCCCATCTGGCACAGCTCAGAGGATACCGGGTGCTGGGGTGTCGTGTGTGGTGGCAAGAGCTGCAGGGGTAGGAGGTGGTTCATTTCAAGCACGCTTACTTGGAGTACTTTGCTGTAACAGCTCCTTCCTTTTGCTCTGTCAGCAGAAAGAACCTGGCAGAAGTGTTGGCGATGAGAGAGCCCCTGCGGGATCCTGACCACTCCCCAGGGAGACGGGGGGAAGCGACACGGCGGTGCCCTCCAGGCCAGCAGCGTTCAGGTACGTGGCTTTCTCGGGACTCACTCCTCTTTGCTAATCACCGTCGATCGAGTTGACGGCGCGAGCTGGAATGTTCTCTACGTCAAGTTAGCGTGTGACGGCATCACATTTGAGTCTGTGCCAGATCAAGATGACAGTACTAGGGTGTGATGTGCTTCGCCAGGCAAACCTGTGCGAAGGGAAGCGTTGCTTTCAATGTGAGGAACAAAATTGTTCCTTGTGCCGGCAACAAAAAGGGAGCTGTGAAGTAACCCCAAGAGGGATTATGCAAGAGCATACTAAAGTAGCCAGTGTCACTGTTGAGCTGCCTTCAGACTGTCTTTTCCAGTTTCCCTGTTGCAAACTGACTCCTCGTTAACTTTACAGCTGCTCTGAAAAAAGGCTCCCAAAGCCAGACCCGCAAACGACAGAGGCAGCTCTGCCAAGCTGGCTGGGTTGCCAAGCTCTACAAGTGTGGTTGTGGAAGCGGAATGATCTCTCTAAAATCCACAACCTCGAAGCGTGCCTCGTGTCTTCCTGGTGGCTCGCTCCAGTGCCCGAGGCAGCGAGCGCACTTACTGACAGGCGCCTCGTGCCTTCTTCGCACCGATGATCCCCCCCAACCCCACTCCCCTGCTGCCAGTTTCACCCTTGTCAAAACTGCAAGCGTTTGCTTCCTTTCGGCTTTGATTGCTGTTTTCACAGGTTCACGAGGCAAACCTGGTGTGCGAATAAATACCGCAGCGTAGGAGTGAAGCCGGCGACCGGCCACTGACCGTGCTAAAGTCTCTCGATGTCTCAGGTAAATGCTGGCGTGGATGGGCTTGCATGTGATCATAGGAGGGAGGTCTCATTGCTCTCCGCTCTCTTGAGAGGCGGAGAGGAGTGGGAGCAGTTGCTTTTGTGTGGCTGCTCAGCCTCAAACCTACACTCGGTTCCGTTCTTGTTATGCTTGATGTGCGGGTGGGGATGACCTGCGTCTGAGGCACGGCACACGGGCAGTGCCATGTGGTCTCCGTGGCCTCGCTTCGCCTCCAGGCATCTTGTTCTTTGGAGGCCAAACCAGGCTTTGTTCCTTCCTACAAATATCGCGTGCCTGAACTAAACCAAAATTTCTCACCCGATCGCTGACCCTCTCTGCCGGGCTAAGTCCCTTTCCTGCAGAGGCTTTGGTGACAGGCGCTTGCTGAACGGGCGCCGATGCGTGTGTCTGAAAGAGCTGCCTCGCCGTCGCACCTCTCGCTTCTACACGTGTGTTTCTCAGGCCTGTAGTCTGGGCCAAGCTCGAGTTGCGTGCAGTGACGTGGTTCCTGCCAGCCGGCGCGTTGCAGGTCTGACCTCGGCAAGAGATGAGGCGTGCCGGAGGGAGCCTTCTGTGCCTCTGGAGGAGGATAAATAGCAGGGTGTCCGGGCTGCTTTGCTACGCTGGGCTGTCACGCGGGCGTGATTTAGAACATCTTAGCGTAACGAGTTTACACGGCGTAAGGCTCGGTTTGGTTTTGTTTCTCTTTTTGACCAAGTTCATCTAACAGAATAACTGTTAAAACGAATCACGTTCTCTATGGACTTCTCTGAAACTTGGTCCGGTGACACTGCTTTCTGTCTGGCGAGTCCTCCTGTTCCTTGTGGTTTCCTTTTTGGGGGGATGAGTGAAACCCTTGGCCGTTCTTTTGAAGGAGATTCTCTTCTCGGCTTGCTTTGGGTGGGCTGTAGAGCAGGGGCTGCGGGAGTTGGAAGGTCAGAGAAGGAAACATGGGTGAAGGAGGAAAGCATTTTTGTCCTGGGGCCGAGGGCCGCCTCGTCTCATCGCCCTGCTAACGATCCTTTCTGTGCGTTCCCTCCCGCAGGTCTCTCTCCTCTGTGCGGCATAGGAAGTGGATTCCTCTCCTCCTGCCCACGCCCAGGTGGAAGACGTGGCCTCGTCCAGACCCTCTGTCCCGGTCGCGCTGCCGCCACCTTTGCTGCGTGACTGGGAAGAGCGTGTCTGTCTCCAAGGATCCTTTGGCCTCTTCTGCCCAGGTGTGGGGAAGCCAGAGGAACCCTGTGTAAACCAGTATTGTTCACATTAAAGCTTTTGATCGGTCACCGACTGCCGTACGCGTTTTGCTTTTTCAGTGTTGGAAACGAAGAAAGAAGGTGGTGGAGGCAGTTCGGGGCACGTGGCGATGGCGCCGCGAGCCACAGTCCGGCACGGGGAGCGCTGTGCTGTGCAGGCTCCGAGTTGGCAGCCCGCTGCACACTGTACGGGCAGCCGATGGGCTCGGACGGGCTCGCTGGCGGCCGGGGGCACGTGCCGGATCGCGATGGCGTGCGGGTGTTCGGCAGGGAAGTGTTCTCGCTGTCGATGCGTCTGCCGCTTCCAAAGTCCCCTCGTGTCGGACTGGAATTCCGTGTCCTTTCCCGCAGCGGGTCAGTTGTTCCTTTCTAGCCTGCCCGTATGGCACAGCCGCAGGGCCTCCCGTCGGAACGGCGTCCGTCGTCCGGAGACGGCGTGTGGGAGCGGGGAAAGCCGCGGCCTTTCCCCTGGAGGCGCCACCTCTCCCTTTCAGCCGCCGCTCGGAGGTTTCCCGGCCGCAGAGGGCTCGGAGAGCGCACCCTCGGCAGGGAGAGCGGAGCCCGCGGCCGCCGCGGTGCCCGTGAGCGCAGCCCTGCTCGCCGCGGGACCGGAGCGAAGGGGGGGGCCCGGGGGAAGGCAGGCACGGTCTGCGCTGCTGCGGAGCCCGGCAGCGGGGGAGGGTGTGCGGGCAGCGCCGCGGGAGCTGCTGCTCTGGGCGGTTCGGCGCCCGTCGGGATCGAACCCGCGACGGGAGAAAACGGTGAAAACGGGAACGACGGCAAAAAGAGCTTCGGCCGGCTCGGTGCTGCCGCGTCGTGGCCGCGGACGGTACTGCAGCCTGGGGCAGGCGCACAGGGTCCCTGTCTTTTACCACATAAAGTCAAACTGGGCAAATTGACATAAAAGGTGAAATTAACAGTATAGGGGCAAATTGACGATGTAAGGCAAACTGGAAAAATTGCTCATAAAATGGCAAATTTACCATATAAGGCAAACAGGGCAAATAAACCGTAAAAGGGCAAATTGCGCATATAAGGGCAGACTTGGCCAATTGCCATAAAAAGGCAGATTGACCGTAAAAGGGCCTCAGCCAATCAGAAGGCAACGCTGGTAAAGGGGGATCGAGAAGAGACAAATCAGAGCGTGGAACGCAGAGCCATTCGAGGCCCTGGGAAATGAATGGGGGGGACTCAGTGCTGCCGCGCCGTGGCCGCGGAGCGGTACTGCAGCCCGGGGCGGGGGAACTGGACGGCCCACAGGGGCGGGCGAGCCGGGCGGCGCGGGGCGGGGAGCGGAGAGCCGGGCTGGGAGCGGAGAGCCGGGCGGGGAGCGGGTCGGTTCGCAGAGCGGCTCGGATCCGCTCGGCTGCTGTCGGCTCCGCGCGGCGCCGTTCGGGACGGCTCGGCTCTGCTCTTCGCTGCCCTTCCGCCCGCCGCCGGCTGCGGCCAACGGGGTGCGGGCTGGGGCTGGGAGAGGGACAGCGCCGCGTGTCCCCCTCCGAAGCCCCCCCGTCCCTGCCCGGGGTGCACGAGTCCCCTCGGCTCGGCCCCGCGCGGCTCGCTCGGGCTGCGCTGGGCTCCGCTCGGTGCCGGCAGGCTGCCTTAGAAAAGGGTCTCGCGGGCCGCGCGGCCATTGACTGAGCGGCGCGGCGCTCAAACCGCGGCAGCCAATCAGCGCCGGCACATTGCCCGGGGAGGGGGTGGGGGGGGAGGAGGAGGGGGAGACCATGCGCAGAAGCTAACAAGCGTGCCGCCATGTTGTACGGCACGCATGCGCAGTGGCAGCTGGATGGACGTCGCCATGTTGCACGACACACATGCGCAGTGAGTGCTGATGGGCGCCGCCATGTTGTACGACACGCATGCGCATTGCCTCCAGTGGGCGCCGCCATGTTGTATGGTACGCATGCGCAGTGGCAGCTGGATGGACGTCGCCATATTGCATGACACGCATGCTTAGTGACTGCATATGGGCGCCGCCATGTTGTACTGCACGCATGCGCAGTGAGTGCAGGTGAACGTCGCCATTTTGTACGATACGCATGCGCAGTGATTGCAGTGGGCGCCGCCATGTTGCATGACACGCATGCGCAATGAGTGCAGATGGACGTCGCCATGTTGCAGGACACGCATGCGCAGTGACTGCCGATGGGTGCCGCCATGTTGTATTGCACGCATGCGCATTGCTTCCATATTGGGCGCCGCCATGTTGTACGGTACGCATGCGCAGTGAGTGCAGATGGACGTCGCCATTTTGTACTGTACACATGCGCACTGGCTGCATTGCTCAGCGACTGACAGCCAATCAGCTCCGGCAGAGCGATGGGGGGGGCGGGCCCTGCAGCGAGCACTCCCATTGGCCGGGGTCCCTGCGGAATAGGGCGGAGACTCAGTGCTGCCGAGACGTGGCCGCGAAGCGGTACTGCAGGCCGGGGTGCGGGAGCAGGACGACTCAGGGGGCGGGCGAGCCGGGAGGGGCGGGGCAGTTCGAAGAACAGGTGGGAGGCACTCGGCTTTTCTCGGCTTCGCGTGGCGGAACAGCGGACAACGGAGTGCGGGCTGGGGCTGGGAGAGGGACAGCGCCCCGAAGACCCCGTTTTCCCCCCAAGGGCCCCCGCGAACTGACCCTCTAAGGGCAAATCGACCACATAAGGCAAACTGGGAAAACGCCTTAAAAGGGCAAACTGGGCAAATTACCGAAAACTCTTGAGTGAAGAGACAGTGAGAGACTCGGGGCAGGCCCGCCGCCATCTTGAGTGAGGAGGGCAGGGCATGTCGGTGTCGCCGCCATCTTGAGTGAGGGCACGGCAAGGGACTCTGGCGGGTCCGCCGCCATTTTGAGTGAGGGCACGGAGTGTCGGTGTCGCCGCAATCTTGCGTGAGGGCACGGGCGAGTGAGAATGCACGGGCTCGCCGCCATCCTGAGTGTGGGTATGGCGTATAGGTGTCGCCGCCATCTTGAGTGAGGGCACGGGGAGAGAGACAGGTGGGCTCGCAACCATCTTCAGTGACGGCACGGCGTGTTGTATTCTCCGCAATCTTGAGGGCACGGGGGAGGGAGACTGGCAGGCCCACCTCTATCTTTAGTGAGGCCACGACGTTTCGGTGTCGCCGCCCTCATGAGGTAGGGCACGGTTCCTGCCGCCATCTGAATGAGGCAAAGGCTAGTTGTCTTCGCTGCCATCTTTAGTGAGGGCAAGGGGAACTCTCTCCGCCATCTTTAGTGACGGCACGGGGTTTCGCCGCCATCTTGAGTGAGGGCACGGTGTGTCGATGTCGCCGCCTTCTTGAGTGAGGGCACGGCGTGTCGGTTTCGCCGCCATCTTTAGTGAGGGCACGGGGGTGGGAGGGGAGGTCCTCGCCGCCATCATGAGTGAGGTAGCGGCGTGTAGGTGTCGCCGCCATATTTAGTGAGGGCACGGGTGCGGAAGGGGGGTCCTCGCCGCCATCCTATGTGAGGGCATGGTGTGTCGGTGTCGCCGCCATCTTGAGTGAGGCAACCGCCAATAGAAGGGAAAATTGACCATAAAAGGGCAAATTGACCATAAAGGAAAAATTGACCGTATAAACGCCAATATCCATAAAAAGGCAACTTGACTGTAAAGGGCAAATTCGCCATATAAAGCGATAAGGAGCGACACGGAACGACATGGAAGCACGGAACAACACAACACGGAATGACACTCGTGCCCCAGCCCCCCCCCGTGCACCCTGAGTTATAGAGTTTGATTCCGCAAAACACAGCGAGGGGTTCAAGATCCTCCCCGCCTCTACGCCCCATAGGCTTTCAAACGCCGCGCCTCCCCCCGGCTTCCTCCCCCCGTTGGCTGAGCCGCTCGTCACTCGGAGAGATGCAGCCAATCAGCGGCGGCAGCGCGGCCGGGGGCAGGATCCCTGCGCTCGGGGAGAACAGGGGGACTCAGTGCTGCCGTGCCGTGGCCGCGGAGCGGTACTGCAGCTGGGGGGATTGGGCGGGCGCACAGGGTCCCTGTCATTGACCGTGTAAGGGCAAACTACTTTAATTGCCATAAAAGAGCAAATTGACCATATAAGGGAAAACTGGGCCAATTGGCATAAAAGGTGAAATTAACAGTATAAGGGCAAGTTGAGCATATAAGGCAAATTGGGAAAATTGCTCATAAAATGGCAAATTTACCATATAAGACAAACAGGGCAAATTGCCATAAAAGGACAAATAAATCATAAAAGGGCAAATTGCAATAAAAGGGCAAATTGAAAATAAAAGGGCGAATTGATGATACAAGGGCAAACTTGTCCAATTGCCATAAAAGGATAGATTGACCGTTAAAAAGGAAATTGAGACTATAAGGGCAAACCGGGACAATTGCCGTCACAGGGCAATTTGACCATAAAAGGGCCAAAACCAATCCAAACGCGGCACAGACAGAGTAGGATCGAGAAGCGACCAATCAGAGCACGGAAGGTACAGCCAATCAGAAGACAACACTGTCTAAGCGGCCTGGAGAGGTGACCAATCAGAGCGCGGTTCATGCAGCCAATCAGAAGACAGCGCTGGTGACTTGAGATTGAGAAGTGACCAATCAGAGCGCGAAAGCACAGCCAATCAGAAGACAGCGCTGGTGACTTGAGATTGAGAAGTGACCAATCAGAGCGCGAAAGCACAGCCAATCAGAAGACAGCGCTAGCAAAGTGGTATCAAGAAGCGACCAGTCAGAGCTTGGAACACTCAGCCAATCAGAACACGGCACAAGCAAAGTGGAATCCAGAAAGAACCAATCAGAGCGCGGAACTCACACCCCTTCGATGCCCTGGGAAATGAATGGGGTGTGCCAAGTGCTGCCGCGCCGTGGCCGCGGAGCGGTACTGCAGCCCGGGGCGGGGGAACGGGACGGCCCCCAGGGGCGGGCGAGCCGGGCGGGGAGCGGGTCGGTTCGCAGAGCGGCTCGGATCCGCTCGGCTGCTGTCGGCTCCGCGCGGCGCCGTTCGGGACGGCTCGGCTCTGCTCTTCGCTGCCCTCCCGCCCGCCGCCGGCTGCGGCCAACGGGGTGCGGGCTGGGGCTGGGAGAGGGACAGCGCCCCAAGGGCCCCCGTGTCCCCCCCAGGTCGGGAGCGGCTCGAACGAGGCCGGGCTCGGGTGAGTCAGAGGCGCTCGGAGAGGCGCGGGGGAGCGCTCTGTGGCCGGCGGCGCCGCTCCGGGCTCGCTCTCCGTGAGCCGCGGCCCTCCCGGGGCCGGCTCGGGCTCAGGGGCGGTCGGGGCCTTCGGGGCTGCGTCTGCGCTCGGCGTGCGGCCCCGCGGGGGAGATCCCCGCTCGGGAGGGGGAGGAGGGAGCGGGGGAAGGGAAGGAGGGGAGAGAGGGGGAAAGCAGGGGGGGAGGATGGGGCCAAATGGGAGGAGAAGGGGGGAAAGAAGGAGGTGGGGAGGAGGGGAAGAGGAGAAGGAGCGGAAAGGGAGGTTTGGAAAGCGCTTTTGTGTTGTCGGTCTAGAGAGAGCGGGGGGGGGTGTCGCTTTTTTGGGGTGTCGTGCGCGGTGGCGAGAGCTGCAGGGGCAGGGGGGGTTCATTTCAAGCACGGTTACTTGGCGTCTTTTGCCCTAACAGCTCGTTCCTTTTGCTTTGATACTGGGTTATGGGGAGGAGGGGACTGAGTGCCCGTGGGTTGAAATCAGGGGAGCCCACAAGAAGGCTGATATTGTGATGGAGTCTGTTGCAGACCAGCCAGCCGAGAAGAAGCAGCTGATGAGCTCTTCTATAAACAACTGGGAATAGTCTCAAGATTGCTCCCGCTTGTCCTCGTGGGCAACTTTAATCTTCCAGATATCTGCTGGAAGTACAATACAGCGGAGAGGAAGCAGTCTAGGAGGTTCCTGGAGTGCGTGGGAGACAGCTTCCTCACACGGCTGGTGAGTGAACTGACAGGGGAAGGTGCCCTCGTGGACCTGCTGTTCATGAAGAGAGAAGGCCTTGTGGGGGATGTGGTAGGAGGACGCCTGGGACAAAGCGATCACGAGATGATGGGGTTTTCAGTTCTAGGTGAGGTGAAGAGGGAGATTAGCACAACAGTAACATTAAACTTCCAGAGGGCAGACTTTGGACTGTTCAGAAGGCTGGTTGGCAAAGTCCTGTGGGAGACAGTCCTTAAGGGCAAGGGAGCCCACGAGGGCTGGGAGCTCTTCAAAAAGGAAATCCTAGGAGCTCAGCAGCAAGCCATCACCATGCTCTGGAAAAGGAGCCGGCAGGGGAGAAAAACAGCTTGGTTGACTAGGGAGATCTTGAGAGACATCAAAAAGAAGAGGAGGGTCTATGAGCTTTGGAAGAAGGGACAGGCATCTTGGGTGAACTACAGGGAGGAAGTGAGATCATGCAGAGAAAAAATGAGGAGGGCTAAGGCCCAACTAGAAATCAAATTGGCTAAGTCTGTGAAAGATAATAGAAAATCTTTCTATAAATACATTAACAATAAAAGGAGGACTAGGGAGAGTGTTCAGTTCCTATTGGATGCAGAAGGGACAACAGTGACAGGGGGCGAGGGCAAGGCTGAGGTACTTAGTGCCTTCTTTGCCTCAGTCTTTAATAGTAAGGAAGTAAGTGCCCTCTGTACTCGGCACTGGTGAGACCGCTCCTCGAATACTGTGTTCAGTTCTGGGCCCCTCACCACAAGAAGGATGTTGAGGCTCTGGAACGAGTCCAGAGAAGAGCAACAAAGCTGGTGAGGGGGCTGGAGAGCAGGTCTTATGAGGAGCGGCTGAGAGAGCTGGGATTGTTTAGCCTGGAGAAGAGGAGGCTGAGGGGAGACCTCATTTCAGACCTACCTTTCAGGTAGTTGTAGAGAGCAGGGTGCTGGCCTCTGGAAAAAATTTTTCACAGAAAGGGTCATTGGGCACTGGCAGAGGCTGCCCAGGGAGGGGGTTGAGTCACCTTCCCTGGAGGGGCTTAAGGGACCGGTGAAGGAGGTGCTGAGGGACATGGGTTAGTGTTTGATGGGAATGGTTGGACTCGATGGCCCAGTGGGTCCTTTCCAACTTAGTGATTCTATGATTCTTTTTGCTTTGTCAGCAGAGACAGTCTGATAGAAGTGTTGGCGATGAGAGAGACACTGTGGGACCCTGACCCCTCCTCAGGGAGAGGGGGAGAAGTGACGTGGCGGTGCCCTCCAGGCCAGCAGCTTTCGGGTACGTGGCTTTCTCGGGACTCATTCCTCTTTGTTAATCACTGTTGATTGAGTTGATGGCACTAGCTGGAGTGTTCTCCACTTTGGGTTAGTATGTGACGGCATCGCGCTTAGTGAACGCTGGATCGAGACAACAATACTAGGGTGCCAGGGGCTTCGCCAGCCGAACCTGTGCACGCCACACAGCATGAACATGCCACACACATGCCAGGCCCACGCCACACACATGCAATTCACCCCCCATGCACATTGTGCTGCCCCCATGCACATGCCAGGCTAGCGCCACAACCACCCCATGCACATGCTTCGAACATGCAAGCGGCATGCCACACACGCCACAGAGCCCTTGTACACATCGCAACATGTCGCACAGGCCATGTGCATGTTACGTGCATGCTGTGTACATGCCATCTGCAGGCAATGCATATGCTAGCATGCACCATGAAGATGACACACCAGCCACGCACATGCCACGCACACACCTTGCACACGCAAGCAACATGCCATGCATGCCATGCATGTGTTGTGTACATGCCACACACTCCACACACACGCCACTGCTTCCATGCACATTCCAGGCTCATGCCACAACAGTCAAGCACATGTCACGCACACGCCTTCCACATGCAGGCAGCATGCCATGCATGCCACACACTCCATGCGTATGTTATGTACGGGCCATGTACATACCATACACATGCCATGCACATGCTAGCACATACCATGAAGATGACATGCTAGCCACACTGCAAGCACGCTGCACACACGCAAAGAGGGAAAGGAGGAGAAGGGGAGCATTGGAAAGCGCTTTTATGTTGTTAGTGTAGGGAGTGCCAGGAGGGAGGTCGCTTCTTTGATTCTCTTCTACAACCAGGCTTCCTTGCATTTAAAACCCTTCTGTGTCACAGGGTTTATAGCGGTGCAACATCCGTTACGCTTGCTGCAGATCCTCTTGGTTCAGACATTTCTCTGTTTCCAGTTACACAGAATACCTGTTTAGCCTTCTCATCTATTTTGAGGCTTAACATCTTTTTAGATTTCTTTTTAGTGTTTGTGTTAAACTATGTCCCGTAACAGTGGTACGGAAGGGGAGTTGTTGCGTTTTTAACGGAGTTAAGGTACCTCAATCACCTTGGGGAAATGCAGACGCACCTCTTAGAGGTCCCTCATCTTTGCAGAGCGCTGTGGAGCCTTCCCATCTCTCTCGTACGCTTGTGGCGGAAGAAGAGGAGGGTGCCCATGGGTGAAACGGAAACGGTTGCCATTCAGGTGAGAGGAGAAACGTCCGCTTTGCAGCTCTGAGCGAGGGTGGTGTTTGTGATGCTGACTCCTGGTTTGGGAAGCAGCTTCTGGCTCCTCCGTTTGTTTCTCTGTGGATGAGGGCTCGGTGTATCGGCCCGGCTTCTGCGCCAGTGGCGTGGTCCTGTTGTTGACCACATAGTCGTTCATCGTGCGTGGGGGTGGGGGGCTTTTTCTGTTTTCTTACTTAAGCTCCGATTGTCACCTGTAACTGGACAAATGACTCTGTTAGCATCGTGATGATATTCCAAGGTGGCATTAAAAATTCCTTAACGTATCGTGCACGTCTCTCTTTCCTCACAGCCCAAAAAGCCAGTCCGGAGAATGTCCTTACTGCAGAAAACCTGGCAAAAGTCTCACAGAACAGCCCTGCTTTTTCAAAGCCCGGTATTCTTCCATCTTCCGTCCCGTCGTGAGGAGTAACGGTGAGTGAGCTGGCACGGCACGTGGGGAGGAGGAGGATTTAGCCTGCTCTCCGCCGGCTAAACGAAAGGGCTGTGGGACCATCTTCATGGCATCGTTGCCGAGCGAGGCCTCGTGTTGTTGCCCTTTAGCGTTCCTTTGCACGTGTGTATGTGTGCGCTTACGCAGAAGTTGATGTTGCGTCACGGCTGTTGGGTGAAAGCCCTGGGGAAGGCGATGGCCGAGCAGAATGTGCCCAGGCCGTCCGACGCTGTTCAGAAGGCGGTTGGATCCCTGACGAGCCTGCAGAGGCACCTCAGGGTCCCGCAAGGGTGGAACGTTCATGTTCACTTGGCGTGGAGATGGATGGTGGTGTAACTAAGCGGGTAGCTTCGCTGTTGGGATCTGCAGCTGGAAGCTGCTGTGGGGTCGTCCCGTGGGTCTGAATTTTTCCAGTGCGGAGGCCGTGTGCTGGGACCGCCCATCTGCTTGCTAAGCCAGAGGGACCAGCTCTAGGGGTGGAAAGGTGACACGGTGTTGGCCGTCCTCGCCACACGAGAGCCGGCAGCACCGGGAGCCTCCTTAGCATGAGGGTGTCTGCAGCTGAAGTGGCTTCTTTTGCCTCTCTCTGCCCGAATTGGGCAGATCTCATCCTTCAAGCGAACGCAGAAGGCTCCCTGTGCTCCCAGGTCCCGTAGAAAGGGAAGTTTGGGGATTCCCCGACTTCAGTAACCCCTGCTGCTGCCTGTGGATTGTTGTGCCAAAGACACCCTTCATGCAGGGAGGGGGCACATGGGAGATGGGTGACGCGCTTACGTAAAGAGTGTCCTGCGGGCAGTGTGTCTCCTCGGAGCCGTGTGAAAGCCGACCTCCGCTTTCTCTTCCTCTCTAGAGCGGGC
Source organism: Phaenicophaeus curvirostris (assembly GCF_032191515.1). Classification (NCBI taxonomy): domain Eukaryota; kingdom Metazoa; phylum Chordata; class Aves; order Cuculiformes; family Cuculidae; genus Phaenicophaeus; species Phaenicophaeus curvirostris. The sequence continues at coordinate 37,413,287 of NC_091400.1, forward strand.
CGAGGATGGGCTGCAAGGCCGAGAAAACCAGAGCGAGGGAAGCGGCCAGCTAGACTCAAAGTGGGGAGAAACGCTGATGCCTGGTGAACAAAGGAGTTTCCACTGCTGAAACGGATGAGAACAGACGTTGCGAGCGTCCTTCTGTTGGGGGCCGGCAAGGGAACTAGGACCGCTTCTCTGGGGAGAACTTGCGCATGGCTGGAGGGTTCTGTCATGGGAGGTGACTGAAACCCAATTCCCGATCCTGGTTTGGTGAAGGAGAAGAAAGGGCTATGAGACCTGAAGGCAGGGCTCTGCTTCGAGGCAAAGGTGAGTGCCCCATGCACACGCCATACGCGTTCTAGGCTCATGCTATGCTCGCTCCATGCACACACCACGCACATGCCTTGCACATGCAAGCAACGTGTCATACATCATGTCCATGTTATGCCAATGCCATGTACACACCATGCATACACCATGGACAAGTCTTGCACACAGAAGCAACATGCCACACACATGTCTTGGACGCAGAACCAACATGCCACACCATGTTCATGTTATGTACATGCTGTGTACACACCATCTACATGCCTTGCACACGCTAGCACACACCATCAAGATGACGCACCAGCCATGCACACACCACACACATGCCATGCATACGCCACTCCACCCATGCACACACTGTGTACATGCCAGACTCATGCCACAACCACCCCATCCACATGACACGCGCACGCCTTGCACACACAAGCAACATGTCACATGCCACACATGCCATGTGCTTGTTATGTTTATGCCTCGTACATGCTTACACGCACCACAGACACGGCAGCACGCTGCCCTCCCGCTGGCTGCGGCCAATGGGATGCAGGCTGGGACTGGGAGAGGGACAGTGCCCCGTGTCCCTCCCGTCCCCCCGAAACCCTCCTGTCCTGGCCCGGGGGGAGGGCGGGGATACACAGCCTTTCCTTTTATGTCTGCTCACTTTTTTAGTTTCTCTATGACAGCTTTATTGGACTTGAGTTTTAGCCTCACGATTACGCATAAGACATGGCTGAATGTGATGGGAAGACTGCTGGGAAAATGGCAAGAAGAGGATGGACAAACAGTGGAACACGCCCTTTAGAGTTTGCTGCTCATCCCGCTGCTGAGAAATGGGAGTGTCTCTGAATTTGTTACTGCGTAAGACAGGTTAAAGTAGTTTAATAAAAGTTCAGTTCTATCTAAATGGTAGATGGGACTGTGCTTATGTAAAGCATATTGTATGTAACTGTTACCAATACGCTTCAACGCACTGTATCTCAGCAGCCAGAACATGGAAGGAATCTTTTAATCTGTACAGTTTTTTAACAATGATAATTGACGTTTGGTGGCTTAATAACATATATCATTTTATATAATTTCAATCAAGCGTGGCTGTCATACATCGAACTTTCAGTAAACCACCAACATTTTATACTTAGGAGTAATTTCTTATTACCCATCCTAAGTGGGATGCTATAGTTATGCTGTTAAAAGGGTGGGTCTTGTACAAAAACCTCCAAAGGTAATAGTTGGGTTGGTTAAGTCTGTGCCACACCTGTGGTCAGCAATTAGGTACAGGTGAAGAGTTTGCCCCTTAAAAGGCCTCTTGATGTAGAGCTGGCTCTCACCTGCAGCTAGAGCATTCAGTGAAGGAAGGGGCTACAGAAGCCTGCTTTTCTTCCTTTCTTTGCTGGGTTTTGAACAGTTGTGTGGTTTTATTCGTGGTGCATTTGAGCCTACAGTCATCGTTTCTTCTGTGAGTTTCAGGTAATGCTTTTGCTTGTGGGTTTGCTTTTTAGTCTTAGAGTAAAATTGGTTTGCAATGTGGCAGCTTCAGAGAAATGTTACCACGAGCGTTTGCAGTCAATGTCGTCTTTCTTTGTTCTTGTTTTATTAGTAGAAGTAGGGATTATTTTTTTAGCTCTTTTTTTTTTTTAATCTATTTGGGCCCTAAATAAGATTTCCAGTGTAGTTTTAGCGATAGCTGTTACTGTTTTTCCCAGAGGTGGTTTGTTTAATTTGGGGTTTGTGTCATAAGCAGGTGAAAATTGTGTTTGCCCAGAACTTTTTGACGAAATGCCCAAGAAAACTGTTAGCTTGCCTATATTGCCAGGATTTTTTTTTTTTCTTAATCTACATCAGTACCAGAGGACTTAAAGGAGGTAAATACGAGAGCAGTATTAAAAACAGTTTCTAGAGGAGAGTTAGTAAACTGTTCACCGGTAAGGCTGTGACAACTGTGCCAGGCAAGTTATTGGAAATGGTAACTAAGAACGAAATTAGAGGGTATGGGTAAGCGTGGTGTTTGGGGTTATCCTACCGCATGCATCTGTCGGAGTTTTTTGAGGAAAAAACTGCAGTCATGTAAATTAGAATGATTTGGTTGATGCTGCTCTATCTACTGTTTAGATGATGTTTTCTCAAGAGCAGGAAGAAAAAGCTATTCCTATACACTAGCTAAAACTACGTATGGATTTTTTTTGCCGGCAGATAGAATTGCTGAGTTCTGTTGACTTACTGAATGAGAGTATTGGGGGGGTGGGGGTTGAATTTCTGTCCTCTTTTGTGCTTTTCTGTTGTTGTTTAACTCCTGCTCAGAATTGACAATGTTTTGAGTAGAGAGAATTTAAGAGGTCTTAGATGTAATGCCTACTTATACGAGAATTGTACTGTTATCATGTTTTTAGAAAATGTTTTCATTTATGTGGTGACTGTTCCAAGTAGTTTTATGTAGAAAGCCTTGTTTAAAAAGCAATGAATAGTGAGCTCTTGCAGGGGAGTTAGGGTAAATGAATGTGGTCCAGAAACTTCTGTGGTCCAGACTGCTTTTTGGTCAAGTGAGTAAAATAGAAACTGAACGATGCTCTTCCTTGCCAAGCTGTGTGCGGCTTTGCGTTCCATCATGGAATTTCCTGTTGTGTGTTTTCAGTTTAGGAAAACAGCTAATTTGGTTTACGCTTTGATTGAAATACTTCGGTGCGCTGCTTTTCTGATAGTACTCTCAGGATAACAATTGCGAGGGTTTTTTTTCATGTTTTGTGTATTTTATTACATGACATTTCAGACTGCAATGCTGAACAAAACTGCTACAATTTTACTGTAAATATAGGTCAGCCCTGACTCGGTCTCTGCCGTTTCTAGAAGTTGTTCCAAAACCATCACGTGGCTTGGCACAGTTAAATACAATTGGCAATCTCTGTTCTGTAAAGGTACTTAATGGAGTCACTGTGCAGGGTGAACTGGTTTTCACATTGTGATGCAGTGAGGTTTATGCAAGTTAGCGCAGAGGGCACTGCCAGCCCTGTCCACATCCTGTGTCTCTCTCAGCTGGTGTTGCTGTGTGTTGCTTGGAAAACACCCTCGGTTTGGTTCTGGCTTCTGCAGTACATCCTCACATAAAATTTCACACAGGGAGTAATTGAAACAATTGTATAACTGGAGGGAATGGATAATGCAAGCGCCTTCCCATGGAGCTAGGGAACTCCCTCTGTTAAACAGGCTCTGTTTTCCTCCCCCCTATAGTGGGGAGGGCTTGCTGCTGTGCCTGACTCCTTTATTGATGTGAGGCCGGAGATTATCATAAGATCAGAAAGTGACTGTCTGCAGAAGCAAGAATGATAATTAAGACCTGATATTGATCATCTGCCCGTGTCTTGCATCTTTAGTCACTGAGGAAATGCCAATCCAAAAATTCCTACTTGCCAGTCCATAGGAAGAAGAATATTTTCTCTATAATGATGACAAATTGTGAAGTGTGGAATTCAGTGGCTGTATTAATATCAAGTGCGTCTTTTTTTCTTCATTGAATTTTAAGGCAAAGCTTCTGGAATCCATACAAACAGTTGGGAGGGGAAGGAGCCCTCTGTCTGACCAAATATATGTATCTGCATGATCTAGGTATGTTTCAAACTCCTTTTCCACCCAAAGTGCATAAAGGCTCTGTGCATTTCATAACATTTCTCAATGTTCCTTTTATGGCTACAGCTTTTTACTGTTTGAGCATTCATCAATTTGGCTTAAATTGCAGGCATTAAAGGGCTTAGGCCAGAAGTTCTCTTTTGGAAGCTTAGTGTAGGGCATCCCCTCGTCCTGTAAGTGCAGTGCAACTCAAAGTAATAGTTATCTGAGTGATGAATGCTGTACAAGGCAGTTTTTCTGATGGTGCTTCCCTGTCCCTGAAATGCCATCCGCCTCTGGCTTAGGTAAGCAAAGCCCCAACCGTGACTTGCTTTTGTCTTTCTCACTAAGTGCTGTCTTGAAAACGAATCAAAAAATTAATCTTGAGGGGAAAAACCATCTACTGCTATTGATGTTGTTTATGAAATGCTTATGATGCTGAAAAGGCGGCACACGTGAGCGTTAGGCATACCTGAATACTCTAAGCAGTCACTACAGAAGCTTAAAATATTTGAACGTATAAAAGTAGTAGGAGCCACTGGGAAATGTCTTTTTTTTAATTGCGTATTTAGATTTGTGAAACTTGTTTTATGGATTTAATGATTCTGTACAGTTCAGTAGATCTTACTCTTATAATGACTTTTGAATGGTGCAAGGTATAGCTCATGTGATTTAAAGAAAGAAGAGGGGAGGGAGAATACATCCACAAAACCCCTAGCACTGAAACATGAACCCATTAAAACTATTTTTGTGAATTAGTCCTTTCTGCAGTGCTTTCTGCGACGGTACTTCTCTAAGGAATGTAATTAATGTTATTCCACAGAGAATTAAAGGTCCATCTGATTATTTCTGACCTGATGAACTGTTTTCTGAAGCAGTGCTCGCTCAGGGGTCGAGGTTCACAACTTGCAATGTATTAGTAACTCCAGTGGAAAGACAGACTTTATGGTTGTGCACTTCTAGCTGTATAGCATGTTTTATAAACAAAATACTCACAAATACTGTGGCCTTAACTCTAGTGTGACTAAGTGCGGTGAAGAATATGACTTTGCAATTTCAGTCATGGTATTGCTTGTTTAAAAAAACCAATTATGTCACCATCAAATAAATATTTTCTGTCTGTATTTTCAATGTCTTTATTTTTACTTTTTACTTTATACTCTAACTTACTTCAACATACACAGAAAAAAAACACTTAAGCACTTAGGAAAAGCAAATAAAAATCTTATTTCAAAGGAAAGTCTCAACTGACTTGCCAACTTCAAAATTCATTACTGTTTTTTTCTCATCATTACTGACATAATGAAAATAAAATAATTGAATTCATATCATAGAATCATTTGGTTGGAAAAAAACCTTTGAGATCAGAGTCCAAATGTACCCATCCACCACTAAACCATATCCCTCAGCACCTCATTTTCCCTGAGTGACTTCTTCTGGTGTCTGATAACCCTTTCCATGAAAGAAGTTTTCCCGATATCTAATCTGAAACTCCCCTGGTGCAACTCGAGGCCATTTCCTCCTGTCCTGTCTCTAGGTACATCTGCCTTGCTCCAACCTCCTTTCAGGGAACTGCAGAGCAGGATGAGGTCTCCCCTCAGCCCTCTTTTCTCTAAGCTAAAGAAGTTCCCTTAGCCACCTCTCCTAAGACGGGTTCTCCAGCCCCTTCACCAGCCTCATTGCCCTGCTCTGGACATGCTCCAGCTCCTCAATGCCTGTCTTGTAGCGAGAGGGCCAACACTGACTCTAAGCCCAAGCGTGCCCAAGAAGGCCAATGGCTTCCTGACCTCTATCAGAAACTGCTTGACCAGCAGGACCAGGGAAGCGATTATGCCCCTCTACTCAGCACTGGTGAGGCTGCACCTCAAACACTTTGTTCAGTTTTGGGGCCCAGGAGGGCTGAAGAACCTTAAACAGGAACCATATGATACAAAAACTTAATGTATAACTTCTATTTTTCTTTAAAAACTTCTGCAGGCTCTATAAATTACAGAGCGCCTTCTCACTACTACTTAGCAATTCAGAGGTGTGGACATAGTAAGATGGATGAGGTAGGAGCTCATCAGTGACACTGAGATCGGGGGCAGCCTGAACTGTGGTGATCGCTCATTGGTGCAGTTCAAAGTGCTGAGGGTTATGGGGCAGGTAATGAGTATAGTCAGGACCCTAAATTCTGGGAAAGCAAACTACCAGCCCTTCAAGGAGTTAGTCAGTAGGACCCCCTGAGATACTGCCCTCAGGAACAAGAAAGAAGAACAGAGCTGGCAAATATTTAAGGATGCTTTCCATAAAGTGCAAGAGTGCTCGTTCCACATTGTAGGAAATGGGGCAGGGAAGGGAAGAGACCAGCATCACTGGGTTGGGACCTGCTGGTCAAACTGAAGAACAAGAGGCAACTGCACTGGCAGTGCAAGCAGGATCGGGGAACTTGGGAAGAGTAGAGGGATGCTGCCCGTTTGTGTGGGGATGGGGTCAGGAAGGACAAGGCACAGCCGGAGCAGAACGTGGCAAGGGAAGGGGTTCTACAGGTATGTCAACCAGAAAAGGAAGGTTAAAAGAAGCATAACCCCCTGACTGATGGATGAAAATTGTGACTTCATATCAAAAGATGAGGAGAAGGCTGAGGTACTCAACAACTACCCCTCCCACTGTAGGGGATGATGAGATTTGTGACCACCTGAGGAACCTGAACATATCTAAGTCTATGGGACCTGACGAGATGCATCTATATTTAAGATATTGGGCCAGCAGACCCACAACAGTTGTCATCTGTGTAGCTCTGCTGTAGTTAATGAAGCTTTCCTGAGATGGCTGACATGTCAATATGTGTGTGCATCTGAGCTGGTATGATGTTTCACTCCTTCCCCAAGTGCAGCTCACGTTCTTCCCTGTCTGCTTGGTTAAGACTAAAAATGTTTTAATAATTGTAAGTTGCAACATGGTTGGGTGTTTTAGGTTCATGAAATAATTACTATACCTTGAGATAAATGAGCTCAAATGCCAAAGGTCAAGGAGTCCATTATCCCAGGATAAAGGTATTACCATATTTAAGAGAACACTGGTAGTTTTTTTCCAAAAGATTATACTTGGGCTCGCCATCTTCCTCTGTTAGCTACTAAAACTTTTCTACTCTGCGTGTGGACAGGTTTTAAAAAACTGCTTATCCATATTTCTTCAAATATGGCTTTACCTAAGTTCACCTTGTCTTTCTGCTTTGTCAGTTCAGCTAATATATATACTTATTTCCTTACCTTTAAATCCTTTTTTTCACGGAGTAAAAAAAAATGCTGTTTCTTCACTTTGAGAACTTAAATTCAATGAAGATTTCAATTGCTTTTGTATCTCAAGAAAGATAATTTCCATATGCTCGCAATATGGGTAGGATGCCCCCTTATTTGTTAGCTTTGACAGATTGACCGCTTGTATGAAGCTTTAGTGCAACTGTTCAGACTTAGACTAACTTCTGGATGCTTTTCAGGTAATGTGATTTTTATCCCTTGGGAATATAGCAGAATTAACTGAAAGAAGTGACTCAATAGCTTAGCAGAAGAGAAAATAAAAAGCCTTATCTTGCTGTAAGCTGTAAGCAGCCTCTGACAGCAGAGGAAAACTTTTTCTGCAATAGCTAAGTAACTAATTGGGCAATAACATAGTCTCTCAAATACACACAGAGAAATGTTTTCTTCAGTCAATTCATGCCAAAAGATTTTTCTTTCGAAGCTTATGATTTCGATCTAAGCAAAAAGATTTGGATCTAAACAAAAAGATGAACAAAACCCCTCCAGCTGCTCTGAATTCTCTTGTAATGGTAGATATCCTGCCTAGAAATCCACTCTCGAGCCTTGCAGTATATGGCACTTGGTTTCCCATCAGTCTCAAAGCTTTCTGAAATCTCTAGAACATTTCAGGCAGCTGCTGTAGGCCTGGAGCAGTGAAGGTAATCATACCAAGTCACAGCTTGCAGTTTTCAATTCCTTCTTAGTCTGTTTTCCCAGCAGGAAAGATCTCATTGGCTGCTCTTTTTCTTCTCTTTTTTTTTTTTTTCCCTTTAGCTGTTAACTGATGCACTACTTGAACAATCTTTTGCTGCTCGTAGCCCTAAAATGTGGATGTATTATTGAATTATTTGTATGTGGCATCAAGATTCAGTCTGCACTCTGAAATAAATAATCTATTTTGTTATTATGGTATTAAGTCCACGTACTGAGGGATCCGTACTTTTCCACTTGGCCAATTGCAAATAGCTGTAGCGTTAGACCAGTCCTCGGTACTGGTACTTTGGTTCTTGGCCCAAAGACCTATCAGTTGCAATTCTGGAGCTCAACTGATTCTGGAACGGGTCCTAGTAACTTGGATGCAAGGACCCACTCTGTGAAGCCACGTGGATTCAGCAGCGGTACGTGTGACTGTACCAGTCGACTACTGGAGCCATTTTGTTTACTGCTACAGATGTCAACTAGGGAAGGTTTACTCTAAGTTTGGGCTAAAGCCCATTTCTTTCTCACTCTTAGCAGAGACAACTTCAGCTCCGTCTCCGTTGCTAGACTTCAGAAATCACCTAATCATTAGATTCACAGCCAAGCAGTTGCATGAAGGGGGAAGTTCAGGCAACATATTAGTAATATTGGGGTAAGAATTCCTCCAGATTGCTGGGAGATGATACAAAGAGGTTTGGCAAGCACCTCCGCCAGCTCTCATTACCCTTGGGCTGAATCCTAAAGACTGAGGCAAAGGTGGTCTTAAGCACCTTACCCATCCTCATCCTTGGTCACTATTTTTACCCTTGCACCCGGTGAAGGATGGAGATTCTCCTTGGTTCCTTCCTTCATTATCAATATATTTTAAGGATTTTTTATTATCATTCAGAGAATGGGCCAATCTGAATTCTAATTGGTCTTTAATCCTTCAGATTCTTTTCTCTACACGATCCCACTTTGTCTTTGTAGTCCTCAGGAGTTACCTGCCCCTTCTACCAGAGTTTGTATATTTTTCTCTTTTTTTTTTCCTGATTTCCAGCCAGAGCTCTTTACTCAGCCAGGCCTACGATTAATACAGCATGTGGGGGGACACCTGCACAGAGAGCACAAAAATAGGAGTAGAGACACAAAGAAAGAGTGCAGACACCCACAAAACAAGGCCAGAGACAACAAAAATGGGCACAGAAATGCCAAAAACAAGTCTGGAGACCCAAACCCCAAACTTAAGACCCCCCCAAAATGGGCTCAGAGATCCAAAAAACAAGTCCCCCAAATAGGCACAGACTCAAACAATGGGCACAGAGACTCCCAAGAGAAGCCTCAGGATCCCAAAAATGGGACCACAGCCCCTCCAAATGCACAAAGATGTTGACAGGAGCATGGAATCAAGATGCAGAGATCAATGTGATCAGTGAATGTTCAGTTTATTGAACTTAGCTGTTTCTTTATAAACCTTTTTCAGTTACGTAACTGGGTGCCCAGCCCCTTCACCAGCTTTGTTCAGTTCTGGGCCCCTCACCACAAGAAGGATGTTGAGGCTCTGGAGCGAGTCCAGAGAAGAGCAACGAAGCTGGTGAGGGGGCTGGAGAACAGGCCTTATGAGGAGCGGCTGAGAGAGCTGGGGGCGTTTAGCCTGGAGAAGAGGAGGCTGAGGGGAGACCTCATTGCTCTCTACAACTATCTGAAAGGAGGTTGTGGAGAGGAGGGAGCTGGCCTCTTCTCCCAAGGGACAGGGGACAGGACGAGAGGGAATGGCCTCAAGCTCCACCAGGGGAGGTTTAGGCTGGACATTAGGAAAAAATTTTTCACAGAAAGGGTCATTGGGCACTGGAACAGGCTGCCCAGGGAGGGGGTTGATTCACCTTCCCTGGAGGGGTTTAAGGCACGGGTGGACGACGTGCTAAGGGGCATGGTTTAGTGTTTGATAGGAATGGTTGGACTCGATGATTCGGTGGGTCTCTTCCAACCTGGTTATTCTATGATTCTATGAATGTTGCTCTTCTCTGGACTCGTTCCAGAGCCTCAACATCCTTGTGGTGGGGGGCCCAGAACTGAACACAGGATTCCAGGAGTGGTCTCACCAGTGCTGACTACAGAGGGAGAATAACCTCCCTGGATCTGCTGGTCACGCCGTTTCTGATCCAAGCCAAGATGCCATCGGCCTTCTTGGCCACCTGGGCCACTGCTGGCTCATATTCAGTTGGCTGTCAACCAACACCCCCAGGTCCCTCTCCTCCAGGCAGCTTTCTAGCCAGACTTCTCCTAGTCTGTAGCACTGCATAGGGTTGTTGTGCCCCAAGTGCAGGACCTGCCATTTGGCCTTGTTAAACCTCATGCCGTTGGTCTCAGCCCAGCGGTCCAGCCTGTTCAGATCCCTTTGCAGAGCCTCCCTGCCCTCCAGCAGATCGACACTTCCACCCAGCTTAGTGTCGTCCGCAAACTTGCTAAGGGTGCACTCAATGCCTTCATCCAGGTCATTGATAAAGACATTGAACAGGGCTGGACCCAGCACTGAGCCCTGGGGAACCCCACTTGTCCCTGGCCTCCAGCTGGATTTCACACCATTTCCCACCACTCCCTGGGCCCGGCCAGCCAACCGGTTTTCCACCCAGGAGAGTGTGCGCCTGTCCAGCCCAGAGGTGACAGTTTCTCAGGCAGAATGCTGTGAGAAACTGTGTCAAAGGCTTTACTGAAGTCTAGGAAGATCCATCCACAGCCTTTCCCTCATCCAGCAGCCGAGTCACTTTGTCATAGAAGGCGATCAGATTAGTCTGGCAAGACCTGCCTTTTGTGAACCTGTCTGGACTGGGCCTGATCACCTGGTTCTCTTGCATGTGCTTCATGATAGCACTCAAGATCATCTGTTCCAGTTGGGCACTGGAACAGGCTGCCCAGGGAGGTGGTTGATTCACCTTCCCTGGAGGTGTTTAAGGCACGGGTGGACGAGGTGCTAAGGGACATGGTTTAGTGTTTGATAGGAATGGCTGGACTCGATGATCCGGTGGGTCTCTTCCAACCTGGTTATTCTATGATTCTATGGTTCCATGACTTTCCCTGGCACTGAGGTCAGACTGACAGGCCTGTAGTTCCCTGGGTCCTCCCTGCGACCCTTCTTGTAGATGGGCACAACATCAGCCAGCCTCCAGTCCAGTGGGACTTCCCCAGTCTTCCAGGACTGTTGGAAGATTATGGAAAGGGTTTGGCCAGCACATCTGCCAGCTCTTTCAATATCCTTGGGTGGATCCCATCCGGCCGCAGAGACTTGTGGGTGTCTGGTCGGGCTAGCAAGGCTCTGACCACCTCCTCTTGGATCACGGGAGCCTCATTATGCTCCTCTAGCTCCTGGGTTTGTACACAGATGGAACGACCCTCCTTACAACTAAAGACTGAGGCAAAGAAGGCACTAAGTACCTCAGCCTTTTCCTCATCCCCTGTCACTGTTGTTCCTTCTGCGTCCAATAGGGACTGTATGGTCTCCCTAGTCCTCCTTTTATTATTTATGTATTTGTAGAAAGATTTTTTGTTATCTTTCACAGACTTGGCCAATCTGATTTCTAGCTGAGCCTTAGCCCTTCTGATTTTTTCCCTACACAATCTCACTTCCCTCCTCTAGTCCACCCAAGAGGCCTGTCCCCTCTTCCAGAGCCCATAAACATTTCTCTTCTTCTTGATATCCCTCAAGATCTCTCTATTCAACCAAGCTGGCTTTCTCCCCTGCTGGATTTTTTTCCGGAACACAGGGATGGCTTTCTGCTGAGCTGCTAGGACTTCCTTTTTGAAGAGCTTATTGAGCTCATAGAGCTCATCATTATTGATTAAGTATCAATAATCCTTGTTAAAAACTTGTCCAGAGTACAGTGAATATTTTACTCTCTGAGATACGATTTTAAGAAGCATATCAACAAGTTCCATACAACATGGGTTTACGAAAAGCACGTCTTGCCAAACAAACCTGATCGCCTTCTATGACAAAGTGACCTGCATACTGGACGAGGGAAAGGCCGTGGATGTATCTTCTTGGACTTTGGTAAAGCCTTTGACACAGTTTCTAACAGCATCCTGCTTGAGAAACTGTCAGCCTCTGGCCTGGACAGGCGAACGCTCTCCTAGGTGGAAAACTGGTTGGATGGAGGGCCCAGGGAGTGGTGGGAAATGGTGTGAAATCCAGCTGGAGGCCAGGGACAAGTGGTGTCCCCAGGGCTCAGTGCTGGGTCCAGCCCTGTTCAATGTATTCATCAATGACCTGGATGAAGGCATTGAGTGCACCCTTAGCAAGTTTGCGGACGACACTAAGCTGGGTGGAAGTGTCGATCTGCTGGAGGGCAGGGAGGCTCTGCAAAGGGATCTGAACAGGCTGGACTGCTGGGCTGAGTCCAACGGCATGAGGTTTATCAAGGCCAAATGGTGGGTCCTGCACTTGGGGCACAACAACCCTATGCAGTGCTACAGACTAGGAGAAGTCTGGCTAGAAAGCTGCCTGGAGGAGAGGGTCCTGAGGGTGTTGGTTGACAGCCAACTGAATATGAGCCAGCAGTGGCCCAGGTGGCCAAGAAGGCCGATGGCATCTTGGCTTGGATCAGAAACGGCGTGACCAGCAGATCCAGGGAGGTTATTCTCCCTCTGTAGTCAGCACTGGTGAGACCACTCCTCGAATCCTGTGTTCAGTTCTGGGCCCCCCACCACAAGGATGTTGAGGCTCTGGACTGAGGCCAGAGAAGAGCAACAAAGCTGGTGAGGGGGCTGGAGAACAGGCCTTACAAGGAACAGCTGAGAGAGCTGGGGTTGTTTAGCCTGGAGAAGAGAAGGCTGAGAGGAGACCTTATTGCTCTCTACAACTACCTGAAAGGAAGTTGTGGAGGGGAGGGAGCTGGGGTCTTCTCCTAAGTGACAGGGGACAGGACAAGAGAGAATGGCCTCAAGGTCCACCACGGAATGTTTAGGCTGAACATTAGAAACAAATATTTCACAGAAAGGGTCACTGGGCACTGGCAGAGGCTGCCCAGGGAGGTAGTTGGGTCACATTCCCTGGAGGTGTTTAAAGGATGGGTGGATGAGGTGCTGAGGGACATGGTTTAGTATTTGATAGGAATAGTTGGACTCAATGATCCAATGGGTCTTTCCCAACCTGGTGATTCTATGCATTACATAATCATATTCTCATGCACCATTTAGATAGAATTGAGCATTGATTAAGCATCTTTGATCTGTCTCATACAGTAGCAAAATCACAGAGACTGTGCTATTTCTCAGCAGCCAACGAAGCAACAAACTCTAAAGGGCCTTTTCAACTCTTCGTTATTGATCCTCTTCTTGCCCTTCTCCCAACAGCCTTACCATTGCATACAGCCACATCTTTTGTGTAGTCATCAGGCTAAAATGTCCAGGCCGAGAAGAACAATAAAGCTGTCACAGAGATGTTAACTGTAATAACAGACCCTAGACATAAGAGGAAAGGCTGTGAAACTCCTGTATTTACATCAAGGACAGAGACAGCCTGTGCTTTTATCAGCTGAGTTGTGGCCCTTCCTCTCACAGAACTAAGTCAATACGGTCACTGCTGCAACACCATTAGTCAGGCTCCAGTTGCAGGGGTCTGTGAATCCCAGGCACGCACAAAAAGCAAGTCAGCTAGGGTCCCATGCCTCTAAGTTACGGAGCGCTGGGGTGGGGAGAGGGAGAGGGGAAGAAAATGTCCTACAGCTCTACTACTTCAGACGTCTTGAAGATATCAACACACGGATCTTTTCAGCAGCAGTTCTCTGAGCAGGAGCTTAGAGGAACATTTCAGCCTAGGGGCCTTGTAAAGCCACGTGTGTACATAAAGAAGAGCTGACGTGTTTGAGAGGAACTAGGAGCCCTACAGACAGAGGATTATAAAAAAGGGCAGGGACTAGCACAAAGATTCAGAAACAGCAAGAGGAGCAAAGGAGAGTGTCAAGATACAGAGTGAATTTCAAAGCTGGAACAGCAACAGTGAACAATACAAAGGAATAGAGAAAGAAAGAGAGAGATGAAAAGAGAAAAAAAGAGAGAAAGAAAAGCAAGGCATTTGTAGGTGCAGAGAAAGAACAAACTGCAAGGATCAAGCCAGTCAAATTGTGGAGGAAAAGACTGAGGAATGCAAATTAGGACAAAGATGGAAAAGGAGTAAAAATGTATGGGCACAGAACAGATGCTGAAGACTGGGGAAAAAAAAAGAAAGAGAAAACAGCACAGAAAGATAAAAGAGTAGATGTACAGGGATACCAGAGAACAAAAATTATAGTAGCACAATAAACAAAAGGAACCAAAAAGTCCAGCTCTAAAGTGTTTGCCAATTAGTCCCATTGCTGTCACAACAAGCAATGTCACAGTGAAAGCGCGCATACCATTATTTCTTGTAAAAATACTTTCAAGCATGTAGTAGTGTTGTTCTGGCTGAGAATGTAAAGCAGAGTTAATAAGACACAGCTGCTCCCCAGGACCTATTTATACCTGTGAGGGGGTTTACCACACCCCATTCACAGGTGGTGCGTGGGAAGGCAGAGGGTGTATATACGCCACAGGCCTTGCCTCAGGAGGTCTCTTAGGGTCTGGTTTTCCCTGAGGTTAGAGCTTTGCTGCTGTTTCAATTCATTATAGCTTTTGAGCCGATTAAGCTAGCTTGATAAGCTTTTTTTTTTTTTTTTGCCTTGTAAAGAAGCAGAGGCATCTGCTGGCAGTATGAGTTTTGGAAGAATCCGGGCTAAACAGCACATGCAGCTGCAACTATGGGGTTTTTTTGTCAGTAATTTTTGATTGGGTGTTGGAGGGAGCAAAATGTTTTAACAGTTTGATTTCCTTCTTTGTTTTTATTTTTCTGGGTGTTTTGCTTAGAGTTTCTGGTTATGGAATGATCTGTTTTTGTTGCTCATTCTGTGTGGGATGATGCATTGGTCCTAGGGACTTTGCAGTTTGTAACAGGCACCTTATGGGTGATGATAATCTGGAGTTAAGTTTGTCGGCTTACGGTAGGAAGTTGAGTTTGTGGGCTGGTGGAAGACAGAAGGGGCCAGGGGAACCTTGGGAAAGGCTCAGAAGCACAGCTCTCAAGGAACAGCAACACAGAAGGGTCAGGAGGGTTAAAATAGAGGGCAGGTCCTGTTAGGAAGGGGTAGGGTTCCTTCTTTGATACTTCAGGGGTGGAAAAGGGCTTGAATGATTTGGGGAAAGGCAGATAGGTTCATTAGTCTTTCTTGGGTCAGTTTTGCAGTCAGATGCAAGTGCCATTCAGGTTTCTGTTGTTCTAGTCTCTCTGCAGCAGATGGGAGGTAACGATGAGGTTGAGACACAAGTTGAAAAGTTGTAGTTACCCTAAAAAATGTAATCTCTAGGGCTCTGAGATCTCTGCTCCCTTATACCTTCCACTTATTGTGTTCCTCAGCTAACTTCTTTGCGTCCATCCTTTCTCCATCCATCTGAATGTCCAGAGAAGAGTAATGTAGCTGGTGAGGGGGCTGGCGAACAGGCCTTATGAGGAGTGGCTGAGAGAGCTGGGGGTGTTTAGCCTGGAGAAGAGGAGGCTGAGGGGAGACTTTATTGCTCTCTACAACTACCTGAAAGGAGGTTGTGGAGAGGAGAGAGCTGGGGTCTTCTCCCAAGGGACAGAGGACAGGACGAGAGGGAATGGCCTCAAGCTCTGCCAGGAGAGGTTCAGCCTGGACATCAGGAAAAAGTATTTCACTGAAAGGGTTACTGGGGACTGGCAAAGGCTGCCCAAGGAGGTGGTTGAGTCACCTTCCCTGGAGGTGTTTAAAGGATGGATGGGCAAGGTGCTGAGGGGCATTGCTTAGTGATTGATAGAAATGGTGGGACTTAATGATCCAGGGGGTCTTTTCCAATCTGATGAATCTATGAATATCAGAGACCTTGCTACTTAAAGGTATGGACTTGCTGCCTATCTACAGTGCAGGATTCTGCCCTTCGTTTCCCTTGAATTTCTCAGGGAAGAGATTAGATATTATTTTGGCTTGTAACAGTTAGCAGCTGAGCAACTCTTCTTCATCTGGTCTGTATGTATGACAAGCCTCCCTTATTTAGTAGTTTCGGATTTTTCCTGAACTTACCAATGAGGTTTGCTCTATGATTGCTCACAGCAGTTGTTACCTTGCCCATGTTATCCACTGTGTTTTTTTTACTGTCACTGAGTTTCCAATTTAGGTCTTAGAGGAGTCAAATCCCACTGTTGCAAGTTTTTCATTGGCTGACCGCCTCTGTAATTCCAGTCTCCATTGCTGTGTGGTGAGTGTCCTGTGTTTTTAGGTCTTCTGTGTTAATTATCTTTACTGGTTTTCGATAAGAATATTT
The DNA here is from genome assembly GCF_032191515.1 of Phaenicophaeus curvirostris. Classification (NCBI taxonomy): domain Eukaryota; kingdom Metazoa; phylum Chordata; class Aves; order Cuculiformes; family Cuculidae; genus Phaenicophaeus; species Phaenicophaeus curvirostris. Next base: position 37,429,495 of record NC_091400.1, read on the forward strand.
TTTCAAGTTCTTTTTGTTCACTCCTGTGACTAAAGTCTGGTAACTTCCTAGAATTTCGACCTCCATGGCTCGTCTTTCTTTTGTCCTGGGTATCACCACTACCGGTCCTACAACCTAAGTGGTGAGGAGGAGAGGAAAGCAGACGGCATGGAATTTTGGGGCACCAGTGCGGTAGTCAGGCTTATTCTCATCACTGTGGGGCTGAAGGTGAGGAGGAAGTTAAGTATGTCTAGAAGAGCAAAGTATTATTTGGCAACTTAGTATTTACTTTTGGTTTGGCAGGCACTGTACGGGCCACTTTGGGAATGGGAAGAGCATTTGAGATCAGCTGGGTAGTAGGGAGAAGGAGCATGGGACAGATGTCTCACAGATGTGACAGTAATTCTCTTAATTTAATTACCCTGGGTGATAACAGCTGCAGCATCTGACATTGGAACTGCTGTGGAGCAAGTGAGTGGAAGAACATGCCAGTTAGGCAGAGCAAGTTGTCATGTAAGATGCTGACATTGATCCGTGCAATGCTGGCTGTTGGCACTATTTTAGTTTTATCTTTGGTTTTCTTGCAGATGGCAAAGCGGAACCTGGCAACTGTAGGATCATCCTGGAGAGCTGATGCTCTTGGAGTTCTTTTTCTGCTGAGGATGTCTCCTGGTGGTCTGAAAGTTAAGTTGAGGGATGGGGGCAGGGGTGGGGTGTGACAGAGGGGAGAAGGCTGGGAATGGCAGGGAGGGGTTTTAAAAGTAGCTTAGTGGAGTGGGCTGTGCGGGAAGTGTCCCCTTTGGGCAGGGAGAGCTGGAGGGTGTTACTTCTCAGCCCAAAGCTAGCATGTTCCAGGCAGGGCCGTTCCAGCTTGTCTGTGCCGTGTACTTTATATTCTGTTTCTCTTACGTGTTTCTTAAGCCTTGATATCCCCTTTCCTTTAAAGGAATGTAGCATATGACTTTAGCAGCAACTCGAGGGCCTTGAACGTGTGCACTCATGGGTAAAATAACAATTAGGCACCGTTCTTCTTGCATCATAACCTAAGTGTGGATTGGCTTCACATTTTCAAAGCTTCTAGTCAGCCATCATTTCCTGTGCCCTTGCAGAATGTGTTGGAAGCCACAATCGCTAGTCGTGAATTTTCAAGGATCCCAGTTAACCAGAGACTTCTTCCATGCATCTTGTGTCTTTAGGCATTTAAAAGGTGATTCCTTCATGTACAATGTCCCAGTTATGGCCACATCCCATTGTAATGAGGAATACGTTATAGCATGCCAGACATGCCTTGAGTGACATATCTACGGTCCTGAAATCTTGTAATCATAAATGCAGTGTTGATCAGGCACTGCTTTCCTTGCATCGTGATCCTAAAGCCAGGAACGGTCTTGTGTTTTAGCACTGATTTCCTGTTTGTTTTCCCTTGCAGATGCTGAAGAGGAACCCCGTGACTGCAGGATTATTTCTGTTAGCCGCTGTGATTTGAGCTGCTTTGGCCCAGGACAGCTTGAGTCGTGGCCCTCTGAAAGCTAAGTGTAGGGAGCAGAGGCGGGAAGCGGGAGGCGGGTTGGGGCTAGCAGGGAGGGGTTTTGAAGGTAGCCTAGGCTGTGCAGGGAGAGTCGTCTTTGGGCCGGTGAAGGCAGAGGGGCGTACTTCTGAGCCCAAACCCTGCATGGGCAGGGCAGTTCCAGCCTGTATCTGTTGGGGTCTAGTCACCGTGCCGCGTCTGAAATTTTCTGCAGGTCTTGATGTCCTCTTTTGTGGTCAAGGCACGCCGGGCTTTTGCTGCGGCCTTGCAGCCCGCCTCGCCATCCGGAAGAGCTACTCTTCCGTTTTCTTGGATCCCTGTTGTGGGACTCGTTCCGCGCATCCTCTGCATCTTTAGGCCTTTAAAAGGGGCTTCTTGCCCGTCCATCTAGCCAGTTGCGGCCACATCTCTTTGGAACCCTGCACGGTTCCTGGCTTTTCCAGGGCTGCCGTAGGTTCTCCCTCGGAGCCCTGTACGTTGTCTTGCCCATTGGCAGGGGTGGTCCCGGAGTCCTCTTTGTCGCTGTGAGTCTTCTTTTGTCCCGGTTCCTGACGTTGGTCTTGTGTGCTGGTGTTCTGTGTGTATTTGTGTCTGGTTGGAGCTGCTCTGCCTGGTGCATAGAGGAATTGCTAAGAGTCAGCTGAGGTAGAGTGGCCTGATTGCATGCTTAAGGTTTTGACGAGACTAGACGTTGCAGTCTAGGGGCGTCCATTACTTTGCAGTCTTGGGGCGTCCATTACTTTGTAGAAGTAGCAGCCCTTGGTGTGGCGGGTGAGGAGGGTAGTTTCTGCTACTCTATGGAGCCACGGAGGGGACGACCAAAACTGCGTGGGAGAAGGCAGTGGGAGCGGTGGCGAAGGGGTTTGTACGGGAAGGGAGCGGCAATTCATGTTTGGGTTTGTTTGTGGACTAGCTTTGCTTGGCTGTAAGGCCCAGTAGAGGCGGCCTCAGTAAAAGCAAGCGAGAGGCTTGGATTTCTTTGGGCGTTGCTGAGCGTCAGGGTGATGTCTTTGCTGTTGTGTTTTTCAGATGTAGAGGCCGGACCTGTGAGCCGAGAGGCACGCATGGAGATGCGTGCGGGTTGAGTGCCATAGCGAGGTGGGTCTGCTGCGGTGTCGGTGGGAAGATGTGGCCGGGGGCTGTGCGACTAGATAATGGGTTTTGGTTTTGCTTTGAAGGTACGGGGCCGTGGGCAAAGCAGTAGAGTGGCAGAGGAGCTGGCTTGGGTGAAGAGAGCAACGGTGAGTTGCGTGAAGCAGCAGTTGTTGTTCATGTGTCCTCGAGTCCGTGAAGGTACAGCCGTCCTTGAGTGCTTGTGGATTGCAGGTGGAGCGCGTCCTCGAAGTGTCAGCCCAAGGTAATGGGGGTTCGGTGGCCGAGCGATGAAGGTAACGTAGCGGGAGATGGGATTCGCTGGGAGCTGCCTGTCTATTTGGGTTGTGTCTAAGCTGGTCTCTTCTTGCAGGTTCAGCCTGCGGCATCAGAGGGGCCCAGCTTGGTGTCAGCAAACGGCGTGAGAAGGTGAGGTGGTTGTCCGAGGTGGTGTCTAAGAGCCAAGTGCTATGTAGCAACTCAGCTGAGCGTTTTTGGTTTTGGCAGGTGCTGTTCGGGGAGCGTCTGGAAGCGGGTGAGCGCCTGAGGGGAGACTGGGTCGTCGTGAGGAGGAGCGTGGGAGTGTAGATTTCTCATGGTCACAAAAGGAGATTTTGGTCTTGGAACTGCAGGTGCCCCAGGCCGTGTCAGCTGCCGGTTCTGACGTTTGAGCGAGCAAGGGGCAGGTGAGCAGAATGCCCGGGTGGTTTTGCGATGGGTGACGGGGCGTAGTACAAGATGTTGGCGGTGTGGTGCCGACAGCTGGCACTGTGTTTTCCTCTTTGTTTTTTTCTTGCAGATGCTGAAGAGGAACCCCGTGACTGCAGGATTATTACCGTTAGGCGCTGTGATTTGAGCTGCTTTGGCCCGGGACAGCTTGAGTCGTGGCCCTCTGAAAGCTAAGTGTAGGGAGCAGAGGTGGGAAGCGGGAGGCGTGTTGGGGCTAGCAGGGAGGGGTTTTGAAGGTAGCCTAGGCTGTGCAGGGAGAGTCGTCTTTGGGCCGGTGAAGGCAGAGGGGCGTACTTCTGAGCCCAAGCCCTGCATGGGCAGGGCAGTTCCAGCCTGTATCTGTTGGGGTCTAGTCACCGTGCCGCGTCTGAAATTTTCTGCAGGTCTTGATGTCCTCTTTTGTGGTCAAGGCACGCCGGGCTTTTGCTGCGGCCTTGCAGCCCGCCTCGCCATCCGGAAGAGCTACTCTTCCGTTTTCTTGGATCCCTGTTGTGGGACTCGTTCCGCGCATCCTCTGCATCTTTAGGCCTTTAAAAGGGGCTTCTTGCCCGTCCATCTAGCCAGTTGCGGCCACATCTCTTTGGAACCCTGCACGGTTCCTGGCTTTTCCAGGGCTGCCGTAGGTTCTCCCTCGGAGCCCTGTCCATTGCCTTGCCCATTGGCAGGGGTGGTCCCGGAGTCCTCCTTGTCGCTGTGAGTCTTCTTTTGTCCCGGTTCCCGACGTTGGTCTTGTGTGCTGGTGTTCTGTGTGTATTTGTGTCTGGTTGGAGCTGCTCTGCCTGGTGCGTAGAGGAATTGCTAAGAGTCAGCCGAGGTAGAGTGGCCTGACTGCATGCTTAAGGTTTTGACGAGACTAGACTTTGCAGTCTAGGGGCGTCCATTACTTTGCAGTCTAGGGGCGTCCATTACTTTGCAGAAGTAGCGGCCCTTGGTGTGGCGGGTGAGGAGGGTAGTTTCTGCTACTCTCTGGAGCCGCGGAGGGGACGACCAAAACTGCGTGGGAGAAGGCAGTGGGAGCGGTGGCGAAGGGGTTTGTACGGGAAGGGAGCGGCAATTCATGTTTGGGTTTGTTTGTGGACTAGCTTTGCTTGGCTGTAAGGCCCAGTAGAGGTGGCCTCAGTAAAAGCAAGCGAGAGGCTTGGATTTCTTTGGGCGTTGCTGAGCGTCAGGGTGATGTCTTTGCTGTTGTGTTTTTCAGATGTAGAGGCCGGACCTGTTAGCTGAGAGGCACGGACGGAGATGCGTGCGGGTCGAGTGCCATAGCGAGGTGGGTCTGCTGCGGTGTCGGTGGGAAGATGTGGCCGTGCGACTAGATAATGGGTTTTGGTTTTGCTTTGAAGGTACGGGGCCGTGGGCAAAGCAGTAGAGTGGCAGAGGAGCTGGCTTGGGTGAAGAGAGCAACGGTGAGTTGCGTGAAGCAGCAGTTGTTGTTCATGTGTCCTCGAGTCCGTGAAGGTACAGCCGTCCTTGAGTGCTTGTGGATTGCAGGTGGAGCGCGTCCTCGACGTGTCAACCCAAGGTGATGGAGGTTCGGTGGCCGAGCGATGAAGGTAACGTAGCGGGAGATGGGATTCTCTGGGAGCTGCCTGTCTATTTGGGTTGTGTCTAAGCTGGTCTCTTCTTGCAGGTTCAGCCTGCGGCGTCAGAGGGGCCCAGCTTGGTGTCAGCAAACGGCGTGAGAAGGTGAGGTGGTTGTCCGAGGTGGTGTCTAAGAGCCAAGTGCTATGTAGCAACTCAGCTGAGCGTTTTTGGTTTTGGCAGGTGCTGTTCGGGGAGCGTCTGGAAGAGGGTGAGCGCCTGAGGGGAGACTGGGTCGTCGTGAGGAGGAGCGTGGGAGTGTAGATTTCTCATGGTCACAAAAGCGGATTTTGGTCTTGGAACTGCAGGTGCCCCAGGCCGTGTCAGCTGCCGGTTCTGACGTTTGAGCGAGCAAGGGGCAGGTGAGCAGAATGCCCGGGTGGTTTTGCGATGGGTGACGGGGCGTAGTACAAGATGTTGGCGGTGTGGTGCCGACAGCTGGCACTGTGTTTTCCTCTTTGTTTTTTTCTTGCAGATGCTGAAGAGGAACCCCGTGACTGCAGGATTATTACCGTTAGGCGCTGTGATTTGAGCTGCTTTGGCCCGGGACAGCTTGAGTCGTGGCCCTCTGAAAGCTAAGTGTAGGGAGCAGAGGTGGGAAGCGGGAGGCGTGTTGGGGCTAGCAGGGAGGGGTTTTGAAGGTAGCCTAGGCTGTGCAGGGAGAGTCGTCTTTGGGCCGGTGAAGGCAGAGGGGCGTACTTCTGAGCCCAAACCCTGCATGGGCAGGGCAGTTCCAGCCTGTATCTGTTGGGGTCTAGTCACCGTGCCGCGTCTGAAATTTTCTGCAGGTCTTGATGTCCTCTTTTGTGGTCAAGGCACGCCGGGCTTTTGCTGCGGCCTTGCAGCCCGCCTCGCCATCCGGAAGAGCTACTCTTCCGTTTTCTTGGATCCCTGTTGTGGGACTCGTTCCGCGCATCCTCTGCATCTTTAGGGCTTTAAAAAGGGGCTTCTTGCCCGTCCATCTAGCCAGTTGCGGCCACATCTCTTTGGAACCCTGCACGGTTCCTGGCTTTTCCAGGGCTGCCGTAGGTTCTCCCTCGGAGCCCTGTCCGTTGTCTTGCCCATTGGCAGGGGTGGTCCCGGAGTCCTCTTTGTCGCTGTGAGTCTTCTTTTGTCCCGGTTCCCGACGTTGGTCTTGTGTGCTGGTGTTCTGTGTGTATTTGTGTCTGGTTGGAGCTGCTCTGCCTGGTGCGTAGAGGAATTGCTAAGAGTCAGCCGAGGTAGAGTGGCCTGATTGCATGCTTAAGGTTTTGACGAGACTAGACGTTGCAGTCTAGGGGCGTCCATTACTTTGCAGTCTAGGGGCGTCCATTACTTTGCAGTCTAGGGGCGTCCATTACTTTGCAGATGTAGCGGCCCTTGGTGTGGCGGGTGAGGAGGGTAGTTTCTGCTACTCTCTGGAGCCGCGGAGGGGACGACCAAAACTGCGTGGGAGAAGGCAGTGGGAGCGGTGGCGAAGGGGTTTGTACGGGAAGGGAGCGGCAATTCATGTTTGGGTTTGTTTGTGGACTAGCTTTGCTTGGCTGTAAGGCCCAGTAGAGGTGGCCTCAGTAAAAGCAAGCGAGAGGCTTGGATTTCTTTGGGCGTTGCTGAGCGTCAGGGTGATGTCTTTGCTGTTGTGTTTTTCAGATGTAGAGGCCGGACCTGTTAGCTGAGAGGCACGGACGGAGATGCGTGCGGGTCGAGTGCCATAGCGAGGTGGGTCTGCTGCGGTGTCGGTGGGAAGAGGTGGCCGGGGGCTGTGCGACTAGATAATGGGTTTTGGTTTTGCTTTGAAGGTACGGGGCCGTGGGCAAAGCAGTAGAGTGGCAGAGGAGCTGGCTTGGGTGAAGAGAGCAACGGTGAGTTGCGTGAAGCAGCAGTTGTTGTTCATGTGTCCTCGAGTCCGTGAAGGTACAGCCGTCCTTGAGTGCTTGTGGATTGCAGGTGGAGCGCGTCCTCGACGTGTCAACCCAAGGTGATGGAGGTTCGTGGCCGAGCGATGAAGGTAACGTAGCGGGAGATGGGATTCGCTGGGAGCTGCCTGTCTATTTGGGTTGTGTCTAAGCTGGTCTCTTCTTGCAGGTTCAGCCTGCGGCGTCAGAGGGGCCCAGCTTGGTGTCAGCAAACGGCGTGAGAAGGTGAGGTGGTTGTCCGAGGTGGTGTCTAAGAGCCAAGTGCTATGTAGCAACTCAGCTGAGCGTTTTTGGTTTTGGCAGGTGCTGTTCGGGGAGCGTCTGGAAGAGGGTGAGCGCCTGAGGGGAGACTGGGTCGTCGTGAGGAGGAGCGTGGGAGTGTAGATTTCTCATGGTCACAAAAGCGGATTTTGGTCTTGGAACTGCAGGTGCCCCAGGCCGTGTCAGCTGCCGGTTCTGACGTTTGAGCGAGCAAGGGGCAGGTGAGCAGAATGCCCGGGTGGTTTTGCGATGGGTGACGGGGCGTAGTACAAGATGTTGGCGGTGTGGTGCCGACAGCTGGCACTGTGTTTTCCTCTTTGTTTTTTTCTTGCAGATGCTGAAGAGGAACCCCGTGACTGCAGGATTATTACCGTTAGGCGCTGTGATTTGAGCTGCTTTGGCCCGGGACAGCTTGAGTCGTGGCCCTCTGAAAGCTAAGTGTAGGGAGCAGAGGTGGGAAGCGGGAGGCGTGTTGGGGCTAGCAGGGAGGGGTTTTGAAGGTAGCCTAGGCTGTGCAGGGAGAGTCGTCTTTGGGCCGGTGAAGGCAGAGGGGCGTACTTCTGAGCCCAAACCCTGCATGGGCAGGGCAGTTCCAGCCTGTATCTGTTGGGGTCTAGTCACCGTGCCGCGTCTGAAATTTTCTGCAGGTCTTGATGTCCTCTTTTGTGGTCAAGGCACGCCGGGCTTTTGCTGCGGCCTTGCAGCCCGCCTCGCCATCCGGAAGAGCTACTCTTCCGTTTTCTTGGATCCCAGTTGTGGGACTCATTCCGTGCATCCTCTGCATCTTTAGGCCTTTAAAAGGGGCTTCTTGCCCGTCCATCTAGCCAGTTGCGGTCACATCTCTTTGGAACCCTGCACGGTTCCTGGCTTTTCCAGGGCTGCCGTAGGTTCTCCCACGGAGCCCTGTCCATTGCCTTGCCCATTGGCAGTTTTGGTCCCGGAGTCCTCCTTGTCGCTGTGAGTCTTCTTTTGTCCCGGTTCCCGACGTTGGTCTTGTGTGCTTGTGTTCTGTGTGTATTTGTGTCTGGTTGGAGCTGCTCTGCCTGGTGCGTAGAGGAATTGCTAAGAGTCAGCCGAGGTAGAGTGGCCTGATTGCATGCTTAAGGTTTTGACGAGACTAGACGTTGCAGTCTAGGGGCGTCCATTACTTTGCAGTCTAGGGGCGTCCATGACTTTGCAGAAGTAGCAGCCCTTGGTGTGGCGGGTGAGGAGGGTAGTTTCTGCTACTCTCTGGAGCCGCGGAGGGGACGACCAAAACTGCGTGGGAGAAGGCAGTGGGAGCGGTGGCGAAGGGGTTTGTACGTGAAGGGAGCGGCAATTCATGTTTGGGTTTGTTTGTGGACTAGCTTTGCTTGGCTGTAAGGCCCAGTAGAGGTGGCCTCAGTAAAAGCAAGCGAGAGGCTTGGATTTCTTTGGGCGTTGCTGAGCGTCAGGGTGATGTCTTTGCTGTTGTGTTTTTCAGATGTAGAGGCCGGACCTGTTAGCTGAGAGGCACGGACGGAGATGCGTGCGGGTCGAGTGCCATAGCGAGGTGGGTCTGCTGCGGTGTCGGTGGGAAGAGGTGGCCGGGGGCTGTGCGACTAGATAATGGGTTTTGGTTTTGCTTTGAAGGTACGGGGCCGTGGGCAAAGCAGTAGAGTGGCAGAGGAGCTGGCTTGGGTAAAGAGAGCAACGGTGAGTTGCGTGAAGCAGCAGTTGTTGTTCATGTGTCCTCGAGTCCGTGAAGGTACAGCCGTCCTTGAGTGCTTGTGGATTGCAGGTGGAGCGCGTCCTCGACGTGTCAACCCAAGGTGATGGAGGTTCGTGGCCGAGCGATGAAGGTAACGTAGCGGGAGATGGGATTCTCTGGGAGCTGCCTGTCTATTTGGGTTGTGTCTAAGCTGGTCTCTTCTTGCAGGTTCAGCCTGCGGCGTCAGAGGGGCCCAGCTTGGTGTCAGCAAACGGCGTGAGAAGGTGAGGTGGTTGTCCGAGGTGGTGTCTAAGAGCCAAGTGCTATGTAGCAACTCAGCTGAGCGTTTTTGGTTTTGGCAGGTGCTGTTCGGGGAGCGTCTGGAAGAGGGTGAGCGCCTGAGGGGAGACTGGGTCGTCGTGAGGAGGAGCGTGGGAGTGTAGATTTCTCATGGTCACAAAAGCGGATTTTGGTCTTGGAACTGCAGGTGCCCCAGGCCGTGTCAGCTGCCGGTTCTGACGTTTGAGCGAGCAAGGGGCAGGTGAGCAGAATGCCCGGGTGGTTTTGCGATGGGTGACGGGGCGTAGTACAAGATGTTGGCGGTGTGGTGCCGACAGCTGGCACTGTGTTTTCCTCTTTGTTTTTTTCTTGCAGATGCTGAAGAGGAACCCCGTGACTGCAGGATTATTACCGTTAGGCGCTGTGATTTGAGCTGCTTTGGCCCGGGACAGCTTGAGTCGTGGCCCTCTGAAAGCTAAGTGTAGGGAGCAGAGGTGGGAAGCGGGAGGCGTGTTGGGGCTAGCAGGGAGGGGTTTTGAAGGTAGCCTAGGCTGTGCAGGGAGAGTCGTCTTTGGGCCGGTGAAGGCAGAGGGGCGTACTTCTGAGCCCAAACCCTGCATGGGCAGGGCAGTTCCAGCCTGTATCTGTTGGGGTCTAGTCTGTCTAGTCACCGTGCCGCGTCTGAAATTTTCTGCAGGTCTTGATGTCCTCTTTTGTGGTCAAGGCACGCCGGGCTTTTGCTGCGGCCTTGCAGCCCGCCTCGCCATCCGGAAGAGCTACTCTTCCGTTTTCTTGGATCCCTGTTGTGGGACTCGTTTCGCGCATCCTCTGCATCTTTAGGCCTTTAAAAGGGGCTTCTTGCCCGTCCATCTAGCCAGTTGCGGCCACATCTCTTTGGAACCCTGCACGGTTCATGGCTTTTCCAGGGCTGCCGTAGGTTCTCCCTCGGAGCCCTGTCCATTGCCTTGCCCATTGGCAGGGGTGGTCCCGGAGTCCTCTTTGTCGCTGTGAGTCTTCTTTTGTCCCGGTTCCCGACGTTGGTCTTGTGTGCTGGTGTTCTGTGTGTATTTGTGTCTGGTTGGAGCTGCTCTGCCTGGTGCGTAGAGGAATTGCTAAGAGTCAGCCGAGGTAGAGTGGCCTGATTGCATGCTTAAGGTTTTGATGAGACTAGACGTTGCAGTCTAGGGGCGTCCATTACTTTGCAGTCTAGGGGCGTCCATTACTTTGCAGTCTAGGGGCGTCCATTACTTTGCAGTCTAGGGGCGTCCATTACTTTGCAGATGTAGCGGCCCTTGGTGTGGCGGGTGAGGAGGGTAGTTTCTGCTACTCTCTGGAGCCGCGGAGGGGACGACCAAAACTGCGTGGGAGAAGGCAGTGGGAGCGGTGGCGAAGGGGTTTGTACGTGAAGGGAGCGGCAATTCATGTTTGGGTTTGTTTGTGGACTAGCTTTGCTTGGCTGTAAGGCCCGGTAGAGGTGGCCTCAGTAAAAGCAAGCGAGAGGCTTGGATTTCTTTGGGCGTTGCTGAGCGTCAGGGTGATGTCTTTGCTGTTGTGTTTTTCAGATGTAGAGGCCGGACCTGTTAGCTGAGAGGCACGGACGGAGATGCGTGCGGGTCGAGTGCCATAGCGAGGTGGGTCTGCTGCGGTGTCGGTGGGAAGATGTGGCCGTGCGACTAGATAATGGGTTTTGGTTTTGCTTTGAAGGTACGGGGCCGTGGGCAAAGCAGTAGAGTGGCAGAGGAGCTGGCTTGGGTGAAGAGAGCAACGGTGTGTTGCGTGAAGCAGCAGTTGTTGTTCATGTGTCCTCGAGTCCGTGAAGGTACAGCCGTCCTTGAGTGCTTGTGGATTGCAGGTGGAGCGCGTCCTCGACGTGTCAACCCAAGGTGATGGAGGTTCGTGGCCGAGCGATGAAGGTAACGTAGCGGGAGATGGGATTCGCTGGGAGCTGCCTGTCTATTTGGGTTGTGTCTAAGCTGGTCTCTTCTTGCAGGTTCAGCCTGCGGCGTCAGAGGGGCCCAGCTTGGTGTCAGCAAACGGCGTGAGAAGGTGAGGTGGTTGTCCGAGGTGGTGTCTAAGAGCCAAGTGCTATGTAGCAACTCAGCTGAGCGTTTTTGGTTTTGGCAGGTGCTGTTCGGGGAGCGTCTGGAAGAGGGTGAGCGCCTGAGGGGAGACTGGGTCGTCGTGAGGAGGAGCGTGGGAGTGTAGATTTCTCATGGTCACAAAAGCGGATTTTGGTCTTGGAACTGCAGGTGCCCCAGGCCGTGTCAGCTGCCGGTTCTGACGTTTGAGCGAGCACGGGGCAGGTGAGCAGAATGCCCGGGTGGTTTTGCGATGGGTGACGGGGCGTAGTACAAGATGTTGGCGGTGTGGTGCCGACAGCTGGCACTGTGTTTTCCTCTTTGTTTTTTTCTTGCAGATGCTGAAGAGGAACCCCGTGACTGCAGGATTATTACCGTTAGGCGCTGTGATTTGAGCTGCTTTGGCCCGGGACAGCTTGAGTCGTGGCCCTCTGAAAGCTAAGTGTAGGGAGCAGAGGTGGGAAGCGGGAGGCGTGTTGGGGCTAGCAGGGAGGGGTTTTGAAGGTAGCCTAGGCTGTGCAGGGAGAGTCGTCTTTGGGCCGGTGAAGGCAGAGGGGCGTACTTCTGAGCCCAAACCCTGCATGGGCAGGGCAGTTCCAGCCTGTATCTGTTGGGGTCTAGTCACCGTGCCGCGTCTGAAATTTTCTGCAGGTCTTGATGTCCTCTTTTGTGGTCAAGGCACGCCGGGCTTTTGCTGCGGCCTTGCAGCCCGCCTCGCCATCCGGAAGAGCTACTCTTCCGTTTTCTTGGATCCCTGTTGTGGGACTCGTTCCGCGCATCCTCTGCATCTTTAGGCCTTTAAAAGGGGCTTCTTGCCCGTCCATCTAGCCAGTTGCGGCCACATCTCTTTGGAACCCTGCACGGTTCCTGGCTTTTCCAGGGCTGCCGTAGGTTCTCCCACGGAGCCCTGTCCATTGCCTTGCCCATTGGCAGGGGTGGTCCCGGAGTCCTCCTTGTCGCTGTGAGTCTTCTTTTGTCCCGGTTCCCGACGTTGGTCTTGTGTGCTGGTGTTCTGTGTGTATTTGTGTCTGGTTGGAGCTGCTCTGCCTGGTGCGTAGAGGAATTGCTAAGAGTCAGCCGAGGTAGAGTGGCCTGATTGCATGCTTAAGGTTTTGACGAGACTAGACGTTGCAGTCTAGGGGCGTCCATTACTTTGCAGTCTAGGGGCGTCCATTACTTTGCAGTCTAGGGGCGTCCATTACTTTGCAGATGTAGCGGCCCTTGGTGTGGCGGGTGAGGAGGGTAGTTTCTGCTACTCTCTGGAGCCGCGGAGGGGACGACCAAAACTGCGTGGGAGAAGGCAGTGGGAGCGGTGGCGAAGGGGTTTGTACGTGAAGGGAGCGGCAATTCATGTTTGGGTTTGTTTGTGGACTAGCTTTGCTTGGCTGTAAGGCCCAGTAGAGGTGGCCTCAGTAAAAGCAAGCGAGAGGCTTGGATTTCTTTGGGCGTTGCTGAGCGTCAGGGTGATGTCTTTGCTGTTGTGTTTTTCAGATGTAGAGGCCGGACCTGTTAGCTGAGAGGCACGGACGGAGATGCGTGCGGGTCGAGTGCCATAGCGAGGTGGGTCTGCTGCGGTGTCGGTGGGAAGATGTGGCCGTGCGACTAGATAATGGGTTTTGGTTTTGCTTTGAAGGTACGGGGCCGTGGGCAAAGCAGTAGAGTGGCAGAGGAGCTGGCTTGGGTGAAGAGAGCAACGGTGAGTTGCATGAAGCAGCAGTTGTTGTTCATGTGTCCTCGAGTCCGTGAAGGTACAGCCGTCCTTGAGTGCTTGTGGATTGCAGGTGGAGCGCGTCCTCGACGTGTCAGCCCAAGGTGATGGAGGTTCGTGGGCGAGCGATGAAGGTAACGTAGCGGGAGATGGGATTCGCTGGGAGCTGCCTGTCTATTTGGGTTGTGTCTAAGCTGGTCTCTTCTTGCAGGTTCAGCCTGCGGCGTCAGAGGGGCCCAGCTTGGTGTCAGCAAACGGCGTGAGAAGGTGAGGTGGTTGTCCGAGGTGGTGTCTAAGAGCCAAGTGCTATGTAGCAACTCAGCTGAGCGTATTTGGTTTTGGCAGGTGCTGTTCGGGGAGCGTCTGGAAGAGGGTGAGCGCCTGAGGGGAGACTGGGTCGTCGTGAGGAGGAGCGTGGGAGTGTAGATTTCTCATGGTCACAAAAGCGGATTTTGGTCTTGGAACTGCAGGTGCCCCAGGCCGTGTCAGCTGCCGGTTCTGACGTTTGAGCGAGCAAGGGGCAGGTGAGCAGAATGCCCGGGTGGTTTTGCGATGGGTGACGGGGCGTAGTACAAGATGTTGGCGGTGTGGTGCCAACAGCTGGCACTGTGTTTTCCTCTTTGTTTTTTTCTTGCAGATGCTGAAGAGGAACCCCGTGACTGCAGGATTATTACCGTTAGGCGCTGTGATTTGAGCTGCTTTGGCCCGGGACAGCTTGAGTCGTGGCCCTCTGAAAGCTAAGTGTAGGGAGCAGAGGTGGGAAGCGGGAGGCGTGTTGGGGCTAGCAGGGAGGGGTTTTGAAGGTAGCCTAGGCTGTGCAGGGAGAGTCGTCTTTGGGCCGGTGAAGGCAGAGGGGCGTACTTCTGAGCCCAAACCCTGCATGGGCAGGGCAGTTCCAGCCTGTATCTGTTGGGGTCTAGTCTGTCTAGTCACCGTGCCGCGTCTGAAATTTTCTGCAGGTCTTGATGTCCTCTTTTGTGGTCAAGGCACGCCGGGCTTTTGCTGCGGCCTTGCAGCCCGCCTCGCCATCCGGAAGAGCTACTCTTCCGTTTTCTTGGATCCCTGTTGTGGGACTCGTTTCGCGCATCCTCTGCATCTTTAGGCCTTTAAAAGGGGCTTCTTGCCCGTCCATCTAGCCAGTTGCGGCCACATCTCTTTGGAACCCTGCACGGTTCCTGGCTTTTCCAGGGCTGCCATAGGTTCTCCCTCGGAGCCCTGTCCATTGCCTTGCCCATTGGCAGGGGTGGTCCCGGAGTCCTCTTTGTCGCTGTGAGTCTTCTTTTGTCCCGGTTCCCGACGTTGGTCTTGTGTGCTGGTGTTCTGTGTGTATTTGTGTCTGGTTGGAGCTGCTCTGCCTGGTGCGTAGAGGAATTGCTAAGAGTCAGCCGAGGTAGAGTGGCCTGATTGCATGCTTAAGGTTTTGATGAGACTAGACGTTGCAGTCTAGGGGCGTCCATTACTTTGCAGTCTAGGGGCGTCCATTACTTTGCAGTCTAGGGGCGTCCATTACTTTGCAGTCTAGGGGCGTCCATTACTTTGCAGATGTAGCGGCCCTTGGTGTGGCGGGTGAGGAGGGTAGTTTCTGCTACTCTCTGGAGCCGCGGAGGGGACGACCAAAACTGCGTGGGAGAAGGCAGTGGGAGCGGTGGCGAAGGGGTTTGTACGTGAAGGGAGCGGCAATTCATGTTTGGGTTTGTTTGTGGACTAGCTTTGCTTGGCTGTAAGGCCCAGTAGAGGTGGCCTCAGTAAAAGCAAGCGAGAGGCTTGGATTTCTTTGGGCGTTGCTGAGCGTCAGGGTGATGTCTTTGCTGTTGTGTTTTTCAGATGTAGAGGCCGGACCTGTTAGCTGAGAGGCACGGACGGAGATGCGTGCGGGTCGAGTGCCATAGCGAGGTGGGTCTGCTGCGGTGTCGGTGGGAAGATGTGGCCGTGCGACTAGATAATGGGTTTTGGTTTTGCTTTGAAGGTACGGGGCCGTGGGCAAAGCAGTAGCGTGGCAGAGGAGCTGGCTTGGGTGAAGAGAGCAACGGTGAGTTGCGTGAAGCAGCAGTTGTTGTTCATGTGTCCTCGAGTCCGTGAAGGTACAGCCGTCCTTGAGTGCTTGTGGATTGCAGGTGGAGCGCGTCCTCGACGTGTCAACCCAAGGTGATGGAGGTTCGTCGCCGAGCGATGAAGGTAACGTAGCGGGAGATGGGATTCTCTGGGAGCTGCCTGTCTATTTGGGTTGTGTCTAAGCTGGTCTCTTCTTGCAGGTTCAGCCTGCGGCGTCAGAGGGGCCCAGCTTGGTGTCAGCAAACGGCGTGAGAAGGTGAGGTGGTTGTCCGAGGTGGTGTCTAAGAGCCAAGTGCTATGTAGCAACTCAGCTGAGCGTTTTTGGTTTTGGCAGGTGCTGTTCGGGGAGCGTCTGGAAGAGGGTGAGTGCCTGAGGGGAGACTGGGTCGTCGTGAGGAGGAGCGTGGGAGTGTAGATTTCTCATGGTCACAAAAGCGGATTTTGGTCTTGGAACTGCAGGTGCCCCAGGCCGTGTCAGCTGCCGGTTCTGACGTTTGAGCGAGCAAGGGGCAGGTGAGCAGAATGCCCGGGTGGTTTTGCGATGGGTGACGGGGCGTAGTACAAGATGTTGGCGGTGTGGTGCCGACAGCTGGCACTGTGTTTTCCTCTTTGTTTTTTTCTTGCAGATGCTGAAGAGGAACCCCGTGACTGCAGGATTATTACCGTTAGGCGCTGTGATTTGAGCTGCTTTGGCCCGGGACAGCTTGAGTCGTGGCCCTCTGAAAGCTAAGTGTAGGGAGCAGAGGTGGGAAGCGGGAGGCGTGTTGGGGCTAGCAGGGAGGGGTTTTGAAGGTAGCCTAGGCTGTGCAGGGAGAGTCGTCTTTGGGCCGGTGAAGGCAGAGGGGCGTACTTCTGAGCCCAAACCCTGCATGGGCAGGGCAGTTCCAGCCTGTATCTGTTGGGGTCTAGTCACCGTGCCGCGTCTGAAATTTTCTGCAGGTCTTGATGTCCTCTTTTGTGGTCAAGGCACGCCGGGCTTTTGCTGCGGCCTTGCAGCCCGCCTCGCCATCCGGAAGAGCTACTCTTCCGTTTTCTTGGATCCCTGTTGTGGGACTCATTCCGTGCATCCTCTGCATCTTTAGGCCTTTAAAAGGGGCTTCTTGCCCGTCCATCTAGCCAGTTGCGGCCACATCTCTTTGGAACCCTGCACGGTTCATGGCTTTTCCAGGGCTGCCGTAGGTTCTCCCACGGAGCCCTGTCCATTGCCTTGCCCATTGGCAGGGGTGGTCCCGGAGTCCTCCTTGTCGCTGTGAGTCTTCTTTTGTCCCGGTTCCCGACGTTGGTCTTGTGTGCTTGTGTTCTGTGTGTATTTGTGTCTGGTTGGAGCTGCTCTGCCTGGTGCGTAGAGGAATTGCTAAGAGTCAGCCGAGGTAGAGTGGCCTGATTGCATGCTTAAGGTTTTGATGAGACTAGACGTTGCAGTCTAGGGGCGTCCATTACTTTGCAGTCTAGGGGCGTCCATTACTTTGCAGTCTAGGGGCGTCCATTACTTTGCAGATGTAGCGGCCCTTGGTGTGGCGGGTGAGGAGGGTAGTTTCTGCTATTCTCTGGAGCCGCGGAGGGGACGACCAAAACTGCGTGGGAGAAGGCAGTGGGAGCGGTGGCGAAGGGGTTTGTACGTGAAGGGAGCGGCAATTCATGTTTGGGTTTGTTTGTGGACTAGCTTTGCTTGGCTGTAAGGCCCAGTAGAGGTGGCCTCAGTAAAAGCAAGCGAGAGGCTTGGTTTTCTTTGGGCGTTGCTGAGGGTCAGGGTGATGTCTTTGCTGTTGTGTTTTTCAGATGTAGAGGCCGGACCTGTTAGCTGAGAGGCACGGACGGAGATGCGTGCGGGTCGAGTGCCATAGCGAGGTGGGTCTGCTGCGGTGTCGGTGGGAAGATGTGGCCGGGGGCTGTGCGACTAGATAATGGGTTTTGGTTTTGCTTTGAAGGTACGGGGCCGTGGGCAAAGCAGTAGAGTGGCAGAGGAGCTGGCTTGGGTGAAGAGAGCAACGGTGAGTTGCGTGAAGCAGCAGTTGTTGTTCATGTGTCCTCGAGTCCGTGAAGGTACAGCCGTCCTTGAGTGCTTGTGGATTGCAGGTGGAGCGCGTCCTCGAAGTGTCAGCCCAAGGTAATGGGGGTTCGGTGGCCGAGCGATGAAGGTAACGTAGCGGGAGATGGGATTCGCTGGGAGCTGCCTGTCTATTTGGGTTGTGTCTAAGCTGGTCTCTTCTTGCAGGTTCAGCCTGCGGCGTCAGAGGGGCCCAGCTTGGTGTCAGCAAACGGCGTGAGAAGGTGAGGTGGTTGTCCGAGGTGGTGTCTAAGAGCCAAGTGCTATGTAGCAACTCAGCTGAGCGTTTTTGGTTTTGGCAGGTGCTGTTCGGGGAGCGTCTGGAAGAGGGTGAGCGCCTGAGGGGAGACTGGGTCATCGTGAGGAGGAGCGTGGGAGTGTAGATTTCTCATGGTCACAAAAGGAGATTTTGTTCTTGGAACTGCAGGTGCCCCAGGCCGTGTCAGCTGCCGGTTCTGACGTTTGAGCGAGCAAGGGGCAGGTGAGCAGAATGCCCGGGTGGTTTTGCGATGGGTGACGGGGCGTAGTACAAGATGTTGGCGGTGTGGTGCCGACAGCTGGCACTGTGTTTTCCTCTTTGTTTTTTTCTTGCAGATGCTGAAGAGGAACCCCGTGACTGCAGGATTATTACCGTTAGGCGCTGTGATTTGAGCTGCTTTGGCCCGGGACAGCTTGAGTCGTGGCCCTCTGAAAGCTAAGTGTAGGGAGCAGAGGTGGGAAGCGGGAGGTGTGTTGGGGCTAGCAGGGAGGGGTTTTGAAGGTAGCCTAGGCTGTGCAGGGAGAGTCGTCTTTGGGCCGGTGAAGGCAGAGGGGCGTACTTCTGAGCCCAAACCCTGCATGGGCAGGGCAGTTCCAGCCTGTATCTGTTGGGGTCTAGTCTGTCTAGTCACCGTGCCGCGTCTGAAATTTTCTGCAGGTCTTGATGTCCTCTTTTGTGGTCAAGGCACGCCGGGCTTTTGCTGCGGCCTTGCAGCCCGCCTCGCCATCCGGAAGAGCTACTCTTCCGTTTTCTTGGATCCCTGTTGTGGGACTCGTTCCGCGCATCCTCTGCATCTTTAGGGCTTTAAAAGGGGCTTCTTGCCCGTCCATCTAGCCAGTTGCGGCCACATCTCTTTGGAACCCTGCACGGTTCATGGCTTTTCCAGGGCTGCCGTAGGTTCTCCCTCGGAGCCCTGTCCATTGCCTTGCCCATTGGCAGGGGTGGTCCCGGAGTCCTCTTTGTCGCTGTGAGTCTTCTTTTGTCCCGGTTCCCGACGTTGGTCTTGTGTGCTGGTGTTCTGTGTGTATTTGTGTCTGGTTGGAGCTGCTCTGCCTGGTGCGTAGAGGAATTGCTAAGAGTCAGCCGAGGTAGAGTGGCCTGATTGCATGCTTAAGGTTTTGACGAGACTAGACGTTGCAGTCTAGGGGCGTCCATTACTTTGCAGTCTAGGGGCGTCCATTACTTTGCAGTCTAGGGGCGTCCATTACTTTGCAGTCTAGGGGCGTCCATTACTTTGCAGTCTAGGGGCGTCCATGACTTTGCAGATGTAGCAGCCCTTGGTGTGGCGGGTGAGGAGGGTAGTTTCTGCTACTCTCTGGAGCCGCGGAGGGGACGACCAAAACTGCGTGGGAGAAGGCAGTGGGAGCGGTGGCGAAGGGGTTTGTACGTGAAGGGAGCGGCAATTCATGTTTGGGTTTGTTTGTGGACTAGCTTTGCTTGGCTGTAAGGCCCAGTAGAGGTGGCCTCAGTAAAAGCAAGCGAGAGGCTTGGATTTCTTTGGGCGTTGCTGAGCGTCAGGGTGATGTCTTTGCTGTTGTGTTTTTCAGATGTAGAGGCCGGACCTGTTAGCTGAGAGGCACGGACGGAGATGCGTGCGGGTCGAGTGCCATAGCGAGGTGGGTCTGCTGCGGTGTCGGTGGGAAGATGTGGCCGGGGGCTGTGCGACTAGATAATGGGTTTTGGTTTTGCTTTGAAGGTACGGGGCCGTGGGCAAAGCAGTAGAGTGGCAGAGGAGCTGGCTTGGGTAAAGAGAGCAACGGTGAGTTGCGTGAAGCAGCAGTTGTTGTTCATGTGTCCTCGAGTCCGTGAAGGTACAGCCGTCCTTGAGTGCTTGTGGATTGCAGGTGGAGCGCGTCCTCGACGTGTCAGCCCAAGGTGATGGAGGTTCGTGGGCGAGCGATGAAGGTAACGTAGCGGGAGATGGGATTCGCTGGGAGCTGCCTGTCTATTTGGGTTGTGTCTAAGCTGGTCTCTTCTTGCAGGTTCAGCCTGCGGCGTCAGAGGGGCCCAGCTTGGTGTCAGCAAACGGCGTGAGAAGGTGAGGTGGTTGTCCGAGGTGGTGTCTAAGAGCCAAGTGCTATGTAGCAACTCAGCTGAGCGTATTTGGTTTTGGCAGGTGCTGTTCGGGGAGCGTCTGGAAGAGGGTGAGCGCCTGAGGGGAGACTGGGTCGTCGTGAGGAGGAGCGTGGGAGTGTAGATTTCTCATGGTCACAAAAGCGGATTTTGGTCTTGGAACTGCAGGTGCCCCAGGCCGTGTCAGCTGCCGGTTCTGACGTTTGAGCGAGCAAGGGGCAGGTGAGCAGAATGCCCGGGTGGTTTTGCGATGGGTGACGGGGCGTAGTACAAGATGTTGGCGGTGTGGTGCCGACAGCTGGCACTGTGTTTTCCTCTTTGTTTTTTTCTTGCAGATGCTGAAGAGGACCCCGTGACTGCAGGATTATTACCGTTAGGCGCTGTGATTTGAGCTGCTTTGGCCCGGGACAGCTTGAGTCGTGGCCCTCTGAAAGCTAAGTGTAGGGAGCAGAGGTGGGAAGCGGGAGGTGTGTTGGGGCTAGCAGGGAGGGGTTTTGAAGGTAGCCTAGGCTGTGCAGGGAGAGTCGTCTTTGGGCCGGTGAAGGCAGAGGGGCGTACTTCTGAGCCCAAACCCTGCATGGGCAGGGCAGTTCCAGCCTGTATCTGTTGGGGTCTAGTCTGTCTAGTCACCGTGCCGCGTCTGAAATTTTCTGCAGGTCTTGATGTCCTCTTTTGTGGTCAAGGCACGCCGGGCTTTTGCTGCGGCCTTGCAGCCCGCCTCGCCATCCGGAAGAGCTACTCTTCCGTTTTCTTGGATCCCTGTTGTGGGACTCGTTCCGCGCATCCTCTGCATCTTTAGGGCTTTAAAAGGGGCTTCTTGCCCGTCCATCTAGCCAGTTGCGGCCACATCTCTTTGGAACCCTGCACGGTTCATGGCTTTTCCAGGGCTGCCGTAGGTTCTCCCTCGGAGCCCTGTCCATTGCCTTGCCCATTGGCAGGGGTGGTCCCGGAGTCCTCTTTGTCGCTGTGAGTCTTCTTTTGTCCCGGTTCCCGACGTTGGTCTTGTGTGCTGGTGTTCTGTGTGTATTTGTGTCTGGTTGGAGCTGCTCTGCCTGGTGCGTAGAGGAATTGCTAAGAGTCAGCCGAGGTAGAGTGGCCTGATTGCATGCTTAAGGTTTTGATGAGACTAGACGTTGCAGTCTAGGGGCGTCCATTACTTTGCAGTCTAGGGGCGTCCATTACTTTGCAGTCTAGGGGCGTCCATTACTTTGCAGTCTAGGGGCGTCCATGACTTTGCAGATGTAGCGGCCCTTGGTGTGGCGGGTGAGGAGGGTAGTTTCTGCTACTCTCTGGAGCCGCGGAGGGGACGACCAAAACTGCGTGGGAGAAGGCAGTGGGAGCGGTGGCGAAGGGGTTTGTACGTGAAGGGAGCGGCAATTCATGTTTGGGTTTGTTTGTGGACTAGCTTTGCTTGGCTGTAAGGCCCAGTAGAGGTGGCCTCAGTAAAAGCAAGCGAGAGGCTTGGATTTCTTTGGGCGTTGCTGAGCGTCAGGGTGATGTCTTTGCTGTTGTGTTTTTCAGATGTAGAGGCCGGACCTGTTAGCTGAGAGGCACGGACGGAGATGCGTGCGGGTCGAGTGCCATAGCGAGGTGGGTCTGCTGCGGTGTCGGTGGGAAGATGTGGCCGTGCGACTAGATAATGGGTTTTGGTTTTGCTTTGAAGGTACGGGGCCGTGGGCAAAGCAGTAGAGTGGCAGAGGAGCTGGCTTGGGTGAAGAGAGCAACGGTGAGTTGCGTGAAGCAGCAGTTGTTGTTCATGTGTCCTCGAGTCCGTGAAGGTACAGCCGTCCTTGAGTGCTTGTGGATTGCAGGTGGAGCGCGTCCTCGACGTGTCAACCCAAGGTGATGGAGGTTCGTGGCCGAGCGATGAAGGTAACGTAGCGGGAGATGGGATTCGCTGGGAGCTGCCTGTCTATTTGGGTTGTGTCTAAGCTGGTCTCTTCTTGCAGGTTCAGCCTGCGGCGTCAGAGGGGCCCAGCTTGGTGTCAGCAAACGGCGTGAGAAGGTGAGGTGGTTGTCCGAGGTGGTGTCTAAGAGCCAAGTGCTATGTAGCAACTCAGCTGAGCGTTTTTGGTTTTGGCAGGTGCTGTTCGGGGAGCGTCTGGAAGAGGGTGAGCGCCTGAGGGGAGACTGGGTCGTCGTGAGGAGGAGCGTGGGAGTGTAGATTTCTCATGGTCACAAAAGCGGATTTTGGTCTTGGAACTGCAGGTGCCCCAGGCCGTGTCAGCTGCCGGTTCTGACGTTTGAGCGAGCACGGGGCAGGTGAGCAGAATGCCCGGGTGGTTTTGCGATGGGTGACGGGGCGTAGTACAAGATGTTGGCGGTGTGGTGCCGACAGCTGGCACTGTGTTTTCCTCTTTGTTTTTTTCTTGCAGATGCTGAAGAGGAACCCCGTGACTGCAGGATTATTACCGTTAGGCGCTGTGATTTGAGCTGCTTTGGCCCGGGACAGCTTGAGTCGTGGCCCTCTGAAAGCTAAGTGTAGGGAGCAGAGGTGGGAAGCGGGAGGCGTGTTGGGGCTAGCAGGGAGGGGTTTTGAAGGTAGCCTAGGCTGTGCAGGGAGAGTCGTCTTTGGGCCGGTGAAGGCAGAGGGGCGTACTTCTGAGCCCAAACCCTGCATGGGCAGGGCAGTTCCAGCCTGTATCTGTTGGGGTCTAGTCACCGTGCCGCGTCTGAAATTTTCTGCAGGTCTTGATGTCCTCTTTTGTGGTCAAGGCACGCCGGGCTTTTGCTGCGGCCTTGCAGCCTGCCTCGCCATCCGGAAGAGCTACTCTTCCGTTTTCTTGGATCCCTGTTGTGGGACTCGTTCCGCGCATCCTCTGCATCTTTAGGGCTTTAAAAGGGGCTTCTTGCCCGTCCATCTAGCCAGTTGCGGCCACATCTCTTTGGAACCCTGCACGGTTCCTGGCTTTTCCAGGGCTGCCGTAGGTTCTCCCACGGAGCCCTGTCCATTGCCTTGCCCATTGGCAGGGGTGGTCCCGGAGTCCTCCTTGTCGCTGTGAGTCTTCTTTTGTCCCGGTTCCCGACGTTGGTCTTGTGTGCTGGTGTTCTGTGTGTATTTGTGTCTGGTTGGAGCTGCTCTGCCTGGTGCGTAGAGGAATTGCTAAGAGTCAGCCGAGGTAGAGTGGCCTGATTGCATGCTTAAGGTTTTGACGAGACTAGACGTTGCAGTCTAGGGGCGTCCATTACTTTGCAGTCTAGGGGCGTCCATTACTTTGCAGTCTAGGGGCGTCCATTACTTTGCAGATGTAGCGGCCCTTGGTGTGGCGGGTGAGGAGTGTAGTTTCTGCTACTCTCTGGAGCCGCGGAGGGGACGACCAAAACTGCGTGGGAGAAGGCAGTGGGAGCGGTGGCGAAGGGGTTTGTACGTGAAGGGAGCGGCAATTCATGTTTGGGTTTGTTTGTGGACTAGCTTTGCTTGGCTGTAAGGCCCAGTAGAGGTGGCCTCAGTAAAAGCAAGCGAGAGGCTTGGATTTCTTTGGGCGTTGCTGAGCGTCAGGGTGATGTCTTTGCTGTTGTGTTTTTCAGATGTAGAGGCCGGACCTGTTAGCTGAGAGGCACGGACGGAGATGCGTGCGGGTCGAGTGCCATAGCGAGGTGGGTCTGCTGCGGTGTCGGTGGGAAGATGTGGCCGTGCGACTAGATAATGGGTTTTGGTTTTGCTTTGAAGGTACGGGGCCGTGGGCAAAGCAGTAGAGTGGCAGAGGAGCTGGCTTGGGTGAAGAGAGCAACGGTGAGTTGCGTGAAGCAGCAGTTGTTGTTCATGTGTCCTCGAGTCCGTGAAGGTACAGCCGTCCTTGAGTGCTTGTGGATTGCAGGTGGAGCGCGTCCTCGACGTGTCAACCCAAGGTGATGGAGGTTCGTGGCCGAGCGATGAAGGTAACGTAGCGGGAGATGGGATTCGCTGGGAGCTGCCTGTCTATTTGGGTTGTGTCTAAGCTGGTCTCTTCTTGCAGGTTCAGCCTGCGGCGTCAGAGGGGCCCAGCTTGGTGTCAGCAAACGGCGTGAGAAGGTGAGGTGGTTGTCCGAGGTGGTGTCTAAGAGCCAAGTGCTATGTAGCAACTCAGCTGAGCGTTTTTGGTTTTGGCAGGTGCTGTTCGGGGAGCGTCTGGAAGAGGGTGAGCGCCTGAGGGGAGACTGGGTCGTCGTGAGGAGGAGCGTGGGAGTGTAGATTTCTCATGGTCACAAAAGCGGATTTTGTTCTTGGAACTGCAGGTGCCCCAGGCCGTGTCAGCTGCCGGTTCTGACGTTTGAGCGAGCACGGGGCAGGTGAGCAGAATGCCCGGGTGGTTTTGCGATGGGTGACGGGGCGTAGTACAAGATGTTGGCGGTGTGGTGCCGACAGCTGGCACTGTGTTTTCCTCTTTGTTTTTTTCTTGCAGATGCTGAAGAGGAACCCCGTGACTGCAGGATTATTACCGTTAGGCGCTGTGATTTGAGCTGCTTTGGCCCGGGACAGCTTGAGTCGTGGCCCTCTGAAAGCTAAGTGTAGGGAGCAGAGGTGGGAAGCGGGAGGCGTGTTGGGGCTAGCAGGGAGGGGTTTTGAAGGTAGCCTAGGCTGTGCAGGGAGAGTCGTCTTTGGGCCGGTGAAGGCAGAGGGGCGTACTTCTGAGCCCAAACCCTGCATGGGCAGGGCAGTTCCAGCCTGTATCTGTTGGGGTCTAGTCACCGTGCCGCGTCTGAAATTTTCTGCAGGTCTTGATGTCCTCTTTTGTGGTCAAGGCACGCCGGGCTTTTGCTGCGGCCTTGCAGCCCGCCTCGCCATCCGGAAGAGCTACTCTTCCGTTTTCTTGGATCCCTGTTGTGGGACTCGTTCCGCGCATCCTCTGCATCTTTAGGCCTTTAAAAGGGGCTTCTTGCCCGTCCATCTAGCCAGTTGCGGCCACATCTCTTTGGAACCCTGCACGGTTCCTGGCTTTTCCAGGGCTGCCGTAGGTTCTCCCACGGAGCCCTGTCCATTGCCTTGCCCATTGGCAGGGGTGGTCCCGGAGTCCTCCTTGTCGCTGTGAGTCTTCTTTTGTCCCGGTTCCCGACGTTGGTCTTGTGTGCTGGTGTTCTGTGTGTATTTGTGTCTGGTTGGAGCTGCTCTGCCTGGTGCGTAGAGGAATTGCTAAGAGTCAGCCGAGGTAGAGTGGCCTGATTGCATGCTTAAGGTTTTGACGAGACTAGACGTTGCAGTCTAGGGGCGTCCATTACTTTGCAGTCTAGGGGCGTCCATTACTTTGCAGTCTAGGGGCGTCCATTACTTTGCAGATGTAGCGGCCCTTGGTGTGGCGGGTGAGGAGTGTAGTTTCTGCTACTCTCTGGAGCCGCGGAGGGGACGACCAAAACTGCGTGGGAGAAGGCAGTGGGAGCGGTGGCGAAGGGGTTTGTACGTGAAGGGAGCGGCAATTCATGTTTGGGTTTGTTTGTGGACTAGCTTTGCTTGGCTGTAAGGCCCAGTAGAGGTGGCCTCAGTAAAAGCAAGCGAGAGGCTTGGATTTCTTTGGGCGTTGCTGAGCGTCAGGGTGATGTCTTTGCTGTTGTGTTTTTCAGATGTAGAGGCCGGACCTGTTAGCTGAGAGGCACGGACGGAGATGCGTGCGGGTCGAGTGCCATAGCGAGGTGGGTCTGCTGCGGTGTCGGTGGGAAGATGTGGCCGTGCGACTAGGTTTTGGTTTTGCTTTGAAGGTACGGGGCCGTGGGCAAAGCAGTAGAGTGGCAGAGGAGCTGGCTTGGGTGAAGAGAGCAACGGTGAGTTGCGTGAAGCAGCAGTTGTTGTTCATGTGTCCTCGAGTCCGTGAAGGTACAGCTGTCCTTGAGTGCTTGTGGATTGCAGGTGGAGCGCGTCCTCGATGTGTCAGCCCAAGGTGATGGAGGTTCGTGGGCGAGCGATGAAGGTAACGTAGCGGGAGATGGGATTCGCTGGGAGCTGCCTGTCTATTTGGGTTGTGTCTAAGCTGGTCTCTTCTTGCAGGTTCAGCCTGCGGCGTCAGAGGGGCCCAGCTTGGTGTCAGCAAACGGCGTGAGAAGGTGAGGTGGTTGTCCGAGGTGGTGTCTAAGAGCCAAGTGCTATGTAGCAACTCAGCTGAGCGTATTTGGTTTTGGCAGGTGCTGTTCGGGGAGCGTCTGGAAGAGGGTGAGCGCCTGAGGGGAGACTGGGTCGTCGTGAGGAGGAGCGTGGGAGTGTAGATTTCTCATGGTCACAAAAGCGGATTTTGGTCTTGGAACTGCAGGTGCCCCAGGCCGTGTCAGCTGCCGGTTCTGACGTTTGAGCGAGCAAGGGGCAGGTGAGCAGAATGCCCGGGTGGTTTTGCGATGGGTGACGGGGCGTAGTACAAGATGTTGGCGGTGTGGTGCCGACAGCTGGCACTGTGTTTTCCTCTTTGTTTTTTTCTTGCAGATGCTGAAGAGGAACCCCGTGACTGCAGGATTATTACCGTTAGGCGCTGTGATTTGAGCTGCTTTGGCCCGGGACAGCTTGAGTCGTGGCCCTCTGAAAGCTAAGTGTAGGGAGCAGAGGTGGGAAGCGGGAGGCGTGTTGGGGCTAGCAGGGAGGGGTTTTGAAGGTAGCCTAGGCTGTGCAGGGAGAGTCGTCTTTGGGCCGGTGAAGGCAGAGGGGCGTACTTCTGAGCCCAAACCCTGCATGGGCAGGGCAGTTCCAGCCTGTATCTGTTGGGGTCTAGTCACCGTGCCGCGTCTGAAATTTTCTGCAGGTCTTGATGTCCTCTTTTGTGGTCAAGGCACGCCGGGCTTTTGCTGCGGCCTTGCAGCCCGCCTCGCCATCCGGAAGAGCTACTCTTCCGTTTTCTTGGATCCCTGTTGTGGGACTCGTTCCGCGCATCCTCTGCATCTTTAGGGCTTTAAAAGGGGCTTCTTGCCCGTCCATCTAGCCAGTTGCGGCCACATCTCTTTGGAACCCTGCACGGTTCCTGGCTTTTCCAGGGCTGCCGTAGGTTCTCCCACGGAGCCCTGTCCATTGCCTTGCCCATTGGCAGGGGTGGTCCCGGAGTCCTCCTTGTCGCTGTGAGTCTTCTTTTGTCCCGGTTCCCGACGTTGGTCTTGTGTGCTGGTGTTCTGTGTGTATTTGTGTCTGGTTGGAGCTGCTCTGCCTGGTGCGTAGAGGAATTGCTAAGAGTCAGCCGAGGTAGAGTGGCCTGATTGCATGCTTAAGGTTTTGACGAGACTAGACGTTGCAGTCTAGGGGCGTCCATTACTTTGCAGTCTAGGGGCGTCCATTACTTTGCAGTCTAGGGGCGTCCATTACTTTGCAGATGTAGCGGCCCTTGGTGTGGCGGGTGAGGAGTGTAGTTTCTGCTACTCTCTGGAGCCGCGGAGGGGACGACCAAAACTGCGTGGGAGAAGGCAGTGGGAGCGGTGGCGAAGGGGTTTGTACGTGAAGGGAGCGGCAATTCATGTTTGGGTTTGTTTGTGGACTAGCTTTGCTTGGCTGTAAGGCCCAGTAGAGGTGGCCTCAGTAAAAGCAAGCGAGAGGCTTGGATTTCTTTGGGCGTTGCTGAGCGTCAGGGTGATGTCTTTGCTGTTGTGTTTTTCAGATGTAGAGGCCGGACCTGTTAGCTGAGAGGCACGGACGGAGATGCGTGCGGGTCGAGTGCCATAGCGAGGTGGGTCTGCTGCGGTGTCGGTGGGAAGATGTGGCCGGGGGCTGTGCGACTAGATAATGGGTTTTGGTTTTGCTTTGAAGGTACGGGGCCGTGGGCAAAGCAGTAGAGTGGCAGAGGAGCTG
Organism: Phaenicophaeus curvirostris; assembly: GCF_032191515.1. Lineage (NCBI taxonomy): Eukaryota > Metazoa > Chordata > Aves > Cuculiformes > Cuculidae > Phaenicophaeus > Phaenicophaeus curvirostris. The sequence continues at coordinate 37,456,448 of NC_091400.1, forward strand.
GCTTGGGTAAAGAGAGCAACGGTGAGTTGCGTGAAGCAGCAGTTGTTGTTCATGTGTCCTCGAGTCCGTGAAGGTACAGCCGTCCTTGAGTGCTTGTGGATTGCAGGTGGAGCGCGTCCTCGACGTGTCAGCCCAAGGTGATGGAGGTTCGTGGCCGAGCGATGAAGGTAACGTAGCGGGAGATGGGATTCGCTGGGAGCTGCCTGTCTATTTGGGTTGTGTCTAAGCTGGTCTCTTCTTGCAGGTTCAGCCTGCGGCGTCAGAGGGGCCCAGCTTGGTGTCAGCAAACGGCGTGAGAAGGTGAGGTGGTTGTCCGAGGTGGTGTCTAAGAGCCAAGTGCTATGTAGCAACTCAGCTGAGCGTATTTGGTTTTGGCAGGTGCTGTTCGGGGAGCGTCTGGAAGAGGGTGAGCGCCTGAGGGGAGACTGGGTCGTCGTGAGGAGGAGCGTGGGAGTGTAGATTTCTCATGGTCACAAAAGCGGATTTTGGTCTTGGAACTGCAGGTGCCCCAGGCCGTGTCAGCTGCCGGTTCTGACGTTTGAGCGAGCAAGGGGCAGGTGAGCAGAATGCCCGGGTGGTTTTGCGATGGGTGACGGGGCGTAGTACAAGATGTTGGCGGTGTGGTGCCGACAGCTGGCACTGTGTTTTCCTCTTTGTTTTTTTCTTGCAGATGCTGAAGAGGAACCCCGTGACTGCAGGATTATTACCGTTAGGCGCTGTGATTTGAGCTGCTTTGGCCCGGGACAGCTTGAGTCGTGGCCCTCTGAAAGCTAAGTGTAGGGAGCAGAGGTGGGAAGCGGGAGGCGTGTTGGGGCTAGCAGGGAGGGGTTTTGAAGGTAGCCTAGGCTGTGCAGGGAGAGTCGTCTTTGGGCCGGTGAAGGCAGAGGGGCGTACTTCTGAGCCCAAACCCTGCATGGGCAGGGCAGTTCCAGCCTGTATCTGTTGGGGTCTAGTCTGTCTAGTCACCGTGCCGCGTCTGAAATTTTCTGCAGGTCTTGATGTCCTCTTTTGTGGTCAAGGCACGCCGGGCTTTTGCTGCGGCCTTGCAGCCCGCCTCGCCATCCGGAAGAGCTACTCTTCCGTTTTCTTGGATCCCTGTTGTGGGACTCGTTTCGCGCATCCTCTGCATCTTTAGGCCTTTAAAAGGGGCTTCTTGCCCGTCCATCTAGCCAGTTGCGGCCACATCTCTTTGGAACCCTGCACGGTTCATGGCTTTTCCAGGGCTGCCGTAGGTTCTCCCTCGGAGCCCTGTCCATTGCCTTGCCCATTGGCAGGGGTGGTCCCGGAGTCCTCTTTGTCGCTGTGAGTCTTCTTTTGTCCCGGTTCCCGACGTTGGTCTTGTGTGCTGGTGTTCTGTGTGTATTTGTGTCTGGTTGGAGCTGCTCTGCCTGGTGCGTAGAGGAATTGCTAAGAGTCAGCCGAGGTAGAGTGGCCTGATTGCATGCTTAAGGTTTTGACGAGACTAGACGTTGCAGTCTAGGGGCGTCCATTACTTTGCAGTCTAGGGACGTCCATTACTTTGCAGTCTAGGGGCGTCCATTACTTTGCAGTCTAGGGGCGTCCATTACTTTGCAGATGTAGCGGCCCTTGGTGTGGCGGGTGAGGAGGGTAGTTTCTGCTACTCTCTGGAGCCGCGGAGGGGACGACCAAAACTGCGTGGGAGAAGGCAGTGGGAGCGGTGGCGAAGGGGTTTGTACGTGAAGGGAGCGGCAATTCATGTTTGGGTTTGTTTGTGGACTAGCTTTGCTTGGCTGTAAGGCCCAGTAGAGGTGGCCTCAGTAAAAGCAAGCGAGAGGCTTGGATTTCTTTGGGCGTTGCTGAGCGTCAGGGTGATGTCTTTGCTGTTGTGTTTTTCAGATGTAGAGGCCGGACCTGTTAGCTGAGAGGCACGGACGGAGATGCGTGCGGGTCGAGTGCCATAGCGAGGTGGGTCTGCTGCGGTGTCGGTGGGAAGATGTGGCCGTGCGACTAGATAATGGGTTTTGGTTTTGCTTTGAAGGTACGGGGCCGTGGGCAAAGCAGTAGAGTGGCAGAGGAGCTGGCTTGGGTGAAGAGAGCAACGGTGAGTTGCGTGAAGCAGCAGTTGTTGTTCATGTGTCCTCGAGTCCGTGAAGGTACAGCTGTCCTTGAGTGCTTGTGGATTGCAGGTGGAGCGCGTCCTCGACGTGTCAGCCCAAGGTGATGGAGGTTCGTGGGCGAGCGATGAAGGTAACGTAGCGGGAGATGGGATTCGCTGGGAGCTGCCTGTCTATTTGGGTTGTGTCTAAGCTGGTCTCTTCTTGCAGGTTCAGCCTGCGGCGTCAGAGGGGCCCAGCTTGGTGTCAGCAAACGGCGTGAGAAGGTGAGGTGGTTGTCCGAGGTGGTGTCTAAGAGCCAAGTGCTATGTAGCAACTCAGCTGAGCGTATTTGGTTTTGGCAGGTGCTGTTCGGGGAGCGTCTGGAAGAGGGTGAGCGCCTGAGGGGAGACTGGGTCGTCGTGAGGAGGAGCGTGGGAGTGTAGATTTCTCATGGTCACAAAAGCGGATTTTGGTCTTGGAACTGCAGGTGCCCCAGGCCGTGTCAGCTGCCGGTTCTGACGTTTGAGCGAGCAAGGGGCAGGTGAGCAGAATGCCCGGGTGGTTTTGCGATGGGTGACGGGGCGTAGTACAAGATGTTGGCGGTGTGGTGCCGACAGCTGGCACTGTGTTTTCCTCTTTGTTTTTTTCTTGCAGATGCTGAAGAGGAACCCCGTGACTGCAGGATTATTACCGTTAGGCGCTGTGATTTGAGCTGCTTTGGCCCGGGACAGCTTGAGTCGTGGCCCTCTGAAAGCTAAGTGTAGGGAGCAGAGGTGGGAAGCGGGAGGCGTGTTGGGGCTAGCAGGGAGGGGTTTTGAAGGTAGCCTAGGCTGTGCAGGGAGAGTCGTCTTTGGGCCGGTGAAGGCAGAGGGGCGTACTTCTGAGCCCAAACCCTGCATGGGCAGGGCAGTTCCAGCCTGTATCTGTTGGGGTCTAGTCACCGTGCCGCGTCTGAAATTTTCTGCAGGTCTTGATGTCCTCTTTTGTGGTCAAGGCACGCCGGGCTTTTGCTGCGGCCTTGCAGCCCGCCTCGCCATCCGGAAGAGCTACTCTTCCGTTTTCTTGGATCCCTGTTGTGGGACTCGTTCCGCGCATCCTCTGCATCTTTAGGCCTTTAAAAGGGGCTTCTTGCCCGTCCATCTAGCCAGTTGCGGCCACATCTCTTTGGAACCCTGCACGGTTCCTGGCTTTTCCAGGGCTGCCGTAGGTTCTCCCACGGAGCCCTGTCCATTGCCTTGCCCATTGGCAGGGGTGGTCCCGGAGTCCTCCTTGTCGCTGTGAGTCTTCTTTTGTCCCGGTTCCCGACGTTGGTCTTGTGTGCTGGTGTTCTGTGTGTATTTGTGTCTGGTTGGAGCTGCTCTGCCTGGTGCGTAGAGGAATTGCTAAGAGTCAGCCGAGGTAGAGTGGCCTGATTGCATGCTTAAGGTTTTGACGAGACTAGACGTTGCAGTCTAGGGGCGTCCATTACTTTGCAGTCTAGGGGCGTCCATTACTTTGCAGTCTAGGGGCGTCCATTACTTTGCAGATGTAGCGGCCCTTGGTGTGGCGGGTGAGGAGTGTAGTTTCTGCTACTCTCTGGAGCCGCGGAGGGGACGACCAAAACTGCGTGGGAGAAGGCAGTGGGAGCGGTGGCGAAGGGGTTTGTACGTGAAGGGAGCGGCAATTCATGTTTGGGTTTGTTTGTGGACTAGCTTTGCTTGGCTGTAAGGCCCGGTAGAGGTGGCCTCAGTAAAAGCAAGCGAGAGGCTTGGATTTCTTTGGGCGTTGCTGAGCGTCAGGGTGATGTCTTTGCTGTTGTGTTTTTCAGATGTAGAGGCCGGACCTGTTAGCTGAGAGGCACGGACGGAGATGCGTGCGGGTCGAGTGCCATAGCGAGGTGGGTCTGCTGCGGTGTCGGTGGGAAGATGTGGCCGTGCGACTAGATAATGGGTTTTGGTTTTGCTTTGAAGGTACGGGGCCGTGGGCAAAGCAGTAGAGTGGCAGAGGAGCTGGCTTGGGTGAAGAGAGCAACGGTGAGTTGCGTGAAGCAGCAGTTGTTGTTCATGTGTCCTCGAGTCCGTGAAGGTACAGCCGTCCTTGAGTGCTTGTGGATTGCAGGTGGAGCGCGTCCTCGACGTGTCAACCCAAGGTGATGGAGGTTCGTGGCCGAGCGATGAAGGTAACGTAGCGGGAGATGGGATTCGCTGGGAGCTGCCTGTCTATTTGGGTTGTGTCTAAGCTGGTCTCTTCTTGCAGGTTCAGCCTGCGGCGTCAGAGGGGCCCAGCTTGGTGTCAGCAAACGGCGTGAGAAGGTGAGGTGGTTGTCCGAGGTGGTGTCTAAGAGCCAAGTGCTATGTAGCAACTCAGCTGAGCGTTTTTGGTTTTGGCAGGTGCTGTTCGGGGAGCGTCTGGAAGAGGGTGAGCGCCTGAGGGGAGACTGGGTCGTCGTGAGGAGGAGCGTGGGAGTGTAGATTTCTCATGGTCACAAAAGCGGATTTTGGTCTTGGAACTGCAGGTGCCCCAGGCCGTGTCAGCTGCCGGTTCTGACGTTTGAGCGAGCAAGGGGCAGGTGAGCAGAATGCCCGGGTGGTTTTGCGATGGGTGACGGGGCGTAGTACAAGATGTTGGCGGTGTGGTGCCGACAGCTGGCACTGTGTTTTCCTCTTTGTTTTTTTCTTGCAGATGCTGAAGAGGAACCCCGTGACTGCAGGATTATTACCGTTAGGCGCTGTGATTTGAGCTGCTTTGGCCCGGGACAGCTTGAGTCGTGGCCCTCTGAAAGCTAAGTGTAGGGAGCAGAGGTGGGAAGCGGGAGGCGTGTTGGGGCTAGCAGGGAGGGGTTTTGAAGGTAGCCTAGGCTGTGCAGGGAGAGTCGTCTTTGGGCCGGTGAAGGCAGAGGGGCGTACTTCTGAGCCCAAACCCTGCATGGGCAGGGCAGTTCCAGCCTGTATCTGTTGGGGTCTAGTCACCGTGCCGCGTCTGAAATTTTCTGCAGGTCTTGATGTCCTCTTTTGTGGTCAAGGCACGCCGGGCTTTTGCTGCGGCCTTGCAGCCCGCCTCGCCATCCGGAAGAGCTACTCTTCCGTTTTCTTGGATCCCTGTTGTGGGACTCGTTCCGCGCATCCTCTGCATCTTTAGGGCTTTAAAAGGGGCTTCTTGCCCGTCCATCTAGCCAGTTGCGGCCACATCTCTTTGGAACCCTGCACGGTTCATGGCTTTTCCAGGGCTGCCGTAGGTTCTCCCACGGAGCCCTGTCCATTGCCTTGCCCATTGGCAGGGGTGGTCCCGGAGTCCTCTTTGTCGCTGTGAGTCTTCTTTTGTCCCGGTTCCCGACGTTGGTCTTGTGTGCTGGTGTTCTGTGTGTATTTGTGTCTGGTTGGAGCTGCTCTGCCTGGTGCGTAGAGGAATTGCTAAGAGTCAGCCGAGGTAGAGTGGCCTGATTGCATGCTTAAGGTTTTGACGAGACTAGACGTTGCAGTCTAGGGGCGTCCATTACTTTGCAGTCTAGGGGCGTCCATTACTTTGCAGTCTAGGGGCGTCCATTACTTTGCAGATGTAGCGGCCCTTGGTGTGGCGGGTGAGGAGGGTAGTTTCTGCTACTCTCTGGAGCCGCGGAGGGGACGACCAAAACTGCGTGGGAGAAGGCAGTGGGAGCGGTGGCGAAGGGGTTTGTACGGGAAGGGAGCGGCAATTCATGTTTGGGTTTGTTTGTGGACTAGCTTTGCTTGGCTGTAAGGCCCAGTAGAGGTGGCCTCAGTAAAAGCAAGCGAGAGGCTTGGATTTCTTTGGGCGTTGCTGAGCGTCAGGGTGATGTCTTTGCTGTTGTGTTTTTCAGATGTAGAGGCCGGACCTGTTAGCTGAGAGGCACGGACGGAGATGCGTGCGGGTCGAGTGCCATAGCGAGGTGGGTCTGCTGCGGTGTCGGTGGGAAGAGGTGGCCGGGGGCTGTGCGACTAGATAATGGGTTTTGGTTTTGCTTTGAAGGTACGGGGCCGTGGGCAAAGCAGTAGAGTGGCAGAGGAGCTGGCTTGGGTGAAGAGAGTAACGGTGAGTTGCGTGAAGCAGCAGTTGTTGTTCATGTGTCCTCGAGTCCGTGAAGGTACAGCCGTCCTTGAGTGCTTGTGGATTGCAGGTGGAGCGCGTCCTCGAAGTGTCAGCCCAAGGTAATGGGGGTTCGGTGGCCGAGCGATGAAGGTAACGTAGCGGGAGATGGGATTCGCTGGGAGCTGCCTGTCTATTTGGGTTGTGTCTAAGCTGGTCTCTTCTTGCAGGTTCAGCCTGCGGCGTCAGAGGGGCCCAGCTTGGTGTCAGCAAACGGCGTGAGAAGGTGAGGTGGTTGTCCGAGGTGGTGTCTAAGAGCCAAGTGCTATGTAGCAACTCAGCTGAGCGTTTTTGGTTTTGGCAGGTGCTGTTCGGGGAGCGTCTGGAAGAGGGTGAGCGCCTGAGGGGAGACTGGGTCATCGTGAGGAGGAGCGTGGGAGTGTAGATTTCTCATGGTCACAAAAGCGGATTTTGGTCTTGGAACTGCAGGTGCCCCAGGCCGTGTCAGCTGCCGGTTCTGACGTTTGAGCGAGCAAGGGGCAGGTGAGCAGAATGCCCGGGTGGTTTTGCGATGGGTGACGGGGCGTAGTACAAGATGTTTGTGGTGTGGTGCCGACAGCTGGCACTGTGTTTTCCTCTTTGTTTTTTTCTTGCAGATGCTGAAGAGGAACCCCGTGACTGCAGGATTATTACCGTTAGGCGCTGTGATTTGAGCTGCTTTGGCCCGGGACAGCTTGAGTCGTGGCCCTCTGAAAGCTAAGTGTAGGGAGCAGAGGTGGGAAGCGGGAGGCGTGTTGGGGCTAGCAGGGAGGGGTTTTGAAGGTAGCCTAGGCTGTGCAGGGAGAGTCGTCTTTGGGCCGGTGAAGGCAGAGGGGCGTACTTCTGAGCCCAAACCCTGCATGGGCAGGGCAGTTCCAGCCTGTATCTGTTGGGGTCTAGTCTGTCTAGTCACCTTGCCGCGTCTGAAATTTTCTGCAGGTCTTGATGTCCTCTTTTGTGGTCAAGGCACGCCGGGCTTTTGCTGCGGCCTTGCAGCCCGCCTCGCCATCCGGAAGAGCTACTCTTCCGTTTTCTTGGATCCCTGTTGTGGGACTCGTTCCACGCATCCTCTGCATCTTTAGGCCTTTAAAAGGGGCTTCTTGCCCGTCCATCTAGCCAGTTGCGGCCACATCTCTTTGGAACCCTGCACGGTTCCTGGCTTTTCCAGGGCTGCCGTAGGTTCTCCCACGGAGCCCTGTCCATTGCCTTGCCCATTGGCAGGGGTGGTCCCGGAGTCCTCTTTGTCGCTGTGAGTCTTCTTTTGTCCCGGTTCCCGACGTTGGTCTTGTGTGCTGGTGTTCTGTGTGTATTTGTGTCTGGTTGGAGCTGCTCTGCCTGGTGCGTAGAGGAATTGCTAAGAGTCAGCCGAGGTAGAGTGGCCTGATTGCATGCTTAAGGTTTTGATGAGACTAGACGTTGCAGTCTAGGGGCGTCCATTACTTTGCAGTCTAGGGGCGTCCATTACTTTGCAGTCTAGGGGCGTCCATTACTTTGCAGAAGTAGCAGCCCTTGGTGTGGCGGGTGAGGAGGGTAGTTTCTGCTACTCTCTGGAGCCGCGGAGGGGACGACCAAAACTGCGTGGGAGAAGGCAGTGGGAGCGGTGGCGAAGGGGTTTGTACGTGAAGGGAGCGGCAATTCATGTTTGGGTTTGTTTGTGGACTAGCTTTGCTTGGCTGTAAGGCCCAGTAGAGGTGGCCTCAGTAAAAGCAAGCGAGAGGCTTGGATTTCTTTGGGCGTTGCTGAGCGTCAGGGTGATGTCTTTGCTGTTGTGTTTTTCAGATGTAGAGGCCGGACCTGTTAGCTGAGAGGCACGGACGGAGATGCGTGCGGGTCGAGTGCCATAGCGAGGTGGGTCTGCTGCGGTGTCGGTGGGAAGATGTGGCCGGGGGCTGTGCGACTAGATAATGGGTTTTGGTTTTGCTTTGAAGGTACGGGGCCGTGGGCAAAGCAGTAGAGTGGCAGAGGAGCTGGCTTGGGTGAAGAGAGTAACGGTGAGTTGCGTGAAGCAGCAGTTGTTGTTCATGTGTCCTCGAGTCCGTGAAGGTACAGCCGTCCTTGAGTGCTTGTGGATTGCAGGTGGAGCGCGTCCTCGACGTGTCAGCCCAAGGTAATGGGGGTTCGGTGGCCGAGCGATGAAGGTAACGTAGCGGGAGATGGGATTCGCTGGGAGCTGCCTGTCTATTTGGGTTGTGTCTAAGCTGGTCTCTTCTTGCAGGTTCAGCCTGCGGCGTCAGAGGGGCCCAGCTTGGTGTCAGCAAACGGCGTGAGAAGGTGAGGTGGTTGTCCGAGGTGGTGTCTAAGAGCCAAGTGCTATGTAGCAACTCAGCTGAGCGTTTTTGGTTTTGGCAGGTGCTGTTCGGGGAGCGTCTGGAAGAGGGTGAGCGCCTGAGGGGAGACTGGGTCATCGTGAGGAGGAGCGTGGGAGTGTAGATTTCTCATGGTCACAAAAGCGGATTTTGGTCTTGGAACTGCAGGTGCCCCAGGCCGTGTCAGCTGCCGGTTCTGACGTTTGAGCGAGCAAGGGGCAGGTGAGCAGAATGCCCGGGTGGTTTTGCGATGGGTGACGGGGCGTAGTACAAGATGTTTGTGGTGTGGTGCCGACAGCTGGCACTGTGTTTTCCTCTTTGTTTTTTTCTTGCAGATGCTGAAGAGGAACCCCGTGACTGCAGGATTATTACCGTTAGGCGCTGTGATTTGAGCTGCTTTGGCCCGGGACAGCTTGAGTCGTGGCCCTCTGAAAGCTAAGTGTAGGGAGCAGAGGTGGGAAGCGGGAGGCGTGTTGGGGCTAGCAGGGAGGGGTTTTGAAGGTAGCCTAGGCTGTGCAGGGAGAGTTGTCTTTGGGCCGGTGAAGGCAGAGGGGCGTACTTCTGAGCCCAAACCCTGCATGGGCAGGGCAGTTCCAGCCTGTATCTGTTGGGGTCTAGTCTGTCTAGTCACCGTGCCGCGTCTGAAATTTTCTGCAGGTGTTGATGTCCTCTTTTGTGGTCAAGGCACGCCGGGCTTTTGCTGCGGCCTTGCAGCCCGCCTCGCCATCCGGAAGAGCTACTCTTCCGTTTTCTTGGATCCCTGTTGTGGGACTCGTTCCGCGCATCCTCTGCATCTTTAGGCCTTTAAAAGGGGCTTCTTGCCCGTCCATCTAGGCAGTTGCGGCCACATCTCTTTGGAACCCTGCACGGTTCCTGGCTTTTCCAGGGCTGCCGTAGGTTCTCCCACGGAGCCCTGTCCATTGCCTTGCCCATTGGCAGGGGTGGTCCCGGAGTCCTCTTTGTCGCTGTGAGTCTTCTTTTGTCCCGGTTCCCGACGTTGGTCTTGTGTGCTGGTGTTCTGTGTGTATTTGTGTCTGGTTGGAGCTGCTCTGCCTGGTGCGTAGAGGAATTGCTAAGAGTCAGCCGAGGTAGAGTGGCCTGATTGCATGCTTAAGGTTTTGACGAGACTAGACGTTGCAGTCTAGGGGCGTCCATTACTTTGCAGTCTAGGGGCGTCCATTACTTTGCAGATGTAGCAGCCCTTGGTGTGGCGGGTGAGGAGCGTAGTTTCTGCTCTTCTCTGGAGCCGCGGAGGGGACGACCAAAACTGCGTGGGAGAAGGCAGTGGGAGCGGTGGCGAAGGGGTTTGTACGTGAAGGGAGCGGCAATTCATGTTTGTATTGCAGGTGGAGCGCGTCCTCGACGTGTCAGCCCAAGGTGATGGAGGTTCGGTGGCCGAGCAGTGAAGGTAACGTAGCGGGAGATGGGATTCGGTGGGAGCTGCCTGTCTGTTTGGGTTGCAACAAAGCTGGTGAAAGGGCTGGAGAACAGGCCTTGTGAAGAGTGGCTGAGAGAGCTGGGGATGTTTCGCCTGGAGAAGAGGAGGTTGAGGGGAGACCTCATTGCTCTCTTCAACTACCTGAAAGGAGGTTGTCAAGAGGAGGGTGCTGGCCTCTTCTCCCAAGTGACCGGGGACAGGACAAGAGGGAATGGTCTCAAGCTTCGCCAGTGGAGGTTTAGGCTTGACGTTAGGATAAAATTCTTTACAGAAAGGGTCATTGGGCACTGGAACAGGCTGCCCAGGGAGGTGGTTGTGTCACCTTCCCTGGAGGTGTTTAAGGCACGGGTGGACGAGGTGCTGAGGGATATGGTTTAGTGTTTGATGGGAACGGTTGGACTTCATGATCCGGTGGGTCTCTTCCAACCTGGTTGTTCTGTGATTCTTTGATTCTGTAATGTCATCTATAAAGTTTTTAAGGGTACATTTCATCCCATCATCCAGGTTCTTGATGAAGATATTTAACTGCTCTGGATTTAGCACAGTGCCCTTGGGACCATCTTTTGTTACCCTTCTCCCAGTGGATTCAAGTATGTTTGCCCCCACTCTTGAGGCTTAGCCTTCGACCCCAATGTTAAGCAGGCTGAGGGTATGCTCGTCCATGCCAGTTTTGCAAGTAGGATACTGTGACATACTGTGTGAAAGGCTTTGCTGAAGTCCAGGTAGATCATATCCATAGCTTTTCACTTATCCAGCCAGTGGGTTGCATTGTTATAGAATGGCATTAGGTTAGTTTGACAGGAACTGCATTTCATAAACTCCTGTTGAGTGGGCCTGGTTGCCCAGTTGCCCTGTATGCGTTTTGCGATCGTACCCAAGATAAACTCTTCCACAATATTTTGAGTGGATTAAGGCACGGACTTCAGTGTGATGGATCCAAGACTCTTAGCTGTTTCTTTATATACCCTTTTGGGTTACATAACAGGCTGTCCATGAGGCTATCTATCTACAGTATATTATTTTATAAAGGAAGCCGTCCATAAAGGTATTACTAACATATTATTGGGTAAACAACTGCGTATGCTAAAAAAACCAAGTTACACTAAAAATAACTATGTTGATGTTTCTCTTCTTTTGTTTTTCTCTCAATTGGTACTTGTTCCCACTGAATTAGCTCTTGTTTTTCTATTAGCTGGTTCTTGTTTATCAGGAGGCTGTGTTTTTCCAGCTCTCTGTTTCAAGGTATTGTTAGAGTTGCTCGATATCAACATGCCCTACAGCATTGAGTTGTCCTTCCCTTTATGTCTCCACAATTCCCTGTTTTTGTTTTAAGAGTAAAGCATTCACGTGACACATATGATTGACTTGATGTTGCATACACTGTAATACACTTGCTAATTGTAAAAGCAATTAACACCATTAAGAATAACATTCCTTCTTTGATCAACAGTTCTTGTACCCATCTTGCTATCCCAAACCTTGCTTGACAATTCTCTAAAAACCCTTGCTCATGCATTAATTGCTCTGTCATACCTTGTAGCTTCTTTATGGTTTTATATATGGATTTGGAATGATCTGACCAATTCATACAACACATTCCTTCTAACTTCTCCCATCTGTGGCCTTGTGCTAATAATCTATCTATTGCTCGATTCTGAAGCGTGGCATGTCTTATAGAATCTAAATTTGCTCTAAGTGTTGTCAATACTCTTGAAGTTAAATTCACCTGTTTTATAAACGGCCAACTTCAGTGCTTTGGCTACTCCTAGTTGTGCTGCCAAAACGGCAGTTAAAATTTGGGAAGTACGATCCCAGTTCTGTATCTGACTATTAAAATTTTCATCATAAGTGATTCTACCTCTAGCTTGACTTTTGTTTCTTTTGTGCTGCCACAGTAGTTGTTGCATAGGTGGCACAAACATGGTTACCCACCGTAGAATTCAGGGTCCACCTTAGGTCTGGAGGGCATTCCTGACCAGGCTCAATTCCCACATATCAGGAAGATGCCGGGTGCTAATTTCTTCCCACTATAGGTTGCATTAACTTAGAGTCATAGAATAACCAGGTTGGAAGAGAGCCACCGGATCACCGAGTCCAACCATTCCTACCAGTCTCTAAACCATGCCCCTCAGCACCTCGTCCACGCGTGCCTTAAACCCCTCCAGGGAAGGTGACTCAACCACCTCCCTGGGCAGCCTGTTCCCGTGCCCAATGACCCTTTTTGTAAAGAATTTTTTCCTAATGTCCAGCCTGAACCTCCCCTGACAGGGCTTGAGGCCATTCCCTCCCGTCGTGTCCTTTTTCCCTTGGGAGAAGAGCCCAGCTCCCTCCTCTCCACAACCTCTTTTCAGGTAGTTGTAGAGAGCAGTGAGGTCTCCCCTCAGCCTCCTCTCCTCCAGGCTAAACAACCCCAGCTCTCTCAGCCGCTCCTCGTAAGGCCTGTTCTCCAGCCCCTTCAACAGCTTCGTTGTTCTTCTCTGGCCTCCCTCCAGAGCCTCAACATCCTTCTTGTGGTGAGGTGTAGATGACCTTGTCAGCACCTGGCTACAAGAAAAAGGTCATGAAGCCCCTTGAGGCTTGGCTTCTTAGGCTGAGTATTGTTTTACAATATTTATGGCCGAAACGCAAGGCTTAGAAGTACAAAGCTGTTTGCATGCAAAGATCATAGTACAGAACGTAGCTAGATTAAGATAATTATGTTTGTAGCTGTCTTCTTTTTAGGTACCTGATGTTTAGATAATTATAATAGTCATGGTAACAGAACAATGTACCATTGTGTTGTATTTAGAACCAATGATGAGCTTTTGTTTTGTAATATGTATGAGCTAATTAACTAATGTACAATATCATCGATTTATTCCTAATAAACTGAGACTTGTTGATCATCATCTGATGTGCATATCTCCCGTCGTTTCCGACAAATGGTGACCCCAACATGATAAAGGTGACCGTACATATGAGCCTTGTTGCCACAACGGAACGACGCGTGGCCGAGTCCTTACGCAGCAAGGACGGCTACAAGCGCAGGAGGAACCGCGCCGAGCCCCAGGTGACCGTATAGACGATCCTGGTCAATACGTGCTGCCGAGACCTTGGAGAGCCGCAACAGCGCTGACCTTTTAAGGTATGGAGAGGCAAGCAGCATATGATTTATTTACTTGTTTTTTGACTAAGAGACAGGTTAAAGATGTAGATTTAAAAAAGGAACTTCCAAATTTATTAGCGTATGGTCAAATACAGGGTTGTTTTCAAAACCCGCATACTGTACACGAGCTGTCTGAATGGTGCAAATTTGGAGATAAATTATGGGAGGCAGCGATAGATGGGGACAAAACTGCAAAGAAGTTTGGTAGAGCGTGGAAAATTATACATAATGAGCTGTTACAGTACCAGGCAGAACAAAAAGCTGCCGAGCATGCCCCAGACACTCAAGATAAAAATAAATCATATATCTCTGACTGGCTGCAGGTTCCTATCTTTCCTCCCAGCACAAATACTGTCGTTTTACCTCCTCCGCCATCTCCACCTTCTCTTGATGGAGTTGTTCCCTCCGCTCCTCCGGCAGCGCCTCCAGGCCTGATCCGCCTCCGCCTGACTCTGTTCCGACCACTATCAAAGTAACTACAGCTAATAATCCCTTTATCACATCCCCTAGTCCCGAAGATGATACCTTGCCTGGTGCTCAATCAGATTTGGCCGAAGCCATGGCAAGGGAGCATCGAGAAGCATGGGCAGCTCTAACTAGGGAAGGTATAGATACAGGAGATGCTGATGTGCTTCACGCGGCTGCTCAATTGGCGTGCCCAGTAATTTATCAGCCCTTGCCCAGCGGTGGATTGAATGCTACTTTAACAGCCCTAGACTGGAAGCTTTTATCACAGCTCCGCTCCACTGTTAGTCAGTTTGGAGTGAGCAGTGAACCCGTTAAACAAATGTTAGACTATATATGGGATACACAGTTATTATTGCCCTCCGACTGTAGCAGAGTAGTTCGTCTCCTTTTTTTCACCACATCAACAACTGCTTTTTAACGCTCATTGGCAAACTTTGGTAAATCAATGCATAGCTGTGCAGCGGGACCCAGCAGATCCCCTTCATGGTATAACTATGGAGGAGTTGATGGGTCTGGGACCGTTTTTGTGAACAGAGGCTCCGGCACTTATTGGCCCAGATAAAATACATCAAGCTATGCGCCTTGTTCGGTTGGCAATTGGTCGTGTAAAGGATCCGGGTGGTGTAACAGTTTACATGGGAATTAAACAAGGTCATGACGAACATTTTGGTACCTTTATAGACAAAGTCGCTTCTGCTATTGAACATGCCGGAGTGCAAGATTATATGAAAGAGGCATTGTTAAAACAATGCGCCTTGCAAAATTCTAATACCACTACACGTAATGTGTTAAATACGTCGGGAGCTAATTGGACCATTGAGGAAGCATTAGAGAAAATGTCTCACATTCCAGTGGGTCCACAAGCCTTTGTAGTTGAAGGTATTAAACAGTTAGGACAGGGATTACAGGAACAGGCAAAAGCGTCTCAATCACATTTGTTAGCTGCTCTTGCACCTCTCCAAGCGTCAGCTGCGCAAACAAGGAATGCACAACCCAGAGGCCGGCCGAAATGTTATCGTTGTGCAGTGCTCGGACACACTCGACAAGAATGTGCAGCAACAGGAATATGGTGTGCCCGGTGCCAATCTGATACACACAATACTGGAGCTTGTCGCCGCAGATCGGGAAACTTCAATGGGAGCGCGACTCGCAGCTTCCGCGCGATGACACAAGTGGCCGCTGCTCAACCAGCACTGCCTCCACACTTTCACCAGCAACCCAAGGCAGCCTCGGGCTCGACTTGGCAGCCTCAGTAGATACTAATTTGCTGATGAACCAGCCACACAAGATCTCAACTGGAATCATCGGACCACTAAAAATTGATGGACAACAAGTAGGAGCACTGTTAATTGGGAGATCCTCAGATTCAATGTTGGGACTTTTCGTACTCCCTGGACTCATTGATCCTGACTACACCGGAGAGATCATGATTATGGCTCATACGCCGTTTCCACCTGTTTGTATTCGCGAGGGACAACGAATCGCTCAATTGATACCAATGCCACAATTAACCAACAAGCTGACTCCAATTTCTAATTCTCCCTGAGAAGGCAAAGGATTTGGTTCCACAGGAGGAGTCACGCTATTAACAATGAACCTCTCAGAGCGTCCTAAACGTAAAGTTACAGTGACTTACCAAGGAACCCATACGGTGTTATTTGGACTCTTTGACACTGGGGCAGATCCTAGTATAATCGCTCCACAATTTTGGCCTTCTGATTGGCCAATTCGGCCAGCTACGGTAGCAGTCTCTGGAGTTGGGGGTTTAACATTAGCCCAACAATCACCTACCGTGTCTGTAAAAATCGATGGCCGACAAGTATCTGCTGTCTTTTCAATCTTTCAGCTGCCACCTACTGTTCAATGTCTAGTTGGCCGAGATATTCTCGCCCAATTGGGACCGGTTCTCACAAATGAGCACCCTTTAACCTTGTAGCCATTGCTTGGTCTTTCCCAATTCTCATAACCTGGACAACTGATACACCAGTATGGGTTAAGCAATGGCCTTTAAAATGGGAAAGCCTTCAGCAAGCACATCATTTGGTGCAGGAACAACTTCAACAAGGACATTTAAGATTATCTACAAGCCCATGGAATACTCCCATCTTTGTCATAAAGAAAAAATCGGGAAAATATCGCCTCTTGCATGACCTGAGAGCCGTGAATGAGCAAATGGAACCTATGGGAGCTTTGCAACCAGGCCTCCCAAATCCATCTATGCTCCCTCAAGATTGGCCTCTACTAATCACTGACCTGAAAGATTGTTTTTTCACTATCGATTTGCACCCAAAAGACAGGAGACGATTTGCATTTACATTACCCTCTTTGAATAGAGAAGGTCCACATCAACGTTTTGAATGGACAGTGCTGCCTCAGGGAATGAGGAATAGCCTGACTCTATGCCAGTTATATGTTGATGCTGCTCTTCAATCACTCCGGAGACATTGGAAATCAGTGATTATCTACCATTACATGGACGATATATTATTTGCACAAGCAACACCTTTTACAGATGAACAAGTAAAAACAATCAGGCAGACACTTGCTCATTCAAAATTGATCATAGCTCCTGAAAAGATACAGCGCTCTTCGCCATGGAAATATCTAGGTTGGACTTTAAAAGAACGTACAGTATCTCCACAAAAGATTCAGTTGAATTTGAATCTGCAAACATTAAACGATGCTCAACGTCTCTTGGGAGACCTACCACGGTTGAAACCTATTGTGGGCATTTCCAATGAACTTTTAGACCCTCTACGACCGTTACTACAAGGCACAGACCCTGCTCAAGCAATTTCAGTAACTCCAGAGCAGAAATGTGTCATACAGCAAATAGCAGATAGAATAACAACTGGCTGTACCTCTCGTTTTATGTCATCGCAGGAGCTCAGCCTACTCATATGGCTGGGCCAGCGTCATTTACTAGGAGCCATCGCTCAGATTTCATCACAAGGGACAGAACTAAATATTTTAGAATGGATGTCCCCAAGTCTACAACAAACGAAGACATTAGTCCAACAAGTTGAAGTATTAGCTCATCTTATTAAAAAAGGTCGTGAAAAAGTTTTACAACTCCATGGACGTGAACCTACCATGATATACATTCCGATGAACTCTAAGGACGCTCTTCAGTGGTACCTTGATAACAGTGAAGATCTTCCAGAAGCCCCTTTAGGTAACCCTGCTGATGTGAACATTAACTTATTTAAATCACCTTTGTTACAATGGATGGGGAAATGGCACCGGTTTACCTGTCCAAAAAGAAAATGGCATCCAATCCCCTAAGCCATCACCGCGTATACTGACGCAGGAAGGAAATCTCGAACTGCAGCCATAACGTGGCAGCAAGACGGAAAACGGCAACATCATATCTTGCCAGCAGAAGAAACAGACACTCTACAAACCTTGGAACTATCTGCTGCAATTTGGGCATTGATGACTTTGGCTGATCCTCTAAACATTGTCACAGACTCATTATATGTTGCAGGAATTGTGGAACGTATTGAAGATGCCTTTATCAAAGCGGTTCAAAACAAAAGACTATATGAGTTATTTCTCCAATTACAAAGGGCAATTAAACAAAGGGAAAATGCATTTTGCATTTTGCAAATTTGTAGTCACAAATGGGATGTTGGTTTAGGTGAAGGTAATGATAGAGCAGATAAATTGGTCTCACTTACTACGAGAACCCCAATCGATAGTCAAAAATTAGCCAGAGAAGCACATGCTATTTTTCATCAAAATGCAAAAGGCCTTGTCAGAGAATTTCAAATCTCACATTCTGAAGGAACTGCTATAGTACGAGCTTGTCCAATCTGCAGTTATCACAATTACGGACAAGGCCTTGGATTAGGCGTCAACCCTCGTGGCCTTACTGCTAATGAAATTTGGCAAATGGATGTGACTCATGTCTCTGAATTTGGACGATTAAAATATCTCCATGTAACTATTGACACTTTTAGTAAATATATATGGGCTACAGCCCAAGTCGGAGAAAAAGCTCTCTGTGTTCGTCAGCATCTCTCCAGCTGCTTCTTAGTCATGGGGGTGCCCCATCAAATCAAAACAGATAACGGTCCTGCCTACCGCAGTCAGAATCTCTCACGTTATTTGAAGGAGTGGGGAATACGACCTGTAACCGGTATTCCAAATTCTCCCACAGGTCAAGCAATAATTGAGCGAGCTCACAATACATTGAAACGTTATTTAAAAATTTGTCAGGAAGCTGACATCTCAACAAAACTTGTAAAGACGCTATTTGTGTTAAATCATTTATGTGTGTTTGAAGATTCTAAAGATCCTCCAGTTGTTCTGCATTATGATGTCCATCACGAAAAGACGCAACCAAGCAAACCTGTTGTAGATTTATATAAAGATCCAAAAAATGGGCTATGGCACGGCCCAGCAGAAGTACTTTACTGGGGTAGAGGATATCTTTGTGTATCTTCCCCTACAGGTCCTATCTGGGTCCCAGCAAAGTGGACGAAGGCTGCACCGAATGTTGCAACTACTGACCAACGCTCCCGAATTCTGATAATGATGTGGATTGAGATACTAGTTCTCATGATTGTGTTGTCGACCCAAGGTTACATCGGTCCTAGGACTAATTTATGGGTAACTTGGGCAAATAAGACGGGTGTGACTTCCTTTTGTCTCTCTTTGGCATCTGCCACAGACCCCTTTCTAACTTGCTCGCTCGGGGTTCCTGGTTTTAAAGAATCAGACTTTAAAGGATTAAGTGAAGGAAGTTGCACTGTCAATTTGAGGCAGGATGAACGTGCAGCCCGTTTGTTGGCAGGTTTAAATGTCTCTTTGCCTTGGGATCCTCAAGAGATTAAATTATTAGGTAGCAGAATGTTAAACAGAACAGCCAATGAATATGGATGTTTGAATTTGGGATTTTACATTTACAAAAAGGCTGATAAGATAATGAGGTTAACACCTAAAGAATGGCCTTTTTGGAATGCCACTTATATGTGTGGCACAACCCCATATGGGTGGGGAACCAATGAAACCAGAATTTGGGCCAACCGTACAGCACTAAAATTACCTCTTGACATCTATTTAATATGTGGAGATCGCGCTTGGCAAGGAATACCCTGATATGTAAAAGGGGGTCCCTGTTATTTGGGAAAACTAGCCTTATTTGCTCCGAACATTTTTGAGACAGTTCATTCTCTCCTTCATAACTGTTCCAAGCGCTACATATCGGCTTTGTCACCTGATTGTAATGATCAGGTGGAGCTTTGGGGCCCAGCAGCCCGCATTTTTGCCTTCCTTGTGCCTAGTGTAGGTACAGCACATGCATTGAATACTTTAGGGAAATTGGCATGTTGGATTGTAAAACAATCTAATGTCACTACTGAAATTTTGTCTGAAATGGCACAAGATATGGATAGTCAGAGACATCAAATCTTACAAAACAGAGCTGCCATTGATTTTTTTATTATTGGCTCAAGGTCATGGTTGTGAAGATTTTGAGGGAATGTGTTGTTTTAATTTGTCCTCTAATTCTAAGTCTATCCATCTGCACCTAAAATGGTTACAAGATCACACACAAAACATTGAAGCGGTCTCCAATCCCTTAGACAAATGGTTGTCCTCTTTAGGACCGGGTCCGTGGCTCAGAACATTTATTATGTAGGCATTAGGTATAGGGATTGCGATACTGTTCATAATCATCCTGTTACCTTGTTTGCTGACTTGTTTGCATAACTCAGTCCTCAACTTAATCCACAAGTCACAGGCCAATGTTTTCTTACTTAAAGAAAATGGGGGAAATGTGGATGACCTTGTCAGCACCTAGCTACAAGAAAAAGGTCATGAAGCCCCTTGAGGCTTGCCTTCTTAGGCTGAGTATTGTTTTACAAAATTTATGGCCGAAATGCAAGGCTTGGCAAGTACAAAGCCGCTTGCATGCAAAGATCATAGAACAGAACGTAGCTAGATTAAGATAATTATGTTTGTAGCTGTCTTCTTTTTAGGTACCTGATGTTTAGATAATTATAATAGTCATGGTAACAGAACAATGTACCATTGTGTTATATTTAGAACCAATGATGAGCTTTTGTTTTGTAATATGTACGAGCTAATTAACTAATGTGTATATATCATCGATTTACTCCTAATAAACTGAGACTTGTTGATCTTCATCTGATGTGCATGTCTCCCGTCGTTTCCGACAGTGAGGAGCCCAGAACTGAACACAGTATTCAACGAGCGGTCTCACCAGTGCCGAGTATGGTTTCTTCTGTGGTTCTTTTTCTCCTTTACACCGTCATGATACATTGTCCCACCTGCTTTCAGCATAAACAAATTGGTGGCTAGAAGATCATTCCCAACATCCTGGGGCTTCCCGTGCATAACCAAATAGGCAGCTTCTATTTCTCAGTGCATGGAACAGCCCTAACTCTTGAGGCTCCAAGCCACTGTATTTTAAACTTAGTATAAAGTTTTTGACATCTGTGGTCTTATGTACTGTAAGGGTCGAGTTATGGTTTACGAAAGGTTTAAAACTCGAATAGTTTCTTTGCAGTAATGACAATCCTATCAGACATGTTCTAAACAGATCTCGTGGAGTGGCTGAAGAGAGACAAAATAAATCTTGAACTGTCACGTTCGCAAATGTTATCCATGCATTCTTTTGAGTATCAATTGCCCAGGGACCTCCGTCAACTATCACGCGTGGGATTAAGAGCATATATACTGTTAACATCCTTCTCATTCTTGTCGACTGCTATCATAGCTGGGGCTTCACAGTTATCACGCAGCAATGCAGGCTCGATCCACCTCGCTGGTGCCCAAAGCGGTCCTTTATCTGTTAAAACACAGGCATAACCTCATCCCTACGTTAATAGCTTATAGGGACCTGTCTTTTGCCCTTTTCTGTTGTTCAATAGCACTTTCACATTGTCTTGTACTTGGTCTGGTTTTGACGACACGGTTTGCATATGATTTTACACCGGCACAATTTGATCACCTCCTGCTAATTGCAAAATATTCATCACATATTGCTCTTTCATCAATTTGGTTTGCAGCGTCTCTCCCGATTCCCCCCTTTTTTGTTTTGCTAGCAATTGTGTTACTATTTGATAGGTATGTTTAATAACCGCTTGGCCGGTGGGGGAATTTGGGATTCCTGTTTTATGCGATATATCCCCCTTTCTTAGAAAGGGTTGCATACTCTGTGAAACGTCTGCTGCTGCATTATCCATCTCGATTACCTGCAGAATTCCTAAAGCGGCAAAAGCTTGTCTAAAGTGTGTTTGTACACGGTGTGATGTTTCCCCCGATAATGCCGTCAATACGACTGACATTGAGTATGTGTCTATAGAAAGATGTACATATTTCCATCTTCCAAACTCTGCAACGTGAGTCACATCAGCTTGCCATAACTGTAACTTGTCTGCTCTACCATTTCCTTCTGTGCAAAACCTCGGCTAACTCGTGTGACTCCTATGATTGCATACATACTACATCTCCCTTTGCTGATTCAACAACTGTAACAGCTGTTTTATTAACTCAATTGCTGATTTGAAATGTCTTTCAGAATTGATCTTTCCATTCTTTGCACGATTCCCGCTACATACATTGAATCAGCGATAACGTTCAAAGGTTGGTCGGGCCACTTATTCAAAGCCTCGACCACGGCCTTTAGCTCTCCAATTTGTGGAGATGACTGTATCAAAAATGTTACCTTTTTCCATTCTTCTTCCTCCAACCCTACACTTACCGCTTTTCCCTTTCTTCCACTCCCATCTGGACAAAGAGTCTGGCCTTGCACCCGCACCAGACTTAACTTTGTTTTCTCTTTAATAACTTGATTCTGTAATAAGGTTGTCGACTTACTACTAGGAGAATGAGTCTTTAATTGTCCTTTATAATTTTCTCGTGCCACTTGCAAAGCTAAATTCTTTTGCAAACAGCATTGTAAACATTCTTTTTTCATGGGAATTATAACGCTGTCTGGCTCATACCCTCTTAACTCGAAAACTCTTTCTCTATGTCTAATCAGCAGCATGGCAAAAGCTTCAGGTCTGGTTACTATTGTTTTATTCATCTGATGTTTTAGAAACAACAGTTCTATAATTCCCCATTTATCACTTTCTACTCTGTCTTCCAGCTAGTGCATTATAATTCCCACAGACTGAACTTTATTGTTAATTAACTGTAAATGCACAGGCTGTTCAATCATCACTGGACGCGTTTGACGCTCTTCAACGGCTCTCTTAATTTGCTCTAATGCCCTTTCTGCCTCTTTTGTCAATTTTCGTGGGGTGTTCAAATCTGTATTGCCCTTCAATAAATTAAACAAAGGTTTAATCATCCGATCGTCTATCGCACCCAACTGATATTTCCCAACATCTTTTGCACGTCGTTTAGTGTTTTGATGTCAACCCGTAGCGTCAACTTCTGTAGTACAACAGTTTGGTCCAGTACCTTCCAACCCAAATACTTTCACGGCGGTTGGGCCTGTACCTTCTCTGAGGCTATGGGTAACCCTAATCGGTCTAAGTCATTTACAAGCTCTGTTTGACATTGTTCAAGCTGATCTTGTTCTATTATCAACCTGTCATCCATATGATGAAGGACTATCAAATGCGGATACTGTTGTTGGAAATGTTCCAGCGCCTTAGCCACCTATCGTTGACACATCGTCGGTGAGATTTCACGCCTTGTGGCAATACTACCCATTGATATCTTTTCATAGGTGCTTGCTTAATCACTTCTGGCGCCGAAAGGGTAAACTTGTCGCCATCCTCTGGACAAATAGGTATGGTAAAAAACCAACCTTTGAGATCTACGATCAAAATGTTCCCATGTCTCGGAGTCACGGTCGGCGATTGTAGTCCTGGCTCTAACGCTCCCATATCTCCCATTAGCTCCCCGATCTTTCGCAAGTCATGTAACAGTCTCCACTTGCCTGATTTCTTTGCGGTCATGAACGCCGGTGTATTCCATGGAGTACCAGATTCTTCAATACGTCCACGTTCCAATTGCTCTAAAATTAACTGTTGTACGATTGTGACCTTTTCTTTCGATAGCGGCGATTGATCTACCCCAAGTCTGTTTTCCACTTCAGCTTGAGCGTCCATCGCTGACCGGTGGCCAATATTGAACAGGGGCCATCGCCGGTGTACGGATGATACATTTCAAATGTGATAACAAATCCCTTCTCATGAGGTTCCTTGGGATTGCCACCACATAAGGTCTGCTGAAGCAGCGTCCGCCATCAGTCCTTTCAAAATTCGTGATTCTGGTTGGTTTCTTTGTTTTTAAGGTTGATGTGGTAAAATACCCACTCAATAACTCGTAACGACTCTTCTGAATTTTCATCTATTCCTTGGCTTAATATCCCTCACGGCTGTCTGCGCTAGGGCCCAGCAACCGGTGATCTGATCAGGGACACTGGAACGCAGAATGTTCTCACAAATTGGCGTTCCCCTAAAGCGATAATACCGATAAAAAGCGATACTTCAACAAAGCTGAAGGGGCTGTGGGGGATTGTGGGGGGTGGGTGGGCACTCACACACACAGCTGCAAGGCTTTTTCCATTGGTTTTTTGGTATTTTTTTGTTTTGCTAGGCATTTTAAAATTTTTCCTTCTGAAGCCTTCCATTCCAAAGATCCCCCCAGGTAAATCTACCTGTTTGTTGGTTTAGCGGACCTTTGAGAGTGAAAGGTCCCAGACAAGTATTTCCAAGAGTAATCAAAACTAATCTGTAAGTTTTACAAATGTTTGAAGTGCTTCAAACACACACACAGAGATGCATACTCTACCACTCATTTCCAAGCTAGCCAAATACATTCATACAGTGTTGGTTATCACTCTCGGATCCACAATTTTTTGATGCTGTTAATATTTAAACTACACACAGTACCGAGCACATACAATACTTAAAATATGCATATACATTATCTAATAAAGCTTACATCGGTTCTCTAACAAATATTTCATGTCTGATAAAATATTATTCTTCTTTGCTTTGCGAGTGTCGTCCTCTGTAGGTTGATGATTTTTGTAGTTTCTGGTTCGTAGAATCGTGGACCGGTCAGTCAAGGCAAAGCCTCCATCTCCCCGTATATGATTTCCCTTGCTTGAATTATTCCAGTAAAGCTTGCATCTATAACAAAACGTTTTTCTGTCCCTGTCTACAGTCAGGACAGCAGCCATGAGCTGTGCTTGCTAGGTAAATGATCACTGCTGTTGTTGTAGGAGTTTTCAGACCACCCCATGTCTTTCTATATTCATCATTAGGCTTTTCTATTGCTAATTGCAAGATTAAGGCTTCTTGAACTGCTCTGTCGTTTATCTGTTTGTCGAGCGCACGCTTCAATCTGTCTACAAACGACACGTACAGGTCACGCCTGTTTCAACTTTCCAAAATCCAGCATCTTTAAAAGTGTCTGATAAACCTAAAAGCTGCACCTGTTGGCATTATTATAATAAATGGCATTATTTAAGCCGTCTTGATTCTTGAACTTCTACCAACATCGTTTAATTGAGTCATTTTGTATCGTATCCGCTAACAGTCCCTTCCGTAATGCCAAAACTGCCTGGGTTACAGAAAGCGGTGGCATGAGCAGCGGTGGGTGCCCCCCTCCCAACCGTCGGCCCAGGGCAGCGGCCTCCCCCAGCAGTAGCGGAGCAGTTAGTACTTTCTCTACAGCTTTTTGGCTCCCACAGCCTAGAATCCTTCCCTAGGCCGCAGCATCCCCAGAAAAAGATAAAAACATCCTCCATTAAGAAGAAGAAGAGGATGATTGTTGTAGGAGACTCCCTCCTTAAAGGAACAGAGGGACCCATTTGCAGACCGGACCCTCTCCACAGAGAGATCTGCTGATTACCGGGGACATCAGTGAAGGAGGTAGCTAGAAAACTTCCTTCCCTCGTCCACGAGACAGACTACTATCCTCTGATAGTAGTCGAAACCGGTAACGATGATCTAGTAAACAGATGGACCAAAATCACCAAGAAAGACTTCAGGGCCATTGGGAAAATGGTGGAGGGTTCTGGGGCACAAGTAGCGTTCCGCTCCATCCCAAGGCTAAATAGAGAGGAGCTGAAAGTCAGGAAGAACAATTCAATTAATGCTTGGCTCCGAGCCTGGTTTGAGGAGAGAGGCTTTGGTTTCTTTGATCGTGGGGTGGCTCACGTGGGTCTCCTAGGGGGGATAAAGTCCTTGCTAAAAACCTAGCTAAGCTCATAAATCGAGCTTTAAACTAGATGAGAAGGGGGAGGGGGTTGAGCCCAGGCTAGACAGGAACGAGCGTGGACGTGGGGCAATGGTGGTTTGGAGAAGGTGTGCCGGTGAGGACCACCAGTACCTCACCATACAGAAAGTGGGGGAGAACAGCCCTGGGTGTGCTAAGGGAGATACGGGTGCTCTGGAGCAAGCTACTGCAGTTACCAGGCAATTGGGAACGAACTCTGTTCTCTCTAAGAGGGCTGAAGGCTCGGCAGCTCAGCTGAAGTGCATTTACACCAATGCACGCAGCACGGGGAATAAGAAGGAAGAGCTGGAAGCTGTCGTAGGGCAAGGGGCCTATGATGTTGTTGCCATCACGGAAACGTGGTGGGACGACTCATATAACTGGAGTGCAGCTATGGTGGTGTACAAGCTCTTCAGGCGGGACAGGAAGGGTAGGAGAGGAGGCGGGGTAGCCCTCTTTGTAAGGGAGGACTTGGACACCGTTGAGATGGAGTGTGGCGATCAGGAGGTCGAGTGCCTGCGGGTTGAAATCAGAGGAGCCCATAAGAAGGTAGATTTTGTGATGGGAGTCTGTTACAGATCACCCAGCCAAGGAGAAGCAGCGGATGAGCTCTTCTATAAACAGCTGGGGTTAATCTCTAGATCAATGCCTCTCGTTCTTGTGGGATACTTCAATCTGCCTGATATCTGCTGGGAGTACAGTAGAGCAGAAAGGAAGCAGTCTAGGAGGTTCCTGGAGTGCGTGGAAGACAACTTCCTCGCACAGCTGGGGAATGAATCAACAAGGGAAGGTGCCCTCCTGGACCTGCTGTTTGTGAGCAGAGAAGGCCTTGTGGGGGATGTGGCCGTAGGTGGATGCTTAGGACTAAGTGACCATGAGATGATGGGGTTTTCTGTTCTAGGAGAAGTGAAGAGGGTTGTTAGTAGGGTGAAAGTATTAAATTTCCAGAGGGCAGACTTTGATCTCTTCAGAAGGCTGCTTGGCGAAGTCTCATGGGAGACAGTACTCAAGGGCAAGGGAGCCCAGGAGGGCTGGGAGCTCTTCAAAAAGCAAATCCTAGCAGCTCAGGAGAAGGCCATGCCTATGTTCCAGAAAAAATAGCCGGCAGGGGAGAAAACCAGCTTGGTTGAACAGAGAGATCGTGAGTGATATCAAGAAGAGGAGAAACGTTTATGAGCTCTGGAAGAGGGGACAGGCCTCTTGGGTGGACTAGAGGAGGGAAGTGAGATCGCGTAGGGAAAAAATCAGAAGGGCTAAGGCTCAGCTAGAAATCAGATTGGCCAAGTCTGTGAAAGATAACAAAAAATCTTTCTACAAATACATCAATAATAAAACGAGGACTAGGGAGACTATACAGTCCCTATTGGACGCAGAAGGAACAACAGTGACAGGGGATGAGGAAAAGGCTGAGGTACTTAATGCCTTCTTTGCCTCAGTCTTTAATTGTAAAGAAAGTTGTCCCCTCTGTGTACAAACCCAGGAGCCAGAGGAGTAAAATGAGGCTCCCGTGATCCAAGAGGATTGAAGGAGCTGACAGATGTGCTGGCCAAACCCCTTTCCATTGTCTTCCAGCAGTCCTGGAAGACTGGGGAAGTCCCACTGGACTGGAGGCTGGCTGATGTCGTGCCCATCTACAAGAAGGGTCGCAGGGAGAACCCAGGGAACTACAGGCCTGTCAGTCTGACCTCAGTGCTGGGAAAAGTCATGGAATAGGTGATCTTGAGTGCTCTCATGAAGCACATGCAAGAGAACCGGGTGATCAGGCCCAGTCCAGACAGGTTCACAAAAGGCAGGTCTTGCCAGACTAACCCGATCGCCTTCTATGACAAAGCGACTCGGCTGCTGGATGAGGGAAAGGCTGTGGATGTGGTCTTCCTGGACTTCAGTAAAGCCTTTGACACAGTTTTCACAGAATTCTGCTTGAGAAACTGTCACCTCTGGCCCGGAGAGGCGCACACTCTCCTGGGTGGAAAACCAGTTGGCTGGCCGGGCCCAGGGAGTGGCGGGAAATGGTGTGAAATCCAGCTGGAGGCGAGGGACAAGTGGGGTTCCCCAGGGCTCAGTGCTGGGTCCAGCCCTGTTCAATGTCTTCATCAATGACCTGGATGAAGGCATCGAGCGCACCCTTAGCGAGTTTGCGGACGACACTAAGCTGGGTGGAAGTGTGGATCTGCTGGAGGGCAGGGAGGCTCTGCAAAGGGATCTGAACAGGCTGGACCGCTGGGCAGAGTCCAACGGCATGAGGTTTAACAAGGCCAAGTGCCACGTCCTGCACTTGAGGCACAACAACCCTATGCAGTGCTACAGACTAGGAAGAGTCTGTCTAGAAAGGTGCCTGGAGGAGAGGGACCTGGGGGTGTTGGTTGACAGCCGACTGAACATGAGCCAGCAGTGTGCCCAGGTGGCCAAGAAGGCCAATGGCATCTTGGCTTGTATCAGAAACGGCGTGACCAGCAGGTCCAGGGAGGTTCTTCTCCCTCTGTACTCGGCACTGGTGAGACCGCTCCTCGAATCCTGTGTTCAGTTCTGGGCCCCTCACCGGAACAAGGATGTTGAGGCTCTGGACTGAGGCCAAAGAAGAGCAACAAAGCTGGTGAGGGGGCTGGAGAACAGGCCTTACGAGGAACGGCTGAGAGAGCTGGGGTTGTTTAGCCTGGAGAAGAGGAGGCTGAGGGGAGACCTCATTGCTCTCTACAACTACCTGAAAGGACGTTGTAGAGCGGAGGGTGCTGGCCTCTTCTCCCAAGGGAAAAGGGACAGGACGGGAGGGAATGGCCTCAAGCCCTGTTAGGGGAGGTTCAGGCTGGACATTAGGAAAAAATTCTTTACAGAAAGGGTCATTGGGCACTGGAAGAGGCTGCCCAGGGAGGTGGTTGAGTCACCTTCCCTGGAGGTGTTTAAGGCACGGGTGGACGAGGTGCTGAGGGGCATGGTTTAGTGTTTGATAGGAACGGTTAGACTCGATGATCCGGTGGGTCTCTTCCAACCTGGTTATTCTATGATTTTGAGTCTCCGGCCTCCCACAAACAAATCCCAGCAAGACTTTGTAGCTGTTTAAGGTCACCACACCTCCACGGATGAAAATAAATCAAAGTTCTCTCCAGGGCTGCTGGCCACAGATCCAAGGGATTATCGGGAGGTGCCGATGCCCCTGCACTCGACTCCAAATTTGGAATATCACTGTCATCCAGTGTCCTTCCATGTTTTTCTGAATTAAACACTTGAGAGCCCTCTGGGGGCATTCATTTACTCTTTAACCAGGTCAATAAAAGTTTGAAGGTTTTTCCTTTTATACTCACCCCCTGTTTCTTTAAAACTGCTTAAACATCTTCAGCACAGACTTTTCTTCTGCTCACATATTCATCCCCATTACCATCTCAGCTGCTCACCTGATCCTGAAGAGAACAGGCAGTTCCGGAACTTCTTCTATTTCTTCTCCTTTTCAAGCTGTGTGCCTAATTGGCCCAGCCAGTAGATGATGGATCAGCCAAGCGCTCCCCCTGGACACACGTCGATGGGGTGTGCTTTATCGACCCAGCGTACTGCAGTATCTCCTGTCATCTTCAGCATCTCCAGCTATCTTCAGTATCTCCGGTTGTCTTCCAGAATCAGGCTGCCAGTCGCATCACGTCGGGGTCACCATATGACGAGGGGATTAAGGCACAGACTTCAACGTGATGGATCCAAGACACTTTATTGAGTTAGCTGTTTCTTTATATACCCTTTTGGGTTACATAACAGTCCGTCCGTGAGGCTATCTACAGAATATCATCGGCTGAATATAGCCTTCCATAAAGCTATTACTAACATATTATTGGCTAAACAACTGCGCACGCTAAAAAGACAAGCTACACTAAAATCAACTATGTTGATATTTTTCTTCTTTTGTTTTTCTCTCAGTCGGTACGTGTTCCCACTGACCTAGATCTTGTTTTTCTCTCAGCTGCCTCTTGTTTATCAGGAGGCTGTCTCTTACCAGCTCTCTGTTTCAAGGTCTTGTCAGAGTTGCTCAATATCAACAAGGCCTACAGCATCGAGTCCTTCTTCCCTGTAAAACATCTCCACACCCTTCCCTGGCACTGAGGTCAGGCTGACAGGTCTGTAGTTTCCTAGTTCCTCTCTCCCGTACTTCTTAAAAATGGGTGCAATATTTGCCAGCCTCCAGTCCAACGGAACTTCACCGGTCAGCCACGACTGCTGAGATCACGCAAAAAGATTTGGTAAGCACCTCCACCCACTCTCACTCTCAATACCCTCGGGTGAATCCCCTCTGGGTCCACAGACTTATGAATACCAAGTTTGCCTAGAGGGTATCTAGTCCTTTCTTCTCTATTCAAAGGAGCCTCGTTCTGTTCTTCCTGCCTGCAGCCTCGTGAGGTGGAGTATCCAGGGAACATCTCGTTTTACTATAAAAAAGATTGAGGGAAGCGTGGCCTCATCCTTATTCTTCTCCCTGCATCCAGGGAAGGATGGAGATTCTCCTCAGTCCTTTGTTCTTTATTAATATATTTTTAGAATGATTTTTATTTTATCT
This sequence comes from Phaenicophaeus curvirostris, assembly GCF_032191515.1. Classification (NCBI taxonomy): domain Eukaryota; kingdom Metazoa; phylum Chordata; class Aves; order Cuculiformes; family Cuculidae; genus Phaenicophaeus; species Phaenicophaeus curvirostris. The sequence goes on from NC_091400.1 coordinate 37,485,669, forward strand.
TTTAGAGCACAGGCTAATCTGAATTGAATCCCTCTTCAGCTCTTCTGCTTCTTTTTTGTACACTATCCCATTTTGTCTTTGTAGTCCTCACGAGTTACCTGTCCCTTCTGCCAGAGCTTGCGTATTTTCCTCCTTTTCCTGCTTTCCATAGTCTTATTCAGCAAGGCCTATCTGTGGATGTTTGTGTCCGGCTAGAGCTGCTTTTCCTGAAACGCAGAAACGCTAGTCAAGTGCAGAATAACAGTAAGATCTTATGATTAATAGAGCACCTGGGGTGGCGCACACAGAGAGCACAAAAATAGGAGTAGTGACACGCAGGAAGAGCACAGACACCTACAAAACAAGGCCAGACACACCAACAATGGGCACAGAAATGCTGAAACCAAGTTGGAGATCCAAACCTAAGGCCCCCCAAAATGCGCAGAGAGAACCCCAAAATGGGCTCAGAGATCCCAAGAAAAACAAGTCCCTCAAAGGGGCACAGAGTCCCTCAAATGGGCACCGAGACCCCAAAAAGAAGCCTCAGGCCTCCCAAATGGGACAAGAGCCCCCCTCCAAATGAGCAAACCCACCCTAAAATAAGTACAGCGGTCCCCGAAATTGGCCCAGAGACCCAAACACAAGCCCCGTTTACCCCTAAAACAAGCCCAGAGCGCGTGTGTTCACCGCAGCGCTGTCTGTCTGTAGAAGCATTTTGAGCGGTACAGTCTGAACAAATTATGCCTCTTGCCACACCTTTCCGTAAACATCGCTAGAAATCGTGTGCTTCAACACTAAGAGGGTGCCTGCGCTGCTTTTCCGTGGCAAACGTTCACACGAACACGATTAAGAATACCTCAGCGTACAGCATTTATATTTGGTGAGATCCTACGGTTTAAATAACATCTAATCGTGTACTATAACACGATTCATTATTTCGTAACGTAACGATCGTTAATCACGTACAAATAACAGAATAAATACTTCAATCGGATTCTCTCTGATTACGAAACGGTGATTTGTAAATGGTAGGATGGAACGTCAACTGCAGCGTGTTAAACGACAAGATTAACAACTAAGATAACGGTAACTACTCTTATTTTCTTGTCACTCAGGATCGTTGAGATCGACCGCTTAGACACGGCCATACCTTAATGACTCATCCCCCCTTTCCCCCCCGACATGAGATGACGTTCCAGGAGCTAAACATACCTGTCATTTTGGGGAAAAATATGGATACGAAAACAGTTCCGCGTATGTAAAGTTCTCTGCAATGCCTCATCAGCAGAAGCACTCTGAGGACCATTTCTGGGTCTTCTCTACTGCTGTATAAACTATACCTGCATTAACAGTTAAATAAAATTACTAAGCGTAAGTTATTTTGTTTCAATTATTTATGAAACTTAGGCTAGCGATGCCATTTTGAGTCTTGCAATTCCTAAATTTCCATGCCTTTTCCATTCGCGGCACAAGCGACAACTTCTGACGCTAAATCGAAGGATGTTTTTCTTCTCATCTTCGTGTGAATGGGTCCCAGCCCAGGATGGGGGGAAATGGGTAAAAGAGGAAAGCCCTCTCTCATCTGGAACCGACGGCCGCTTCCTCTCAGTTCTAGGGAGTCACGTTCCGTTCTGCCTGCAGCCTCGTGAGGCGGAGCATCCAGGGAACATCTTGTTTTACTATTAAAGACTGAGGCAAAGGCGGCCTTTCCACCTTATTCTCATCTTTTGTCACTATATTTCCCTCTACATTCAGCAAAGGATGGAGAATCTCCTCAGTCCTTCCTTCATTATCAATATATTTTAGAAGGATTTCTTCGTTATCGTTCAGCCAATGAGCCAATCTGAGTTCTAATCCGTCTTTAGCCCTTCCGATTCTTTTCTTTACGCGATCCCACTTCACCTTTGTACTTCTCGTTACTTACTTGCCCCTCGTGCCAGAACTTGTACATTTTCCTCCTTTTTCCGACTTCCGGCCGGAGTCATTTACTCAGCCAGGCCCGCCTGTGGATGTTTGCCTCTGGTCGGAGCTGCTCTTCCTAAAGCATAGAAATGCCAGTCAAGAGAAAAATAACAGTAAGATGCTACGATTAATAGAGATCCCGGGATGGCGCACACACAGAGGGCACAACAAGGAGCAGAGAGACAAAGAAAGAGCGAGCGCGGACATCCACAAAACAAGGCCAGAGATGACAAAAATGGGCACAGACACGTTGAACCAAAGCACGGAGACCCAAACCCCAGGTACTCCAACATGCACGCAGACAACCCCAAAATGCTTCAGACACCCAACAAACCGAGTCCCTCAAATGGGAACAGACTTAAAAAAGAAGCCTCTGGATCCCCCAGATGGGACTAGAGCCCCCCCCAGTTGAGTAAAGACACCCTAAAGCAAGTACAGCAGTCCCCAGCATCGGCCCAGAGACCCCAACGTGAGCCCCCTTTATCCCTCAAACGAGCCCAGAGCACGTGTGTTCAGCACAGCGCTGTCTGTCTGTAGAAGCATATTGAGCGGTACGGTCTGAACGAGTTATTCCTCTCACTACGCCTTTCTGTAAACATTGCTAGAAATAGCGTGCTTCAACACTAAGAGGGTGTCCGGGCTGCTTTTCTGCAGCAAACTTTCACGGGAACAAGATTGATAACCCATTATCGTATAGCATTCGTATTTGGTGAGATAGAGTGTCGAGAAACGGTTAAACGAGCAAGTACATTTTCCTTTGGAGGAATTGTACAAACAGGCTCCTAGCTGAACAATAGCTGGGAGCGGTTGGCCGTACAAGCAATTCCCTGGTAGAACATTAAGTTTAGCTATAGATAAGGTAGCGTGTTCACGGATGCAGAAACCGTAACAGTATGCTGCGTTCTCGATCATAGCGGTCGCACAAGACGTTAAGAGTAAAATAGCGTGTGACAGGTAGTGATATATTAGCATAAGGGGGGATGGATATTCAATATGCTTGTAACCATGGAACGTATAATTATGTCTTTGATCAACCAATGAAATTATAAAACGATGATGTAATCGAGTAGAAGAAAAGGATATAACCTGATTCTTTTTTCAATAAAGACGGCCTTGCTTTATCAATCATATCGATTCGATCGCTTGGTCCCTCCCATCCCGGCAATAGAGTTTGCTTTAACTACTATTAATCATGCATTAATAACACGATTGTTTATTTAGCAATGTAATGATTGTTACTGATGTACGTATAACAGAATAAATACTTAAACAAATCAGATTCTTCCTGGTGATTTATAAAACTCAGTCCAGCGATGCCGCTTACAGTCTCGCACGTCCTCACTTAGCTCGCATTTTACTTTCAGGGGCACAAGTAAAAGCTTTTGCTACTAATTTGAAAGAGATTATCTTCTCACCATTATTCAGATGCGTAACAGCCCAGGATGGCGGGAACCGGAAGGACAAAGACGGGACGATGGACGAAAGAGGAAAGCCCTCCCGTCCGGGAGGGCCGACGGCCTCTTCTTCTCATTAACCCGTCTCTTTGCTGCCACCGGGTGACCGAAAAGCGGTTCCGTAGCCCTAATTGTCAGATACCGTTCTGTGCTGCCACCGAATGACCAAAATGCGGTGCTGCAGCCTAAATCTATTAACACGGCTCTCTGCCATCGGGTGACCGAAAGGTGCTACTGCAGCCCTAGTCGTCAAACCCGGCTCTTTGCTGCCACCGGGTAAAAGAAAGGTCGTTCCGTAGCCCGAGTCTATTAACCTGGCTCGCCGTTGGCATCGAGCGATTAAAACGCAGTACCGTAGTCCAAGTCGTCCAATCTGTTGTCAGTCTCTGCTGCCAGCGGGTGACCGAATCACACTACCGCAGCCCATGTTGTCACACACGGTGCTTTACTGCCACAGAGCGAAAGCGAGTCGGTTCCGTCGCCCCAGTCTCGTAACCCGGTTCTCTATTGCCACCGGGACACCGAAAAGCGGTACCGCAGCCCGAGCCGTGCAGGCCTGCTCTCTGCTTCCACCGTGTGACAAAAATGCGGTTCTGCACCACGAGTTATCAAACCTGACTCTCTGCTGCTGCCCGGTCACCGACTCGTGCTACTGCAGGCCGAGTCGTCCAACCCAGCTCTCTGCCGCTACGGAGCGACACATACGTGGTGTCGCAACCTGAATAGATTAACCCGGCTCTCTTTTGCCATCGGGTGACGGAAATGTGGCACCCCTGCCCGGGTGACCCGCATGCATAGTGGAGCGAGAGAGCCAAGCTCTCTTCTGTCACTGGGCAACTTAAATCAAATGTGTTGGTGGTTCAATGAAAGTTTTTACGTAAGTAGCACGGCGAAGCTCTATTTAAATTACATAACTTAATTGCATGTACAATAATAAGACTCTAACACATCATTTAGATAGAACTGAGTAGGGTCTCAGTTAGACTGTCAGTCTGACCTCAGTGCCAGGGAAAGTCATGGAGCAGGTGATCTTGAGTGCTCTCATGAAGCACATGCAAGAGAACCGGGTGATCAGGCCCAGTCCAGACAGGTTCACAAAAGGCAGGTCTTGCCAGACTAACCCGATCGCCTTCTATGACAAAGCGACTCGGCTGCTGGATGAGGGAAAGGCTGTGGATGTATCTTCCTGGACTTCAGTAAAGCCTTTGACACAGTCTCTCACAGCATTCTGCTTGAGAAACTGTCAGCCTCTGGCCCGGAGAGGCGCACACTCTCCTGGGTGGAAAACCGGTTGGCTGGCCGGGCCCAGACAGTGGCGGGAAATGGTGTGAAATTCAGCTGGAGGCCAGGGACAAATGGGGTTCCCCAGGGCTCAGTGCTGGGTCCAGCCCTGTTCAATGTCTTCATCAATGATCTGGATGAAGGCATCGAGCGCACCCTTAGCAAGTTTGCGGATGACACTTAGCTGGGTGGAAGTGTGGATCTGCTGGAGGGCAGGGAGGCTCTGCAAAGGGATCTGAACAGGCTGGACCGCTGGGCAGAGTCCAACGGCATGAGGTTTAACAAGGCCAAATGGCCTGCACTTGGGGCACAACAACCCTATGCAGTGTTACAGACTGGGAGAAGTCTGTCTAGAAAGCTGCCTGGAGGAGAGGGACCTGGGGGTGTTGGTTGACAGCCGACTGAACATGAGCCAGCAGTGTGCCCAGGTGGCCAAGAAGGCCAATGGCATCTTGGCTTGGATCAGAAACGGCATGACCAGCAGGTCATCCTCCCTCTGTACTCGGCACTGGTGAGGCCCCTCCTCGAATACTGTGTTCAGTTCTGGGCCCCTCACCAGAACAAGGATGTTGAGGCTCTAGAATGAGTCCAGAGAAGGGCAACGAAGCTGGTGAAGGGGCTGGAGAACAGGCCTTAGGAGGAACGGCTGAGAGAGCTGGGGGTGTTTAGCCTGGAGAAGAGGAGGCTGAGGGGAGACCTCATTGCTCTCTACAACTCCCTGAAAGGAGGTTGTGGAGAGGAGGGAGCTGGGCTCTTCTCCCAGGTGACAGGGGACAGGACAAGAGGGAATGGCCTCAAGCTCCGCCAGGGGAGGTTTAGGCTAGACGTTAGGAAAAAATTCTTTACAGAAAGGGTCATTGGGCCCTGGAACAGGCTGCCCAGGGAGGGGGTTGAGTCCCCTTCCCTGGAGGGGTTTAAGGCACGGGTGGACGAGGTGCTGAGGGATATGGTTTAGTGTTTGATAGGAACGGTTGGACTCGGTGATCCGGTGGGTCTCTTCCATCCTGGTTATTCTGTGATTTTGTGATTCTGAGTACTGCTTAAATGCCTTTGATCTGTCTCTAGGGTAGCAAAATCACAGAGGCGTCGCTATTTGTCAGCAGCCAATGAAGCAGCAAACTCTAAAGGGCATTTTCAACTCTGTCATTGATTCTCCCCTGGCCTTTTTCCTACCAGCCTTACCACTGCACGCAGCCGCATCTTTTGGGCGGTCATCAGGCCAAAATGTCCAGGCTGAGAAGAACAATAAAGCTGTCACAGAGAAGCTAACTGCAATAGCAGACTCCAGACATAACAGGAAAGGCTGTGCAAGGGCAGAGACAGCCTGTGCTTTTATCAGCTGACTTACGGCCCTTCCTCTCACAGAGCTAACTCAATACGATCACTGTTGCAACATCATTAGTCAGTTGCAGGGGTCTGTGAATCCCTGGCACGTGCCAAAATCGAGTCAGCTAGGGTCCCGTGCCTCTGAGTTACAGAGCACTTGGGTGGGGAGGAGGAGAGGGAAACAAAATACCCTAAAACTCTGCCACTTCAGTCATCCTGAAGATAACAACGCACGGATCTTTTTAGCAGCAGTTCTCTGAGCAGAAGCTAAGAGGACGATTTCAGCCTGGGCCTCTTATAGAGCCACGTGTGTACATAAAGAAGAACTGACATGCTTGAGAGGAACTAGGAGTCCTACAGACAGACAAAGGATTATAAAAAAAGGGCAGGGACTAGCACAAAGATTCTAAACCAGCAAGTGGAGCGGTAAAGGGGAATATCAAGATACAAAGGGAATGGAAAAACTGGAACAGCAACGGCGAGCATAACAAAGGGATTGAGAAAGAAATAGAAGAATGGGAAAAGAGAAAGGAAGACAAGGCAGTCGCAGGTGCAGAGAAAGAACAAACGAACTCCAGGGACTAGGCCAATAACATTGCGGGGAAAAAGAAAAAAATGCAGATTGGAACAAAGATGGAAAAAGAAAAAAAGAACTACGGACACAAGACAGATACTAAAGATTGGGTGGGGGGGGAAGAAAGAGAAAGCACCACAGAAAAATAAAAGAGTAGGGGTGAAGGAATGCCAAAGAACAAAAATTGTCTTGCGGCACAATACAGGATAGGAACCAAGACGTCCAGCTCTAAAACGTTCGCTACCTAGTCCCATCGCTGTCACAAGAAGCAGCGTTCCAGTAAAAGCACACATACCCTTGTTCCTTACAAGGAGGCTTTCGGGCAGAGTAACAGCATCATTCTTACCAAAAATGTAAGGTAGAGTTAACAAAACACAGCTGCTCCCCAGGCCCTATTTATAATTTGCAGGGGTTCGCCCCACCTCATTCACAGGTGATGTGTGTGAAGGCTCAGGGGGTATATAAGCCGCAGGCCTGGCCTGGGGAAGTCATTCAGCCTCTGGCTCTCCTTGAGATCAGAGCTTTGCTGTTGTTTTAGCTCATTGTGCTTTTTGATGAGGGTATGCTGGAGCGGTAAGCTTTTTTTTTTTTTTTTTTTACAGTTCACGTTGCTGCGAATGGTTTTTTTTTCTTTTGTATGTAGGTGCCTGTTTGGTTTTAGGTCAGTACTTTTTGATTGGGTGTTTGAGGGGGTATGATGTTTTAGCAGGTTTTTTTTGGAGGGTGGGGGGGTTGTTTGTTTATTGGCTTTTTTTCCTGTGTGTTTTGCCTTTGTTTAGGATTTCTGGTTATGGGGCAACATATGGCTGTTTCTCATTCTGTGGGGGATGATGTATTCATCCTAGAGTCTCTGCAGTTTGTAGTAGGCGCCTCACGGGGGATAGTAATTTAGGTTTTGCTGCGTTAGCCTAGGAGGGAGTAAGTTCATTCTGTAAGCTGGTGGAGGACAGAAGGGACCAGGGGAACCCTGGGAAAAGCTCAGAAGCACAGCTCCCAAAGAACATCAACGTGGAAGGGTCAAGGGGTTAAAATATAGGGCAGGTTTTGTTAGGAAGGAGCGGAGTTCCTTCCCTGATTCTTCAGGGGTGGAAAAGGGCTTTAGTGGTTTGGAATTGGGGAAAGGGACATGGGTTCATCTGTTTTACTTGGGTCCGTTGGGCAGTCAGAGGTAAGTGCCATTCAGGTTTTTGTCATTGTAGTCTCTCTGTAGTCGATGGGAGGTCACGATGAGGATGAGACGTAAGGTATGGATCATCTGGACCCTTGTACAGCAATTGTCTGGTTTGCCCATCAGAGGAGTTTTATCTTGAGAAGCATTAGTTGCCCTAGGAAATGTAATCTCTAGGACTCTAAGATGTCTGCTCCCTCGTACCTTCTACTTATTGCATTCCTCGACTGTTTTCTTTGCATCTGTCCTGTCTCCATACATCCGAACATCGAAGACCTCGCTACTTAAAGGTATGGACTCGCTGCCTCTCTACAGTGCAGGGTTCTGTCCCTGTCTTCTGTATTTCTCAGGGAAGAGGCCGGTTGTTGTTTTGACTTGTAACGGTTAGCAGCTGAGCAACTCGTCTTCATCCGGTCTGCGGGCACACAAGCCTCCCTTATTTAGTAGAGTTTTGGGTTTTTCCTGAACTTACCGGTGAGGTTTGCTCTATTATTGCTCACGGCGGTTGTTATTTTGTCCCTGTTATCTGTTGTGGGTTTCTTAACGTTCATTGAGTTTCCAATCTAGGTCTAAAATTTGTCAAATCTCACTGCTGTGAGTTTTTCATTGGCTGACAGCCTCTGTAATTCCAGTCTCCTTTGCTGTGTGGCGAGCGTTCTCTGTTTTTAGGCCTTCTGTGTTTGTTATTTTTGAAAAGTAGTAGAGGTTATAATTTTTCAAGTTCTTTTTGTTCACTCCTGTGACTCAAGTCTTGTAACTTCTTAGAGCTGAGATTTCCACGGCTCATCTTTCTTTTGTCCTGGGTATCAGCACTACTATGTTCCTACAATGGGTGTGGTGGAGAGGAGAGGTAAGCAGATGGCATGGCCTTTTGGGGTGCCGGTGAGCTGGGAATGGCAGGGAGGGGTTTTAAAAGTAGCACAGGGGAGAGGGCAATACAGGGAGAGTCTTCTTTGGGCAGGTGAAGGCAGAGGGGCCTACTTCTGAGCCCAAACCTTGCCCGGGCAGGGCAGTTCCAGCCTGTATCTGTTGTTGTCTAGGTTTTGTAGTCCATGTGCTGTGTCTTAAACTTTCTTGGATCCCTGTTGTGGGACTTGTTTCGCGCATCCTCTGCATCTTTAGGCCTTTAAAAGGGGCTTCTTGCCCGTCCATCTAGCCAGTTGCGGCCACATCTCTTTGGAACCCTGCACGGTTCATGGCTTTTCCAGGGCTGCCGTAGGTTCTCCCACGGAGCCCTGTCCATTGCCTTGCCCATTGGCAGGGGTGGTCCCGGAGTCCTCCTTGTCGCTGTGAGTCTTCTTTTGTCCCGGTTCCCGACGTTGGTCTTGTTGTGTGCTGGTGTTCTGTGTGTGTTTGTGTCTGGTTGGAGCTGCTCTGCCTGGTGCGTAGAGGAATTGCTAAGAGTCAGCCGAGGTAGAGTGGCCTGACTGCATGCTTAAGGTTTTGACGAGACTAGGTGTTGCAGTCTAGGGGCGTCCATTACTTTGCAGATGTAGCGGCCCTTGGTGTGGCGGGTGAGGAGGGTAGTTTCTGCTACTCTCTGGAGCCGCGGAGGGGACGACCAAAACTGCGTGGGAGAAGGCAGTGGGAGCGGTGGCGAAGGGGTTTGTACGGGAAGGGAGCGGCAATTCATGTTTGGGTTTGTTTGTGGACTAGCTTTGCTTGGCTGTAACGTGCAGTACAGATGGTTCTGCTGAGGTGAAGCAAGAGGTCTGGAACTGCGAGTTTTCACTGAGCGATGGGGTAACTTCTTTTTTTTTTTTTTTCTTTTTTTCAGATTCAGAGGCATGACTTGTGTGCCAAAGACTGTTGATGGAGTAGTGGGTTCAGTGTCATAGCGAGGTGTGTTGGCTGTTGTGTCGGTAGGGAAATGTAACTGGTGGCTGTATGATCAGTTACTGTGTGCTGGTCTTTGTCTGTGAAGCGATAATCATCCTTGCCGTTTGTATATTACAGGTGGAGCTCGAGGCTCAGCACAACCACAGAGGATGAGGGAAGCTGGGCATCTGAGCAGTCAAGGTAATGCAGTGGGAGATGGGTGTCCCTTGAGGCAGCCTGTGCTTTAGTATACTACATAAGCATGTTTTTTCTGTGGCAGGTGCCAAATACAGCCTCAGAGGGGTGAAGCTTCATGCTGACATGTGGTCTGAGAGGTGAGGAGGTTGTTCAAATAGGTGTGTTAGAACCCCGTAGTACACAGCAACTCCATTGAATGTTGGCCTTTGGTTTTGTGGATGCTGTGCGGTCCACTTTTAGCACGCGAAGAGCAGTTGAGGTGAAATAGACAGTAGAGAGATGGAGCATGGGACTGATTTCTCAGAAGTGCAGTAGTGAATTTTCTGTCTACTTGAAGTGCCCTAGGTGGTGATGACTGCAGCATCCAATGTTTGAATTGGCACTGAACAGGTGAGCAGAATGCCTCAGCAGTTTTGCAGTGGGTGTAGAATGAGATTTTTACAGTGGCTGTAGAACAAGATGTTTGAGGCGAGTGGTGTGATGCTGGTTTGGCATTGAGTTTTCTGCCTGGTTTTTTTTTGAAGATTATAGTGCAGGACAATGTGAGCGTGCAGGATTTTTCCAGTTAGTTGATGCAGTTTGAGTTTTTTCTACCAAGGATGGCTTTGGTCCCTCGGTCCTCTGAAAGTTAAGGGGGCTGTGGTTTTGGGCTGGGAAGAGGGCAGAATGTTGAGAATTGCAGGGAGGGCATTTAGCATAGGGTAGAGGGTTCTGCAGGAAGAATACGCTTTGTTGCAGGGTTGGAGATGGGTTTAATCTTCTGCCTCAAGCTAGCGTGTGCCAGGCAGGGCAGTTCCAGCCTATATCTGTCTTGTTGTTTAGACTATGTAGACTCTTCTGGGTCTTAAATCTTCTGCAGGTCTTGATGTCATCTTTGCGTTTGAGCCACGTGTCATCTCCAGACTCTTGGATGTCTGTTCTTAGTAAGGTGCTGATTGGGCACTGCTTTTCTTGCATTGCGATCTTGAAGCGCAGATAGGTCTTGCCTTTTGGCATTTTGCGGTCAGTTGCCTATTGGATAGGCATTGCAGGACATGTCAGCATCCTCAGCCGTTATTGTTCAATTTTCTTAAATCCCTGTTGTGGGACTTCTTCCATACATACTGTTTTGTTGTCTTTAAGCAGGGCTCATCCTTGCATCCTTGTAGTTGTGGCTATGCCTCTTTAAGGGGCCACAGTCTTCCATTTTTCAAGGGCTCACATAATCTTTCTTGCAGCTCCCTACATCTTCTTGCCCAGTGCCAGCTCTCTTTTGAGAGTCCTTCTTACTGACTTTCCTTTTTGTTTTTGCATCCTGTCTTTGGTTTTCTGTGCAGAGCGAGTCTGTGCATGTTTGTATTTGGCTGGAGCTGCTCTGCCTGAGCTGAAGAAATGGTAGGTAGCAGAAGAATAGCAGTGAAATTCTATCTTTAGATATGCCCATATAGTTAGACTTTGAAGGGTGAGGTCATACGGTGCATTACAGAGCAAGTAACCATAGATACGTGGGGTGAGGAGAATTATTTTTGGTCGGTTATGCAGCCACAGAGGGAATGACCAAAGCCATCTGAGGTATGCTGCTGGAGCATCGTAGGGCAGTTTATATTCTTGGGGCAATCAATGTGGTGTGTATGGTTGTTAGGATTTGATTTTAATTTTTTTTTTCTGCCTGGCTGTTGTGTGATGAAGTGACCCGGCTACTGGATGAGGGAAAGGCTGTGGATGTGGTCTTCCTGGACTTCAGCAAAGCCTTTGACACAGTTTCTCACAGCGTTCTGCTTGAGAAACTGTCAGCCTCTGGGCTGGACAGGCGCACACTCTCCTGGGTGGAAAACCGGTTGGCTGGCCGGGCTCAGAGAGTGGTGAGAAATGGTGCAAAATCCAGCTGGAGGCCAGGGACAAGTGGGGTTTCCCAGGGCTCAGTGCTGGGTCCAGCCCTGTTCAATGTCTTCATCAATGACCTGGATGAAGGCATCGAGCGCACCCTTAGCGAGTTTGCGGACGACACTAAGCTGGGTGGAAGTGTCGATCTGCTGGAGGGCAGGGAGGCTCTGCAAAGGGATCTGAACAGGCTGGACCGCTGGGCTGAGACCAACGGCATGAGGTTTAACAAGGCCAAATGGCAGGTCCTGCACTTGGGGCACAACAACCCTATGCAGTGCTACAGACTAGGAGAAGTCTGGCTAGAAAGCTGCCCGGAGGAGAGGGACCTGGGGGTGTTGGTTGACAGCCGACTGAACATGAGCCAGCAGTGTGCCCAGGTGGCCAAGAAGGCCAATGGCATCTTGGCTTGGATCAGAAACGGCGTGACCAGCAGGTCCAGGGAGGTTCTTCTCCCCCTGTACTCGGCTCTGGTGAGACCGCTCCTCGAATCCTGTGTTCAGTTCTGGGCCCCTCACCACAAGAGTGATGTTGAGGCTGTGGAGCGAGTCCAGAGAAGAGCAACAAAGCTGGTGAGGGGGCTGGAGAACAGGCCTTATGAGGAGCGGCTGAGAAAGCTGGGGGTGTTTAGCCTGGAGAAGAGGAGGCTGAGGGGAGACCTCATTGCTCTCTGCAACTACCTGAAAGGAGGTTGTGGAGAGGAGGGAGCTGGGCTCTTCTCCCAAGTGACAGGGGACAGGACGAGAGGGAATGGCCTCAAGCTCCGCCAGGGCAGGTTTAGGCTAGACGTTAGGAAAAAATTCTTTACAGAAAGGGTCATTGGGCACTGGAACAGGCTGCCCAGGGAGGTGGTTGAGTCACCTTCCCTGGAGGTGTTTAAGGGACGGGTGGACGAGGTGCTGAGGGATATGGTTTAGTGTTTGGTAGGAACGGTTGGACTCGGTGATCCGGTGGGTCTCTTCCAACCTGGTGATTCTGTGATTCTGTGATTCTGTGATTCTGTGATTCTGTGACGAAGAGGTGGTATTCCTGACTCAAAGCAGTGTGTGGAATTGTTTAGTTCTTCTTGAGTGTGGGGGTGAGTTATTGAATGTTGAGTTTTACGGGTGCAGAGGCATCGGGTTTGGCAGCAAGGGGTGACGATTGAATTGGGGGTAGATTCCCATAGCCAGGTGGGTTGGCTGCTGAGTCCGCAGTTAGGTATTATTTGTACCTACACAGCTAGTAATTGGTTTTTGGTTATATTTTTGGTCTTTCAAGATACAGAGCAATGAGCAAAATGGAATACTGGTCTGGGAGCCATGTCGGTGAAGGACAGCAACGGTGAGTTACATGAGGAAGCACTTATTGCTCGCATTTTTTAGTTTATGGATTTGTAAGCCTTCCTTGCTGTTTGTGTATTACAGGTGGTATGTAAGCCTGACATTGAGAGGAGAAGATGGTGGTGCCTGAGGCGGGGTGCAGTCCAGGTAAGGGAGCAGGAGCTGGGCAATAAGGACAGTGGGCTGTCTTTGTTTTAGGGTAGTATCTGAGCATGTGTGTTTTTTGCTTTATCTTCTGCAGGTGCCACATGCAGCCTAGCGGGGGTGAAGCTTCACATAGACAAATAGTCTGAGAGGTGAGGAGGCTGTTATTTGAACAGATCTCTGAGAGGCAAGTTTGACAGACCAACTCAGCTGAGCGTTTCTCTTTTGTTTTGTAGGTGCCACGTGGGCTGCCTTTGCAACGGAAAGAGTATTTGAGGTCAGTTGGGTAGCGGGGAGGTGGAGCATGGGCCTGTGGATTTGCCACAAGCAGGGCCCTGTGTAGTGTGGAGCTGACTGTTGACATTGTGTTTTTTGTTCTGTATTCTTGTAGATGCAGAGGAACCTGGTGACTGCAGGATCATCCTTGACAGCGGATGCGGTTTGGGCTGCTTCTGCCGAGCACGGCTTCAGGCTCTTGGACCTCTGACAGTTAAGTAGAGGGATTGGGGCTGAGGTTATGTTGGGAAGAAGGGAGATGGTTTATCCTAGCCTGGAGGGGTTTTAGCAGTAGCATAGAGAAGAGTACTATGTTGGGACAGTCCTGTTTGGGCAGGTAAAGGTAGAGGGGCCTACTTCTCAGGCTGAAGATAGCATGTGCTGGGCAGGGTTGTTCCAGCCGTTGTGTTGTTGATGTAGCATGTGCTGGGCAGGGTTGTTCCAGCTGTTGTGTTGTTGATGTAGCATGTGCTGGGCAGGGTTGTTCCAGCCGTTGTGTTGTTGATGTAGCATGTGCTGGGCAGGGTTGTTCCAGCCGTTGTGTTGTTGATGTAGTATGTGCTGGGCAGGGTTGTTCCAGCTGTTGTGTTGTTGTGTTGTTGATGTAGTGTGTGCTGGGCAAGGTAGTTCTAGCTGTTGTGTTGTTGATGTAGTGTGTGCTGGGCAAGGTAGTTCTAGCCGTTGTGTTGTTGATGTAGTATGTGCTGGACAGGGTTGTTCAAGCTGTTGTGTTGTTGATGTAGCATGTGCTGGACAGGGTTGTTCCACCTGTTATGTTGTTGATGTAGCATGTCCTGGGCAGGGCAGTTCCAGCTGTTGTGTTGGTGGTGTAGTATGTGTGCTGTGTCTTGGGTCTTCCACAGGTCTTGATGCTGTCTGTTCTCAAGGCACACTTGGCCTTCATCTCTGTGGTCTCTTTTTGCGTCCCTCCCCCCCCGCTTCTGGGACTTTTTGCGTCCCTCCCCCCCGCTTGTGGGACTTTTTGCGTCCCTCCCCCCCCGCTTCTGGGACTTTTTGCGTCCCTCCCCCCCCGCTTCTGGGACTTTTTGCGTCCCTCCCCCCCCGCTTCTGGGACTTTTTGCGTCCCTCCCCCCCCGCTTCTGGGACTTTTTGCGTCCCTCCCCCCCCGCTTCTGGGACTTTTTGCGTCCCTTCCCCCCCCGCTTCTGGGACTTTTTGCGTCCCTCCCCCCCCCGCTTCTGGGACTTTTTGCGTCCCTCCCCCCCCGCTTCTGGGACTTTTTGCGTCCCTCCCCCCCCGCTTCTGGGACTTTTTGCGTCCCTCCCCCCCCGCTTCTGGGACTTTTTGCGTCCCTCCCCCCCCGCTTCTGGGACTTTTTGCGTCCCTCCCCCCCCGCTTCTGGGACTTTTTGCGTCCCTCCCCCCCCGCTTCTGGGACTTTTTGCGTCCCTCCCCCCCCGCTTCTGGGAGTTTTTGCGTCCCTCCCCCCCGCTTCTGGGAGTTTTTGCATCTGTTTCCTACATTTTAAGTCTTTAAGCACAGCTTACTGCAAGTCCATCTTTCCACTTGTGGCCTTTTTCCTTTGTGAGGGGCTACTTTTGCAGAACTGGTATTGAGTTCTCATTTCAGTTTCTAGGTCTTCCTGCCCCATGGCATCTCTGGTCTGGCTGTCTTCCTCCTTAGAGTCTTCTTTTCTATCTGCATTGCAATTGCTCTATTATGCCTGGTGTTGCTCTCTGTGTTTGTCTGGCTGGAGCTGCTGTGCCCGAGGCAATGAAGTAATTGTATGGTTAAAATGTGGATATGCTGAGTACTTGCAGTCTAGGGTTATACCCTGCTGAACAAGTAGCCATAGGTGAAGCAGGTGAGGAGAGTAGGATTTTCTTGGCTACACAGCTGCAGGAGTGATGATCAGGGCTCTGGGGCTGAACTATTGAAGCAGGAGGAAAGTAGTTCATAGTCCCGTATGTAACTTATGGTGTATGCTGTAGTTATGGTTATTTATGTGGGACTTAAGATTTGATCTGTGAGACTGTGTCTAGGGTTGAGGGTTTTGGTGCATGGAGGTTTGTTTGTGAAGGTGTGTTAGTGGGTGGGTGTGTGGGGGTGGGTGTCATTTCTTGTTGTCTCTTTAGTGTTTGTATGTGGAATAGAATGTTTTTCTTTGCAAGCAGTTAGGACCAAAAATTGAGAATAGATTTACGAAAGTCTTGCTGGGATTTGTACTATTTATTCCCCCAGCTGTGTTTTTTTTCCCTGGACCTGGCTGGTCTGTGAGGTGATGTTCATTGCCAAGGTTTGGGTGCAGACTCACCTGGGGCCGGGTTTTCTTGAGTCAGGGCTAAATTTTGAGATGCCCAGTAGCGCTGTTCCTGGGGAGTCAGGGGCCTAGGAGGGATGGCCGGTTGTGGCCGGCAGGAGGTTGAATGCATGGCTGGAGCTTGATGAGGGGTTTGTGGGGGAGGGTTTGTGTGTGTGGTTTGGGGGTGAAGGGGTTGCTTTTTGAGGTTGTGTGTGTGTGATGTTTTGCTTTGCAGGTACCTAGCTTTTTTTTTTTTAAAAAAAACATATATATTAGAATAAAAAACTCCCAGCTGGGGGATTTTTTTTTTTTTTCCCCCAGCTGGGTTTTTTTTCCCTGGTCCCGGCCAGTCTGCGAGGCGATGTTCATGGCCAAGGTTTGGGTGCAGACTGACCTGGGGCCGGGTTTTCTCGAGGCAGGGCTAAATTTTGAGGCGCCCAGGAATGGTGTTCCTGGGGAGCCAGGGGCCTCGGAGGAATGGCCTGTTGTGGCTGGCAGGAGGTTGAATGCATGGCTGGAGCCTGAGGAGGGGTTTGTGGGGGAGGGTTTGTGTGTGTGGTTTGGGGGTGGAGGGGTTGCTTTTTGAGGTTGTGTGTGTGTGATGTTTTGCTTTGCAGGTACTTAGCTTTTTTTAAAAATAAAATTTAAATATTAGAATAAAAAACTCCCAGCTGGGGGATTTTTTTTTTTTCCCCCAGCTGGGTTTTTTTTCCCTGGTCCCGGCCAGTCTGCGAGGCGATGTTCATCGCCAAGGTTTGAGTGCAGACTGACCTGGGGCCGGGTTTTCTCGAGGCAGGGCTCAATTTTGAGGTGCCCGGGAACCGTGTTCCTGGGGAGCCAGGGGCCTAGGAAGGATGGCCTGTTGTGGCTGGCAGGAGATTGAATGCATGGCTGGAGCCTGAGGAGGGGTTTGTGGGGGAGGGTTTGTGTGTGTGGTTTGGGGGTGGAGGGGTTGCTTTTTGAGGTTGTGTTTGTAATGTTCTGTGTGTTATTTTTTGCTTTGCAGGCTGCTTAAAGCTAAAAGTAAGACGTGTTTAGTATGGCCAGAGGAGTCGCTGCGGAGCTGCGCCTCGGGACGGCCAGAGGAGTCGCTGCGGAGCTGCGCCTCGGGACGGCCAGAGGAGTCGCTGCGGAGCTGCGCCTCGGGACGGCCAGAGGAGTCGCTGCGGAGCTGCGCCTCGGGACGGCCAGAGGAGTCGCTGCGGAGCTGCGCCTCGGGACGGCCAGAGGAGTCGCTGCGGAGCTGCGCCTCGGGACGGCCAGAGGAGTCGCTGCGGAGCTGCGCCTCGGGACGGCCAGAGGAGTTGTTTAATGCACAGTGATATTTGTGTCTAAATATTTAGTGTTATGTTGTGTCTGCTTCTGTAGTCTTGTGTTACATTGTGTCACTGTACTGTTGTGTTGTGCCGTGTTTAACATGGTGCTGTTGTATTGCATTGTGCCTTTAGCTCTGTACTGTGGTGTTGCGCCTTAACTCTGTACTGTGGTGTTGCGCCTTAACTCTGTACTGTGGTGTTGCGCCTTAACTCTGTACTGTGGTGTTGCGCCTTAACTCTGTACTGTGGTGTTGCGCCTTAACTCTGTACTGTGGTGTTGCGCCTTAACTCTGTACTGTGGTCTTGCGCCTTAACTCTGTACTGTGGTCTTGCGCCTTAACTCTGTACTGTGGTCTTGCGCCTTAACTCTGTACTGTGGTCTTGCGCCTTTAGCTTTGTACTGTGGTCTTGCGCCTTTAACTGTGTTGTCTTTCAGTGTGTTTAAATTAGTACTGTTGTGTTATGCTGTAACTTTGTAGTATTGCTTTGTGTTTAAGTTTCTACTATTGTCTTGCATTATGTCTGAGTTTGTACTGTTGTGTTGTTCCCTAAGTTTGTACTCATGTATTGTGTCTGAACTTTGTAGTATGGTATTGTCCTTGACTTAGTGCTGTTGTGATCTGATTTTGTTTGTTGTATTGTATTGTTTGACTTTGTATATTGCAGTGTGTTTGTCTTGGACTTTGTTGCATTGAACTGTTTGAGTCTGTTTTCTGCCCTAACTTTGTGTTTCTCTGTGTTTGACTTTGTTGTATTGTGCCCTAACTTTGTATATTGCTCTGTGTTTGACTTTGTTGTGTTGTGCCCCAACTTTGTATATTGCTCTGTGTCTGACTTTGTTGTGTTGTGCCCCAACTTTGTTTATTGCTCTGTGTTTGACTTTGTATTGCACTGTGTTTGAGTTTGTTGTATTGTGCCCTGATTTTGTTGTATGGCACTGTGTATGACTTTGTTGTATTGTGCCCAACTTTGTACATGGCACTGTTTGACTTTGTATTGCTTTGGGTCTGACTTTGTTGTATTGTGCCTCAACTTTGGATATTGTGGTGTTTGACTTTGTTGTATTGAGCCCCAACTTTGTATATTGCATTGTGTTTGACTTTGTTGCATTGCTCTGTGTTTGACTTTGTTGTGTTGCGCCCTAACTTTGTATATTGCTCTGTTTGCATTTGTTGTATTGTGCCATAACTTTGTATATTGTTCTGTGTTTGACTTTGTATTGTGCCCAGAATTTGTTGTATTGCTCTGTGTTTGACTTCGTTGTATTGCTCTGTTTGACTTTGTTGTATTGCGCCCTAACTTTCTTGTATTGCTCTGTTTGACTTTGTTGTATTGTGCCCTAACTTTGTATTGCTCTGTTTGACTTTGTATATTGCTCTTTGTTTGACTTTGTTGTACTCTGCCCCAACTTTGTATATTGCATTGTGTTTGACTTTGTTGTATTGCTCTGTTTGACTTTGTTGTGTTGCGCCCTAACTTTGTATTGCTCTGTTTGACTTTGTATATTGCTCTTTGTTTGACTTTGTTGTAATGCGCCCCAACTTTGTATATTGCATTGTGTTTGACTTTGTTGTATTGCTCTGTTTGACTTTGTTGTAATGCGCCCTAACTTTGTATATTGCATTGTGTTTGACTTTGTTGTATTGTGCCCCAACTTTGTATATTGCATTGTGTTTGACTTGGTTGTATTGCTCTGTGTTTGACTTTGTTGTATTGCCCCCTAACTTTGTTGTATTGCTCTGTTTGACTTTGTTGTATTGCTCTGTGTTTGACTTTGTTGTATTGCTCTGTGTTTGACTTTGTTGTATTGCTCTGTGTTTGACTTTGTATTGCGCCCTAACTTTGTATTGTACTGTGTTTGACTTTGTTGTATTGTACTGTGTTTGACTTTGTTGTATTGTACTGTGTTTGACTTTGTTGTATTGTACTGTGTTTGACTTTGTTGTATTGCTCTGTGTTTGACTTTGTTGTATTGCTCTGTGTTTGACTTTGTATTGCGCCCTAACTTTGTATTGTACTGGGTTTGACTTTGTTGTATTGCGCCCCAACTTTGTATATAGTGTTGTGTTTGACTCTGTTGTATTGCTCTGTGTTTGACTCTGTTGTATTGCTCTGTTTGACTTTGTTGTATTGCGCCCCAACTTTGTATATTGCTCTGTGTTTGACTTTGTATATTGCTCTGTGTTTGACTTTGTATATTGCACTGTTTGACTTTGTTGTGTTGCGCCTCAACTTTGTATATTGCACTGTGTTTGACTTTGTTGTGTTGCGCCTCAACTTTGTATATTGCACTGTGTTTGACTTTGTTGTGTTGCTCTGTGTTTGACTTTGTTGTATTGCCCCCTAACTTTGTTGTATTGCTCTGTTTGACTTTGTTGTATTGCTCTGTTTGACTTTGTATTGCGCCCTAACTTTGTATTGTACTGTGTTTGACTTTGTTGTATTGTACTGTGTTTGACTTTGTTGTATTGCTCTGTGTTTGACTTTGTTGTATTGCTCTGTGTTTGACTTTGTTGTATTGCTCTGTGTTTGACTTTGTATTGCGCCCTAACTTTGTATTGTACTGGGTTTGACTTTGTTGTATTGCGCCCCAACTTTGTATATAGTGTTGTGTTTGACTCTGTTGTATTGCTCTGTGTTTGACTCTGTTGTATTGCTCTGTTTGACTTTGTTGTATTGCGCCCCAACTTTGTATATTGCTCTGTGTTTGACTTTGTATATTGCTCTGTGTTTGACTTTGTATATTGCACTGTTTGACTTTGTTGTGTTGCGCCTCAACTTTGTATATTGCACTGTGTTTGACTTTGTTGTGTTGCGCCTCAACTTTGTATATTGCACTGTGTTTGACTTTGTTGTGTTGCGCCTCAACTTTGTATATTGCACTGTGTTTGACTTTGTATTGTGCCTCAGCTTTGTGTATTGCAGTGTTTGACTTTGTATTGTGCCTTAACTTTGTGTATTGCAGTGTGTTTGACTTTGTTGTATTGTGCCTCAACTTTGTGTATTGCTCTGTTTGACTTTGTGGTATTGTATCTCAACTTTGTTGTATTGATCAGTTTGACTTTGTCTTGTGCCTCAACTTTGTATATTGCACTGTGTTTGACTTTGTATTGCTCTGTGTTTGACTTCATTGTATTGCTTTGTGTTTGACTCTGTATATTGCACTGTGTTTGACTTTGTATTGCTCTGTGTTTGACTTCGTTGTATTGCTTTGTGTTTGACTGTGTATATTGCACTGTGTGTGACTTGGTTGTATTGCGCCTCAACTTTGTATATTGCACTGTGTGTGTGACTTGGTTGTATTGCGCCTCAACTTTGTATATTGCACTGTGTGTGTGACTTGGTTGTATTGCGCCTCAACTTTGTATATTGCACTGTGTGTGTGACTTGGTTGTATTGCGCCTCAACTTTGTTTATTGCACTGTGTGTGTGACTTTGTATTGTTGTGTTGAATTCTTTAATGTTGTATTCATGTCTTGTAATTCAAAACATGCTGTCCTACTTTTTCACTAATAAAAGAATGAAAAACTCCCATATTTCACTCTAAGACACTGTAATTAACTTTTTCTTGTTGTGGTGTCTGAGTTTTTCTTATTGCGCCTGTTGTTGTGATTCCTTTTCTTTCCTTTAACTTTAACTTTCACTTTAGTTTTCTGATTCAATTTTTTGAATCAGAGCAGCCCTAGAACATCACTTGGTCTCTGGGAGTAAAAAATAAATTTTTAAAAAAAAAATTAAAAAAAAAAAAAATTACTCCCAGAGGCCAACCCATGTTCTAGGGCTGCACCAGGCTATATACTTTATATTTTTATTCTTTTTATATATACTAGTATATAGAGGGAAATTACCCTCCCCTACCACCTGTACACCCTACACCCACCCACCATATAGCCCCAATCACACCCCCCCACCCACACAGCCAACACTCCCCCACAACATACACCTAATCATACCGCCACTCAGCACTCCCCCACCACTCCACCCACCCAACTCACCACTCTCCCCACCTACTGACTCACCCCACCCCCGGACCCCTCCCCCGGACCTGCTTGCCCCAGACCCACTCACCCCTCCCCCGGACCCGCCCCCTGACCACTCCCACTTAGCCCTCCCCCGGACCCACCCACCTACCTCGCCCCTGACCCCTCCCCCAGACCCGCCCGCTCGCCCCGACCCCTCCCCCGGACCCGCCCGCTCTCTCCGCCCCCGGACCCCTCCCCCGGACCCACTCGCCCCTCCCCCGGACCCGCCCACTCACCCCTCCCCCGGACCCGCCCACTCTCCCCGCCCCCGGACCTGCCCCCTGACCCCTCCCCCGGACCCACCCACCTACCTCGCCCCTGACCCCTCCCCCGGGACCCGCCCATACCCACTGACCCCTCCCCCGGATCCGCCCACTCACCCCTACCGCGGCCCCCCCCTGACCCCTCCCCCGGACCCGCCCACTCACCCCGCCCCCGGACCCCTCCCCCTGACCCGCCCCTAGCCCTGCCCCCGACCCGCCCCTCGCCCCACCCCCTGACCCCTCCCCCGGACCCGCTCGCCCCGCCCCCTTGACCCCTCCCCCGGACCCGCATGCTCGCCCCGCCCCCTTGACCCCTCCCCCAGACGCGCCCACACGCCCCACCCACTCACTCCGCCCCTACATATCCCAAATGACACCCAGTAATTAATTAAAAAATCAATTACCTAATTATTCAATTAATTATGCAAATTAGATAAAAAAATTTTTTCACCACCACACCTGAACAAAACCCATACCCCACACCATAAATAATTAGGAAATCAATTCCCTCACTAATTATGCAAATTAGGTCACAAAAAATTTTTTCCGCACCACACCTGAACAAAATCCATACCCCAACACATAACAAAAAACCACACCCACCCCTTCTCACCCCACCCCCTGCATGGACACACCCCCTCCTTACCCCACCCCCTTGCATCACCACACCCCACAACATCTCTCCACCCCCTTGCATCACCACACCCCCTCCTTCCCCACCCCCTGGCATTGTCACACCCCCAACATCTCCCCACCCCCTGGCATCACCACACCCCCTCTCGCCACCCCCTTACAGTACCACACCCCCTCCCTCACCACACCCCCAAACAAAGCACACACCCTACATAGCCACACCCCCTTACCTGACCACACCCCTAAGGACCACACCCGGTTAGGGTTAGGGGTTAGGGGTTAGGGTTAGGGGTTAGGGTGAGGGGTTGGGGTGAGGGTTAGGGGTTAGGGGTTAGGGTGAGGGTGAGGTGTTAGGGTTAGGGGTTAGGGGTTACGGCTTAGGGGTTACGGGTTAGGGTTACGGCTTACGGCTAGGGCTAGGGTTACAGGTTAGGGCTAGGGTTAGGGCTAGGGTTAGGGTTACGAGTTACGGGTTAGGGTTACGGGTTAGGGTTAATGCTAGGGGTTAGGGTTAGGGCTAGGGGTTAAGGCTAGGGGTTAGGGCTAGGGGTTAGGGGTTAGGTCGTTAGGGTTAGGTCGTTAGGGTTAGGTCGTTAGGGGTTAGGTCGTTAGGGGTTAGGTCGTTAGGGTTAGGGTTTAGGGTTTAGGGTTAGGGTTAGGTGTTAAGTGTTAGGGTTAGGGTTAGGGTTAGGGTTAGGGGTTAGGGTTAGGGGTTAGGGTTAGGGGTTAGGGTTAGGGTTAGGGTCGTTAGGGTTAGGGTCGTTAGGGTTAGGGTTAGGGTTAGGGTTAGGGTTAGGGTTAGGGTCATTAGGGTTAGGGTCATTAGGGTTAGGGTCATTAGGGTTAGGGTCATTAGGGTCAGGGTCAGGGTCAGGGTCAGGGTCATTAGGGTTAGGGTTAGGGTTAGGGTTAGGGTTAGGGTTAGGGTTAGGGTTAGGGTTAGGGTTAGGGTTAGGGTTAGGGTTAGGGTTAGGGTTAGGGTTAGGGTTAGGGTTAGGGTTAGGGTTAGGGTTAGGGTTGGGGTTGGGGTTGGGGTTGGGGTTGGGGTTGGGGTTGGGGTTGGGGTTGGGGTTGGGGTTGGGGTTGGGGTTGGGGTTGGGGTTGGGGTTGGGGTTGGGGTTAGGGTTAGGGTTAGGGTTAGGGTTAGGGTTAGGGTTAGGGTTAGGGTTAGGGTTAGGGTTAGGGTTAGGGTTAGGGTTAGGGTTAGGGTTAGGGTTAGGGTTAGGGTTAGGGTTAGGGTTAGGGTTAGGGTTAGGGTTAGGGTTAGGGTTAGGGTTAGGGTTAGGGTTAGGGTTAGGGTTAGGGTTAGGGTTAGGGTTAGGGTTAGGGTTAGGGTTAGGGTTAGGGTTAGGGTTAGGGTTAGGGTTAGGGTTAGGGTTAGGGTTAGGGTTAGGGTTAGGGTTAGGGTTAGGGTTAGGGTTAGGGTTAGGGTTAGGGTTAGGGTTAGGGTTAGGGTTAGGGTTAGGGTTAGGGTTAGGGTTAGGGTTAGGGTTAGGGTTAGGGTTAGGGTTAGGGTTAGGGTTAGGGTTAGGGTTAGGGTTAGGGTTAGGGTTAGGGTTAGGGTTAGGGTTAGGGTTAGGGTTAGGGTTAGGGTTAGGGTTAGGGTTAGGGTTAGGGTTAGGGTTAGGGTTAGGGTTAGGGTTAGGGTTAGGGTTAGGGTTAGGGTTAGGGTTAGGGTTAGGGTTAGGGTTAGGGTTAGGGTTAGGGTTAGGGTTAGGGTTAGGGTTAGGGTTAGGGTTAGGGTTAGGGTTAGGGTTAGGGTTAGGGTTAGGGTTAGGGTTAGGGTTAGGGTTAGGGTTAGGGTTAGGGTTAGGGTTAGGGTTAGGGTTAGGGTTAGGGTTAGGGTTAGGGTTAGGGTTAGGGTTAGGGTTAGGGTTAGGGTTAGGGTTAGGGTTAGGGTTAGGGTTAGGGTTAGGGTTAGGGTTAGGGTTAGGGTTAGGGTTAGGGTTAGGGTTAGGGTTAGGGTTAGGGTTAGGGTTAGGTTAGGGTTAGGGTTAGGGTTAGGGTTAGGGTTAGGGTTAGGGTTAGGGTTAGGGTTAGGGTTAGGGTTAGGGTTAGGGTTAGGGTTAGGGTTAGGGTTAGGGTTAGGGTTAGGGTTAGGGTTAGGGTTAGGGTTAGGGTTAGGGTTAGGGTTAGGGTTAGGGTTAGGGTTAGGGTTAGGGTT
Source organism: Phaenicophaeus curvirostris (assembly GCF_032191515.1). Lineage (NCBI taxonomy): Eukaryota > Metazoa > Chordata > Aves > Cuculiformes > Cuculidae > Phaenicophaeus > Phaenicophaeus curvirostris. The sequence goes on from NC_091400.1 coordinate 37,509,690, forward strand.
AGGGTTAGGGTTAGGGTTAGGGTTAGGGTTAGGGTTAGGGTTAGGGTTAGGGTTAGGGTTAGGGTTAGGGTTAGGGTTAGGGTTAGGGTTAGGGTTAGGGTTAGGGTTAGGGTTAGGGTTAGGGTTAGGGTTAGGGTTAGGGTTAGGGTTAGGGTTAGGGTTAGGGTTAGGGTTAGGGTTAGGGTTAGGGTTAGGGTTAGGGTTAGGGTTAGGGTTAGGGTTAGGGTTAGGGTTAGGGTTAGGGTTAGGGTTAGGGTTAGGGTTAGGGTTAGGGTTAGGGTTAGGGTTAGGGTTAGGGTTAGGGTTAGGGTTAGGGTTAGGGTTAGGGTTAGGGTTAGGGTTAGGGTTAGGGTTAGGGTTAGGGTTAGGGTTAGGGTTAGGGTTAGGGTTAGGGTTAGGGTTAGGGTTAGGGTTAGGGTTAGGGTTAGGGTTAGGGTTAGGGTTAGGGTTAGGGTTAGGGTTAGGGTTAGGGTTAGGGTTAGGGTTAGGGTTAGGGTTAGGGTTAGGGTTAGGGTTAGGGTTAGGGTTAGGGTTAGGGTTAGGGTTAGGGTTAGGGTTAGGGTTAGGGTTAGGGTTAGGGTTAGGGTTAGGGTTAGGGTTAGGGTTAGGGTTAGGGTTAGGGTTAGGGTTAGGGTTAGGGTTAGGGTTAGGGTTAGGGTTAGGGTTAGGGTTAGGGTTAGGGTTAGGGTTAGGGTTAGGGTTAGGGTTAGGGTTAGGGTTAGGGTTAGGGTTAGGGTTAGGGTTAGGGTTAGGGTTAGGGTTAGGGTTAGGGTTAGGGTTAGGGTTAGGGTTAGGGTTAGGGTTAGGGTTAGGGTTAGGGTTAGGGTTAGGGTTAGGGTTAGGGTTAGGGTTAGGGTTAGGGTTAGGGTTAGGGTTAGGGTTAGGGTTAGGGTTAGGGTTAGGGTTAGGGTTAGGGTTAGGGTTAGGGTTAGGGTTAGGGTTAGGGTTAGGGTTAGGGTTAGGGTTAGGGTTAGGGTTAGGGTTAGGGTTAGGGTTAGGGTTAGGGTTAGGGTTAGGGTTAGGGTTAGGGTTAGGGTTAGGGTTAGGGTTAGGGTTAGGGTTAGGGTTAGGGTTAGGGTTAGGGTTAGGGTTAGGGTTAGGGTTAGGGTTAGGGTTAGGGTTAGGGTTAGGGTTAGGGTTAGGGTTAGGGTTAGGGTTAGGGTTAGGGTTAGGGTTAGGGTTAGGGTTAGGGTTAGGGTTAGGGTTAGGGTTAGGGTTAGGGTTAGGGTTAGGGTTAGGGTTAGGGTTAGGGTTAGGGTTAGGGTTAGGGTTAGGGTTAGGGTTAGGGTTAGGGTTAGGGTTAGGGTTAGGGTTAGGGTTAGGGTTAGGGTTAGGGTTAGGGTTAGGGTTAGGGTTAGGGTTAGGGTTAGGGTTAGGGTTAGGGTTAGGGTTAGGGTTAGGGTTAGGGTTAGGGTTAGGGTTAGGGTTAGGGTTAGGGTTAGGGTTAGGGTTAGGGTTAGGGTTAGGGTTAGGGTTAGGGTTAGGGTTAGGGTTAGGGTTAGGGTTAGGGTTAGGGTTAGGGTTAGGGTTAGGGTTAGGGTTAGGGTTAGGGTTAGGGTTAGGGTTAGGGTTAGGGTTAGGGTTAGGGTTAGGGTTAGGGTTAGGGTTAGGGTTAGGGTTAGGGTTAGGGTTAGGGTTAGGGTTAGGGTTAGGGTTAGGGTTAGGGTTAGGGTTAGGGTTAGGGTTAGGGTTAGGGTTAGGGTTAGGGTTAGGGTTAGGGTTAGGGTTAGGGTTAGGGTTAGGGTTAGGGTTAGGGTTAGGGTTAGGGTTAGGGTTAGGGTTAGGGTTAGGGTTAGGGTTAGGGTTAGGGTTAGGGTTAGGGTTAGGGTTAGGGTTAGGGTTAGGGTTAGGGTTAGGGTTAGGGTTAGGGTTAGGGTTAGGGTTAGGGTTAGGGTTAGGGTTAGGGTTAGGGGTTAGGGTTAGGGTTAGGGTTAGGGTTAGGGTTAGGGTTAGGGTTAGGGTTAGGGTTAGGGTTAGGGTTAGGGTTAGGGTTAGGGTTAGGGTTAGGGTTAGGGTTAGGGTTAGGGTTAGGGTTAGGGTTAGGGTTAGGGTTAGGGTTAGGGTTAGGGTTAGGGTTAGGGTTAGGGTTAGGGTTAGGGTTAGGGTTAGGGTTAGGGTTAGGGTTAGGGTTAGGGTTAGGGTTAGGGTTAGGGTTAGGGTTAGGGTTAGGGTTAGGGTTAGGGTTAGGGTTAGGGTTAGGGTTAGGGTTAGGGTTAGGGTTAGGGTTAGGGTTAGGGTTAGGGTTAGGGTTAGGGTTAGGGTTAGGGTTAGGGTTAGGGTTAGGGTTAGGGTTAGGGTTAGGGTTAGGGTTAGGGTTAGGGTTAGGGTTAGGGTTAGGGTTAGGGTTAGGGTTAGGGTTAGGGTTAGGGTTAGGGTTAGGGTTAGGGTTAGGGTTAGGGTTAGGGTTAGGGTTAGGGTTAGGGTTAGGGTTAGGGTTAGGGTTAGGGTTAGGGTTAGGGTTAGGGTTAGGGTTAGGGTTAGGGTTAGGGTTAGGGTTAGGGTTAGGGTTAGGGTTAGGGTTAGGGTTAGGGTTAGGGTTAGGGTTAGGGTTAGGGTTAGGGTTAGGGTTAGGGTTAGGGTTAGGGTTAGGGTTAGGGTTAGGGTTAGGGTTAGGGTTAGGGTTAGGGTTAGGGTTAGGGTTAGGGTTAGGGTTAGGGTTAGGGTTAGGGTTAGGGTTAGGGTTAGGGTTAGGGTTAGGGTTAGGGTTAGGGTTAGGGTTAGGGTTAGGGTTAGGGTTAGGGTTAGGGTTAGGGTTAGGGTTAGGGTTAGGGTTAGGGTTAGGGTTAGGGTTAGGGTTAGGGTTAGGGTTAGGGTTAGGGTTAGGGTTAGGGTTAGGGTTAGGGTTAGGGTTAGGGTTAGGGTTAGGGTTAGGGTTAGGGTTAGGGTTAGGGTTAGGGTTAGGGTTAGGGTTAGGGTTAGGGTTAGGGTTAGGGTTAGGGTTAGGGTTAGGGTTAGGGTTAGGGTTAGGGTTAGGGTTAGGGTTAGGGTTAGGGTTAGGGTTAGGGTTAGGGTTAGGGTTAGGGTTAGGGTTAGGGTTAGGGTTAGGGTTAGGGTTAGGGTTAGGGTTAGGGTTAGGGTTAGGGTTAGGGTTAGGGTTAGGGTTAGGGTTAGGGTTAGGGTTAGGGTTAGGGTTAGGGTTAGGGTTAGGGTTAGGGTTAGGGTTAGGGTTAGGGTTAGGGTTAGGGTTAGGGTTAGGGTTAGGGTTAGGGTTAGGGTTAGGGTTAGGGTTAGGGTTAGGGTTAGGGTTAGGGTTAGGGTTAGGGTTAGGGTTAGGGTTAGGGTTAGGGTTAGGGTTAGGGTTAGGGTTAGGGTTAGGGTTAGGGTTAGGGTTAGGGTTAGGGTTAGGGTTAGGGTTAGGGTTAGGGTTAGGGTTAGGGTTAGGGTTAGGGTTAGGGTTAGGGTTAGGGTTAGGGTTAGGGTTAGGGTTAGGGTTAGGGTTAGGGTTAGGGTTAGGGTTAGGGTTAGGGTTAGGGTTAGGGTTAGGGTTAGGGTTAGGGTTAGGGTTAGGGTTAGGGTTAGGGTTAGGGTTAGGGTTAGGGTTAGGGTTAGGGTTAGGGTTGGGTTAGGGTTAGGGTTGGGTTAGGGTTAGGGTTAGGGTTAGGGTTAGGGTTAGGGTTAGGGTTAGGGTTAGGGTTAGGGTTAGGGTTAGGGTTAGGGTTAGGGTTAGGGTTAGGGTTAGGGTTAGGGTTAGGGTTAGGGTTAGGGTTAGGGTTAGGGTTAGGGTTAGGGTTAGGGTTAGGGTTAGGGTTAGGGTTAGGGTTAGGGTTAGGGTTAGGGTTAGGGTTAGGGTTAGGGTTAGGGTTAGGGTTAGGGTTAGGGTTAGGGTTAGGGTTAGGGTTAGGGTTAGGGTTAGGGTTAGGGTTAGGGTTAGGGTTAGGGTTAGGGTTAGGGTTAGGGTTAGGGTTAGGGTTAGGGTTAGGGTTAGGGTTAGGGTTAGGGTTAGGGTTAGGGTTAGGGTTAGGGTTAGGGTTAGGGTTAGGGTTAGGGTTAGGGTTAGGGTTAGGGTTAGGGTTAGGGTTAGGGTTAGGGTTAGGGTTAGGGTTAGGGTTAGGGTTAGGGTTAGGGTTAGGGTTAGGGTTAGGGTTAGGGTTAGGGTTAGGGTTAGGGTTAGGGTTAGGGTTAGGGTTAGGGTTAGGGTTAGGGTTAGGGTTAGGGTTAGGGTTAGGGTTAGGGTTAGGGTTAGGGTTAGGGTTAGGGTTAGGGTTAGGGTTAGGGTTAGGGTTAGGGTTAGGGTTAGGGTTAGGGTTAGGGTTAGGGTTAGGGTTAGGGTTAGGGTTAGGGTTAGGGTTAGGGTTAGGGTTAGGGTTAGGGTTAGGGTTAGGGTTAGGGTTAGGGTTAGGGTTAGGGTTAGGGTTAGGGTTAGGGTTAGGGTTAGGGTTAGGGTTAGGGTTAGGGTTAGGGTTAGGGTTAGGGTTAGGGTTAGGGTTAGGGTTAGGGTTAGGGTTAGGGTTAGGGTTAGGGTTAGGGTTAGGGTTAGGGTTAGGGTTAGGGTTAGGGTTAGGGTTAGGGTTAGGGTTAGGGTTAGGGTTAGGGTTAGGGTTAGGGTTAGGGTTAGGGTTAGGGTTAGGGTTAGGGTTAGGGTTAGGGTTAGGGTTAGGGTTAGGGTTAGGGTTAGGGTTAGGGTTAGGGTTAGGGTTAGGGTTAGGGTTAGGGTTAGGGTTAGGGTTAGGGTTAGGGTTAGGGTTAGGGTTAGGGTTAGGGTTAGGGTTAGGGTTAGGGTTAGGGTTAGGGTTAGGGTTAGGGTTAGGGTTAGGGTTAGGGTTAGGGTTAGGGTTAGGGTTAGGGTTAGGGTTAGGGTTAGGGTTAGGGTTAGGGTTAGGGTTAGGGTTAGGGTTAGGGTTAGGGTTAGGGTTAGGGTTAGGGTTAGGGTTAGGGTTAGGGTTAGGGTTAGGGTTAGGGTTAGGGTTAGGGTTAGGGTTAGGGTTAGGGTTAGGGTTAGGGTTAGGGTTAGGGTTAGGGTTAGGGTTAGGGTTAGGGTTAGGGTTAGGGTTAGGGTTAGGGTTAGGGTTAGGGTTAGGGTTAGGGTTAGGGTTAGGGTTAGGGTTAGGGTTAGGGTTAGGGTTAGGGTTAGGGTTAGGGTTAGGGTTAGGGTTAGGGTTAGGGTTAGGGTTAGGGTTAGGGTTAGGGTTAGGGTTAGGGTTAGGGTTA